>NW_023596461.1:3429883-3573748 GCF_011947565.3 Pollicipes pollicipes
GACGAAATTCAAGGGTGCTAGGATTAGAAATAAGGCCCAATGCTTATTAGTGTGCCATAGTTCCCATGGAATTGTATTTCGTCCTTTTGCACGGTTGCCTCTTCTCTTCAGTGGCTGTTTTATCGAACGTAGCAAGGGATCATCGTTTCGTTTGAATTGAACAATCGAAAAATTGTTGAGCGAAAAATCCTCTCGTAACACAATAAGTCGTAATTTCGAAAGGCTGGTGGAAGCCCGGGGTCTCAGCGTAAAAGGTCAATTGAACCCGTAGTTTCAGCGCGAATTTCTGTGATTAGGTTTATGTACCCAGTTCACCAGAAGTGGCAACGCGACAGAACGGCGGCACCATCACTGTAAAAAATGACCGGTTAAAGGTGTGGACAAACCGAAAGGTAAAGGTATGGCACGCAGCAGATGAATCCAATAGGAATTCAATACATTCGTGCGATTGTCACATTCTTCTAAGAAGTCCGTACCTCGGTTGATATCGACGACTGCAAGGAGGCGTTGGATGCGATTAGCTACGGATTAAAGTCTTGTCTCGCGAGAAGGTCGTGCCATTTCGCTGTTTGTCCTTGCGACATTGTGGGACTTATCAGATGACCAGCAAGGACTCAGACAGCACCAACGCAGCGAAATGTGCGGTGATATAATACTTATTGACGATCACATTAACAGATCCCAAATGGAACGGAAATTTGAGTATTTCGCGTGTCGGTCGAAGAGTGCGGGTGTCAATTACAAGAGTTTTGTGAGTGGGCCACTTCGCTGAATAAGGTGCAATGTGTCGTCCTTAATGTAGAAGTATTGCATGTGGTTGTGTAACCAGTTTGTGTCGGTCGTCATCTTGCACATCAGTAGCGCGGACTTGTTTTCGTATATGATTGACAAAAATGATACCGTTAAGGTTGCGCGGACTTTCTTACGCTCTCACTGTTCACCAACTGCGAACTTTGCGACTGGCGTGGTTTTAGTGAAATCCGACCTGGTTTTGGGTTGATAGGAATGTAATCGAACTCAACGCGGTACTGTCATCACATAAGTTATGTTCAGCGTTTGGGCAAGCAGTATGACTGTTTACGCGAACGCGTATCTCCGACCTACGACAGCGTCCCACGACTTCTCAAGACAAGTTCAGCGGTTTGCCGAGCCGCCCCGTGGGCTTGTCGATGTCGGGTCGCCCATCCCTCGTCCGTCTGCTTAATGATGATGTTCGGGTGTTCTGCCTTCCAGCCGTCATCTGGCCACCAGTACGTGTACGCCCATTCGATGCCGCAGTCCCAGTCGCCGGGCGTGCAAGTGATCACCATTCCGCAGCAGCCAGTAGCGCCGTCGGCTGGCGAGTTCTACGCGTCGCAGCCCCCGCCCGTGTACCACCATCAGGACCCGCAGGCAGCGGCCGCCGCCGTCGCCGCCGACCACGAGTACCAGCAGGAGGTGGGGTGCCCCGACTTACAGCATGCTTTCATAGAAGGCCTAAGGACATTCCAATGGCTTCGCGGTTCATTAGTGGGGCTTCTGCTGTGTAACCAGTTACCCGCAGCGCGGTTGAATGGTCTAGCTGCCTCTAATGTTCTGGCTAATATACCCTGCGTATCACGATATGTGAAGATTGGGAACATCCCTAACTTTCCGTGGCAATGCTGTTTGCAGTCCTGCATGCTTGTAGACATGGATCTTGTAACACTTGGTTGGCTCAGGTGTGTGATTCTGCATGTCATTTTCATAACCTGTTCCTGTGGTCATGGCATGGTTAAGTGCGTACACCGTCGTCCGGCATGTGTGTTAATCCTCCTCCGTCCATATGCTCCCAGTTCGGTTGCAGCAGGGTGATCCTATATGCACAGTGCTAGTCTGTTGCATGTTGGTGGCGGCGGCATGGTATAGGGTACGTGACAACGGTTTAAATGTTCGAACCTTGCTGGGGCGCATTTTTGCACATTCTGTAAGTTATCGTTTTGGCCCCAATATCCACACTGCTCTGCTCAGTGAAATATTCAGCAAAGTATTTTTCAAGCAAATTTTGCCTCCAATCCTGACGCTAATGCCCGGTGCTGGTTTTCTGTAGGTCAAAAATGACTCGAGTGACTGGTCAGAAGACCGACTGGACCAGCTGTCTTCTTTGTGCCTGGACGAGGCAGACGCGGAGGGTCGCCGCACCCGTCAGTTGCGCACCGAGAATGACTGTACGGACGTTAGTGAGAGCGGTGATGAGCGCGTTCCGTCTCCGGTCGACGGCGCTGGGGAGATCGTGGGCGACTCTCCTCGCGTCACACCCGCGCGGCTCGACGCTCGAACGGACTCGCCGTCGCCGCTGCCGCTCACCCCGCCCTCGTCTTCCGTCTCGCCCTGTCCGGACTCTGTGTCTTCCACCACAAAAAGCGCCAGCCCACAGCCAACCTCGACTGAAAACGGCTTCTTGGGCTCATCCCAGAGCCAGGACGGCGGCGACGGCGAACCGCCCAAGTCCTCCAAACCGCCAAAGTACACGATCCTGGCACCGCACATGAGCCAAATGTACATGACACCCAGCTTTGTGCCCCACTACCACATCTGGACACCGTACTACACGCTGCAGACGTCGATGGGCTCCATCCAGACGCGGGCCGGCGGTAAGGGCTGCCCCCGGCACGGGTACGCGCCGGGACCGACGGCCGTTCCACCACTGCCCTCCATGCCGCCGCCGCCAGCCGCGGCAGCGGGTCCTCGCGGCTCGGGCGGCTGCTGGCTGCACCAGTCGGGCCCGCCGCCGCCGCTGTCCTCTCTGTCCTTGCCCTGTCCGGTCCGCCCTCATAACGAGCCATTTTCTCCGCCACCTGACCAGATGCAGCGAGTGCGCTACGCCAGCCCGTGCAAGCAGCCGATGAGCCGCAGCGGCTACATCTGCGGCCCGCGCGTGGGTGCCACGGCCGGCCGCTGTCCACTGAAACAGCCCGGTCTCGTAGGCGACCTGGGCGGGGCCGGTGATGCGCCGCCACCGCGCGCTGACCAGGGTGGCCCGATGACCCCGCCGCATACCCCTGGCCGCGCCGACCAGCCGGCCAAGGTGGAGGCTGCCGCCACCCGTCTGCAGACCATGACCCTGTGAAGGGCGAGCCGCGCCGCTGCACACCTCTAGCACGGCCTACCGTGATCTCTCCCCATGTCAAATCGGTCCCACGGCTTCATCGGCGAACGGAGCGTTGTTTTTGTTTGTAAATCGCATTGGTCGAAGCTCGCATCGTGCAATTGAAAAATGGTCGGAGGCGCCATGGTTGTCGGAACACCAGCCTGTCGTCCGTGCGGTTTAACTGTTCAAGCAGTATGCTATTGTGAATATGGTAGATTAGATTCGCTCACACTGTTACTGTAACTAAGTGCCAATTATCCCAGGTGCCTTAGGAAGTGACCCTTGTTGCACATAATATAGGCGCATATTTATTGCAAACTGGTGTAGGGCTAAGTAGCTGTAAGAACTAGGCTCATTGTATTCTTTTTTGACAACCAGTGCGGATAAGCATCGCAGGAATACTAGGGCTATGGTGAAACGGCCAAGTCTTGCTTTCCATCGCTGTTTGTACTGCCCTTTGCGTGATTCTTTTCTACCGCGACTGATCTAAAGCACATCAGATCTGGGAGGGTGACCCGTGTCTTCCACCACCGTAGACGTCCTGTGGACCTCGTCCTCATCAAGGCGCTAGTAGTCGGCTCCTTTTTACACGCGTGGGAAAATGCTTCCTTCGATCTCCATCCAACACTTTCTGAGCTTTGTATCATCATTTAACCGAGAATTTCGCCACTTTGTTCCCGTGTGGGTGTGTGTCATTAGGTTAAGCATTGATGTCATGGATGGGCACAATGAGCCCGCCTCTGTATAAGTACGTGGCGTTGCTGGGCTCAGTGGTGCCAACATTTCGCCTTCATCAGTATTCTTCGCTTGCCACTCCTCATTTCCCGTACTCATTCGCTGTCTCGATACCAACCAAATCTTCTGTGATAACGCTGTTGGGGTTCCAAATATTTATTAAGTATTTATTGTTACGCCGTCTGTGCAATATGTTAGGTTGGGCTGCCAGAAACTCGCCCTTGACGCTCATTGGCACGCAAGGGGCATCTTGCACACGCGGTACAGTTTTTGTAGACGGTTGCCTGGTTAACTTGCCTTCCCGGCTTCGTCCTTGGGCAGTCGAGGTCGCGTGTTAGCACAAGCTGCAGCGCAAAAGGGAGCATAAAGACTCCATTTTAACCGCCAGTTACCATTTTTCAAAGAAATTAGGTTGTAAGCGCTGCAGTAAACACTGACCACAGCTGGGTACACCACACGATCTGTCCCAATAGCCATGCAGTGATGAATAGCGACCGGATTTTCTCGAAGGTCTCGCCTTTGGGCTATTTCCGTGTCGCGATGTTGTTTTGGCCCGGTCGCCCGTCCGTCGTGTAAATATATTTGTACTCGGGGCGACCCATGCGTCCCGGGCTGAAGTGCTGCCGTCCTTGACAGGCCCTGATGAGCTGACCGTCCGCTGTCTCGGCCAGCAAATATTACCTTGCTTTGGGTTCTGAAGATTTGTTCAAAGCCGTCGCGGATTTATGCGCCTGGGTCGCCCTGCTCTGTATATAATTATGCCTGATTTTAAAGTGCAAATATATCATTTTAGTGCCGTGTATGACTGCTCCTTTCTGGGTCAGTATCGAGCGCTGGCAACCACGGAAGCGTCGCTTCTGTTGGCGTATGGCCAACAAACCGCTTCGTGCACACTCCCGGCGCTTCCTTTACATTCAGTACCGTGGGCACCGTATGAAGACTACTGTGCTTCTCTGGCATCCCCTAAAAAATCGACTGTGCCCGTGTGTCGAAATATGTTCGGTTCCACGCCACGTTGTGGTGCATCTAGCCTAGCGGTCATTCGATTGCGATGAGGATTCAATAGTCACGGGGGTTCAGTGATTGCAACCGTTGGTTGTGCTACTGGCTGCGTTGTGACTCAATGAGGGTTTCAGGATAGTGCCCTTGTAGTGGTGTGGCTGGGTGTGTCCGAGCTGTGCTGTTATCCAGAAATCATATGCAATCTAACTGCGGTATGAGATAGCGTCGCGTTCGAGTGCCTAGAGTATTTGGAGAATAAACTGCTGACATTGATGTCTGTTTCTTGTAGATTTATGTGAAGTTCGAAGCTTGGAAAAGCTCAAAGCGCTTTCTCGCTATGACCAACAGCAGTGATGTACGACCGCAGTTAGTTTTAAGGATGCAAGAATGCGAGGCTCGAACGGTTCTTGCGTACTGCGTGTTGTATGTCGTCATTCAGTGCAGTGATGTTCCTTATGTGGAAAGTTTTTGCACCTGCGAAGGTGCCGCGGCAACCAAAGTCTGAAATTCACTTTCAAAGTGTCGACTTCGGTGCGCACAACCTAAAGCACGCACATGCATTCGCATCCTCAGATGGACGTTTTGGCGTTGGCGAAAACGCAGTCTACGTGCCCGGCACACCGGCTGTGGTGAAAGACTGTCCACATGGATACGCTTGGACGTCGCTGTAGAATATTCCAACAGTCGTTGCATGCCAAGCGGCGCATTTCGGGTCTCCAGAGATCAGCAAACAGTATTCCACGGGCCCCAGCCGTGCTGGAATTATCTCCCGTCAATAGGTCAGTTTCGCCCTCAAGTTGGTTAAGTAAGTGCCCTAATTAGTGCCAAAAATCGGCAAAGGCCGTTTGGTGGCGGGCGATGGGAGGAGGGGGGAGGCCATTGGGCTATGCCCCCTCAAGTGGTACTAAATGTAGCATTTCTAAACGTAGAATGAAATGGAAGGGGTTGTTACTTGGAGAACAATGTCTCAGAACAGCCCGGGTGCCAAAAGGAAGTGCGATCTGACGCTTTGGGAAATTAGTACACTCGGTTTTGCACCCCAGAGAAAGGCGCACGCAACGCGGTGTTTTGGCTTTCGCGCATGCGTGACGACGTGAGGTACACTGGTTTGTGCGGCGTGGTGTTACGTGTTGGACCGATTTGCTGCGCATATACTTAATATTATGCGCGCTGAGAAAAACGGCCAATGTCCTCGGCTCGCGCAAATCGTACTTTCAGCGGGACGGAACTGATAGACTCCTTTACGTTCATCACGTTCGTGGTCCTAAACCGGGTACTTGCCTTGGAGGCTGGCGCACTCAGGTGACCAAGCCACGGGGTCCTCCGTTAGCGCCTGAAGATGTCGGCGTGCAGTCGGCAAACGTGGGCGCCCTTGTAACAAGACGTTCAAAGAATGGTACCAGGAAGAGCGAGTAGGGCGGCGTCTTTTCATGTAGATAAAAGGGTGTCTTCTAGACTGCTAGCGGGCGCTAAATCATCGCACAGTGCATCTCAAGCCAAGGTAGGCTGGCAGAGGTGTAGTTTCCTATACAGTTATAAGATACAGTTATATACCTATACCTATACAGTTATACCTGGACCTACCTATACAGATACCTATCTGTATATATAACTGTATCAGTAACTGTATCTATATAACTGTATCTATAACTGTATAACTGTATCTATATAACTGTATCTATAACTGTATAACTGTATCTATATAACTGTATATAACTGTATCTATATAACTGTATCTATATAACTGTACTGTATAACTGTATCTATATAACTGTATCTATAACTGTAGCAGTTATAAGATACAGTTATATACCTATACCTATACAGTTATACCTATACCTATACAGATACCTATACAGTTATAAGAGGATGCCCAGCCCCTTACCTTTGAAAACATGAACCGCATCGGGAGAGAAACCAGTGTTTGGCGCGGTTTGGGGATGGTGTTAGCCATTTCTCACTGCTCGGCACCGCCTCCCCTAACCTATTTTGTAGAAGCGCACTCATCACTCATATAGAGGGGCTTAATAGCGGAGATCCACTGCCCGGACAGAAAAGCTCTCCGATGAAAGGCAGGGGTGCGCCCTAAAGCGTAGGAGTGCTCAAAAGCTTGCGATCCAAACCCCAAGGAAGTGGACATCTGTTGTGTGAATGTGGACAAACCCACGTAGAGAAACACCTGAAGTCCAAGCAGGGTGGTGCATCAAACCTAAGGGTAGGTACCTAAGCTGTAAACCGGCGAAGACGGAACCGCCCGAGCCTCAGTACAGCTGCTCGTGAATCCGGCAACAGGGTACCTTCAAACCCAGGTAAAGGCACTAATAAAAGCTGGGAGGATGAAGATTATAAACGTAGGCGTGGTTGGGGAGGGGGAGGGCAGAGCAACGCCTAGCCACAAGTGTGCCGATTAAGATATTTGACGATCAAACTTAGGAAGCCAAGTAAAAAGTGCTCGGAGAGAAAATATGCGACTTTCGGTTCCCTGTCTGAAGGGCGCTTGGAACGGTGAGCCAGACGTGGCGTATTGGAGATGTAGCGAGCTCGTCGCCCTAGGTATAGGCTGACTCGGTGATTTTGGAAGCAACGCTACTGTAAAGTCGTCCCGGACCTACCATAACGTGGAAATTAAAGGGGGTGTTCCACATTTGTATGGGGGTTTTGAGCGATATTGGGAGGATTTGTATAGCGATATAAAAAGCGATATTGAAGATCATTCGGCGCAGTTCGCAGCCCTGCTCTGCTACAAAGAACCTTCCACATTTGAAGATGTTGAGGCAAGCGTCAGATATTAAAAAAGCTCGCTTATAACTGTTGGGGTACTTCTAAGTGGAAAAGACTTGCCTTTGTGGATGTCTTTGTGTTCGTGGATGGTACGATGACGCAATGAAGCAATGAGCTATTCAGAAGCATTTTTATTAAACAGAAGTTTACTTGCCTACCGCAGTCTTTTCCATTTAGAGGGATATAAATGGTTATTTGTGACTGATTTAGTGAGCTTATTTCATGTTATCTCATGCTGGCCTTGATAGCTTAAGATATGGAACATTTTCTCTAAGGCTTCGATAGTGCTTTGTAGCCGATCCTTCTCAGGGTTAACCTTTTGTTGGCGGAAGTTGAATCGATTTGGTCGACTTCATGCAATGACGGCATTGGAGGTTCATGGTTAGTGTCGATGCACGGCGTTCTACTCCCCCATAGCAAAATTATCGAGCTTCTAGATACCTCGTCTAACTTCGCCAAGCAAAACGCCCAGTGTTGACTTAAATATAACGATATTTTAGACCCATAACATCATTATTTAGATATGTGTAGATATACAAGTGAATGTATATATATATATATATATATATATATATATATATATATATATATATATATATACCGATATGAGCCTTTTGTCATGTAATACCTACATCTAGTACTGTAAAATGCATCGGTCTTGCGCTCGGTTTGGTTCAAAATCAGCCTCGGGTCATGATTCAGTGGGACGGGGCGTAATGTCCGAGCGGTTAGCAAAAGCAAAGCCACACATGGCATGCTGTCTATCTTATGCAGTGCCACTGCCACTTCTGCTTGGGCTTGATGCTGCCGCCCCTCCAGTCGCGGAGATCGGTCGTCTGAGAGGGCGCGGTCGCCCACGCGCTTGCCGTCGCTGTCATTTTCTGCGGCTGCTGTGGGCGGTAGCGATACGTGCGGCTATTGCGGCGTCGCTGAGTGGCGCGTCCCACCGAGCACAGCAGCACGCGCGGTTCGGCAGCGTGGGTCACCATAGGCTTACTGCCGTGGGCTCCGGCACTGAAGTCCGCCATCCAGCCGAATCTGCTACCCCCGCCGCCCGTGGAGCATCCAGTGGCGGATCCAGAGGGATGGGCCACGGGGCTGTGCCCACCCCCCCCACCTTGAGCCAAAGGGGCACCAAAATCCTAATTTCGGATCCACACAACCTTTATTTTCAAGAATCACCAAATTTCAGGAGGACCCCAAATGGTCCTAAAACATTTTCGAGAGGCTCCGAAGGCCGGGCGCGCCATAAAGGGCCCTGAGGGGCAAATAATGCTGTGACCTCGCCATGCTTACAAAATCCTGTATTGGCCCGTTAGCAAAGGGCACCAAAACCTTCACTTCGAGACATCACAACCTTTATTTTCAAGAGGCGCCAAATCAAAGCGAACCATTTGAAAGGCTCAGCGCTATAAGTTCTAAAGGGACCAAGGGACGCCACAATTTCTGTGTCTTTTACTCAGGCGAAATTCGTGGTTTACCCGTTTGGCGAATGACCAGAAAAAAACCTTTGTTTTGTGTCACGACAGCCATTATTTTCTAAAAGCGCTCAATTCCAAGGGCTTCTCAAGGGACCCCAAAAGGTTCGTTGTCAAGGCACAACAATTTACACTGGACACCGCAATCCCTGTGCCTTTCCATGACTAAAATCCTGCATTGGCATATTCGGCTTGGGACACAAAAAACAAGCGGCCCTAAAATCCAATCCAATACCTGAAGCCGTCGTTTTTCCTAAGGTGTCGTTTTTCTGTCTTTCTCCCCGTTGCAAAAAAGTTAGACTTTGCCAAATTGACATCAGACTGGCTACGGCAAAGACTGTCAAAGGAGCACTTAAGGCTCGCAGGATAAACCCAGTTAAGGCTCAGGCTATCACTGTCCGTGGATGAGATTCAGACGTTAGGAGGGAAGTAGCGGTCGCTTAATTTCAAGAGCTTTGGTAAGTTAGTGGGTTAGACTGAGTCGCTGGCGCACCAAGTCGGCTTCCACCTGCATGTGAGTCACCGTGCTGTTAAGCTTAGTATTTTCTCACAACGCGTCATTTTCCTCAGCCTGTGCGGGCGGACGCTTGGGGGATGCTGCGCTGGTAGCCGACAGCGGATGGCGTGAATAAAGCGCAGTTCCTTATGGTAACGGTATAAACAAACTTTTCCAAGCCGATCACCACATTTTTGTTTTTTATTATCGGGCTCAAACTGTCTTCTTTCACAGGCAAATGAGAAAAATCTCAAATTTGCGTAGGAAAAGGGTTTTGCGCGCATTGCAAATATTTGTAATGCTTCAATTCACATCTATTGTGCAGTGATGATTCCAATCACGACACACGCGTAGTCTGAAAGGTTTTGGAATTTCTTTGACATATAGCTTTGTATGGGTTTCTATCATCGTAACGAAAAGAATCGCACGGCGAACGTGGCCCGTCAACGACGCAACACCAAAATGCCGGAGTTTGTAACCCCGAAACCGCTCATTTGAGACCTCTGAAAATGTCGCAGGCGTCTTCTGCGCCGCTGACAACCCCTGTGACCTATCATTATTGAAGTGCGAGTGATGAGGGTGTGAAATTGACCGTTCGACCCGGCGATTTGTCGCAGAATGCCCCAGGTGGTTACTGTCGCCCCCCAGTTGACTGCCGCCACGTGTTGCTCGAGGCCTACACCTCGCGGCCCATGGAGACCTTACAACGGACGCCGGTGCTTTTCTTCCCGGACGGCGAGGTCACATGCTTAAGACTATTGTATAATATTTTCTTCGCTGATGAACTTTAAGGAAAGGATGAGCTGACTGTCCCAGGCGAACGAAGGATGGGCATATCATTGCTATTTTTACCCGGTTTCGTTTTACGCTAGCGTTCAAACTAAGGCCCCTCAATATCTTTTGAAAACCCCAAGAAAACCCGGCAACGTCCCTGACTAGCCGTAGGTGCGAATGATCCATTGTGAGGTGAAAAGCGCTTGCTGTTTACTTTACGCGATTATTTAATTCCAACCTGATTTAATTTTATTTCCTTCTAAACGATTGATGAGTTATGTCTTCTGTTAGCTTCTAGCTTCTCTGTCAGTCAAAGAAGTACATCATAAACATACCATAAAAATGATCCCTAAAAATAAAATGGGCTTAACCTGGTGGACTTTCCGCAGAAATTTGTTTACTGATACAAAATAATGATAGGAAAATGGAATGACCAGAACGAGGGGGCCTTTTTGTTGGGCGGAGCGAGGCGTGCCAAGTTCCCGGAGACCACGACAAAGCATACCTCCCCCCCCCCCTATGACGAAATACTGGATCCACCCCCGTGAGCAGCGCCGGCCAAAAGCTGAGCCTGTTGTGTGGCGGGTGCTCCCTGCAGTTATCACCATTAAACTTTTTGTGACGTGGAGAGAGAGAGAGAAAAACGACACATCGGAAAAACGCGGCTTCTGTTATGGACTCATATAGCACGCATATAAGCCCCACCAGGGACCTCCTTTGGAGACTTAATGTTCACTTTGGCGCCTGTCTTGAGCGCCTTAGGTGTAACTAAATCTACTAGGGCAGGTGCTTCTCATAGCTTAGGCGAATATGAGGAAACTGGGCCTGTCAACGTAGCCATGCTTTGCGTGTCTGGTGTGCAATGTGGCCATTTTTACCGGCATTATTACCCACAGCGTCATAGAGGAGCGGCAGTATCACAAACTGTAACCATCCCTACAATACAGAAGTGATGGGATCAACCACTAGATGTCGCTGTCATCGCTTTATTTTCCAACTAGTACACATCAACGGATATACCAGCAATGACACGGATACGCATATGTGCACCTGTGCCGGTTCATGGATATTTCAACAGTGTTGTCATTCATGTTGCTAAAACTCATATGCGCCGAGGTGGAGGCCTGAGAAGAGGCGATGTAGTGGTTTACCCCTCAGTCAGCAGACGCTGGCTTGCGTACGTAATTGTGCTTCTAGAAACGCAATTGTAGCGAATTCGTTGCAATTACTTCAGTTCATAAGGCGCAGCCACCGGCGTTGAAAAACTGCCTTGTGTTAGCCTAAGTGATAGTCCCTAGCCGTGAATCCTAAACGTGCGCGGCTTTGCTCGCTGAGCTCGATTTCAAATAGTGTTACATCACTCCGTCTTTACTTTTCCACCCCCGGAGCAGGCATCCCAGCATTGATGATAAATGGTAAAACCTAGCGGTTTTCTGAGATAGCTTTCTAGGGAACGCTACGATTAACGATTCGTGACAGCATGCCATAAAAATAACGATTTCTGAAAATTGTGAAGATTGATCGGTTATACTGAAAATGCAAACAGAAGCAGGTAAATAATTCAACTTTTTAGTGCAGATGAGGTGTAGGCTGCGGTCTAGCGGTTTTCATTTTATACACATTTACTAACTGACTAAATGAATGCAATGATCTCTCTCTCTCTCTGCCTCTCTGCCTCTCTCTCTCTCTCTCTCTCTCTCTCTCTCTCTCTCTCTCTCTCCCTGCCTCTCTCTCCTCTCTCTCTCCCTCTCCCTCTCCCTTTCTCTTTCCCCCTCTTTCTCTCCCTCTCTCCCACTCTCTCTCTCTCTTCCTCTCTCTTTCCCTCACTCTCCCTTTCTCCCTCCCTCTCCCTATCTCCCGCTCCCTCTCTCGCCCTCTCTCTCTCTCCCTCTCTCTCCCTCTCTCTGGTATCATTACCCACGCTAAGCACTGCTTGATGCCCGAGTTTCCACCTTAGTATTGTTGGTATGCCGAGTGTCGCAGTACTTCGTCCATGTACATGATCGTAACGCCAGTGCTTGCATTGGACAATTTAGGTGATGTACACTCACCACGTAAGCGCAAAAATATTACTTGATTGCATCAGAAGTAATTGAAAAAGATTATCTGAGATCGGGGCATGTAGATACGTGGTAGAGCAGCCGTGGTATCCTGCGTGCGAGGCGATATAATGGCTACAAGGTATGCTGAGTTATGGGGGGGGGGGGGGGATGAACTTGTATGAACACTCAGCTTGGCTCGACAAGGCATTGCAAAGGGCGGATTGTAAACAACTGAATTTGGAACATACGTCTGTCTATGTCTGCACACTGCGTTCGCGTCTGCGAACATCCACCCTGCGAAACAACGTTGGGGAACATTTGTAATTCAAATAATCACGCTACGTACGTAAGCAACGACGAACAATACCGATACAAACACTTGCGCCTACGAACCTGTATGATACGAATAAACGCGGCACGTGGATGAGCGAGTACGAACATTTACGCCTGCGGACATATGCGATGAGAATTACAACGGTATGTACATTAGCGGTTATGAACACCGGCGCACATACATTTGCCTTGGAACACTTGTCTTACGTGCACCTGCGCTGCGTACATTGTCCGTTTGCTAAATAATACTCAGGGCGATTGAAAAAGATGCCGCGATGTAGCCTAAGCACCTGGGTGCATAGTAGCCCCCCCCCCCCTCCCTCCTCCCCATCCCTCAAAGATACTGCGATGTAGCCTAAGCACCTGGGTGCATAGTAACCCCCCCCCCTCCCTCCTCCCCATCCCTCCCCGAGCAAAAGTCCCAACGCTAACTTACAAGTCAATCTCATGACTGACTGGTCGTAGGATAGCGAAATAAGCCTTTTCGAAACACGCTGAATGGTATGTTTTAAGTGAAGGTAGCCCCATTTACCACGTACATAAATGTGGTCGGAATTGTCAAGGCAAACGCTGAGGTTACCTATGAAACGACCTTTATTGATGAAATGTCACTGAACTCAGTGTCTCAAAGAATGAAATCTGAACAAAACGTTGAAAGTTTGTACTCAAATGAAACTGCAAAGCTTCTCGGTATTTCAATCGGATTTTAGTGACGCATGTGTTTTTAACGTTTATTGCCATTCGTACCTGTGCTTCATCACTATGAGGTTGTGTCCTCAAATGGGTGATCCGAATTTCATGCTCATAAAGCAGCTGCGCCTTGCCAAAAAGTTGGGAAGTAAAAGAATATGGATATGTTACCGTGTACACGTTGTAGCTTACGTACCGTGCTCTGAATCACAGAGACCTGGTCATCCACTTGCACCTGCAGTAGTACGTGAGGTACGACGTAGTCAGCAAAATGAACGGCACGGCCCTGAACAGCACACATGTCGTCGTTGGACGCGACAGTGCTGACATCAACTACATTAGAACGTGCAACGAGCTCCATGCAGGAGGGACGCCCGTCGCCCGTCTGCAAATGCATCAACAGCCCCAGCACTGCCAGCAGCGACATCTTCAGGGCAAGCTGGGAACTTGCAGTCGTGACATGCGGGCGCTCTGCCAGAGCCTTGGCGAAGGGAAGTGGGGCGCGGGGTTCACAACGGGCGCCCTGATCGTGAAAAGCCTCCCTCCCTCAAACAAATTGTCGGATATGGCCCATTTGCTGATAAAGGCATGCTCTTCATTGATATTTTACCCTATTTTCCTTCTATGGCTGGAACAGAAGCCATAAGCCACCGTGATACAAATCTGACCGGAATTTTTAGTCAATTACGTGAAGAAATGATGCCTTATGCGATTGCATGAAATACATCACTAGCGTTCTCCATTATACGATGGTCCAGTGGACTCTTTTTAAGCTGATGGAGCTCCAAAGTCCCGTCAAGATTGTTATCTGGGTTCTACCGGGATATTATGGACCGCGCGTATGTTGACTGCGGATCGAAATAGGTCAGCCATTCGTGTTAACTTGACTTACCTTAACGTGTTTGCCTGGAAATGTGTAATAATCAGTCAGAATCGATTAGCGATGCAAAGTTATGTACGCCGTTTTGAACATGCACACTAGCAACCCGCAGAAACGAAAACTCTGACGCCATATGTTGCAGTGTCCATAGGTCGCACAGCGCCGGACCCGTGACTAACACTGAGTCGTGGCCAACGGGTGGACGAGAATGATGACGCATCTGAAAAAGTACCTTTAGATGCCTTAGGACATCATGTTGAAAATGTAGAAGATAGTCCGAGCGTATGCTTTCTCGTTTCCAGCTGTAAAGCCCTAAACAACCTACCAAACTAAAAGCTGTAAAAGAGACACGTCCAGTCGTATCTTTGAACGGTGCGAATTATTTTTTCAAGACACTTCGTAACTATTATTTTACGGTGGTCGTTCTCACGTGTGGCGCATGGTGTTACCTGCAGTGGCCAACGCCGCTCGGTTTCACGGAAACTGCGACCCATACCGTTGCTGTCCATGTTCCCAAGATTTCGGACGCGCAGGCTCAAAATATTTAATGTAATTTGTTTCATTTATGGATTCTGCAAAAGAATTAACACTCTCAGGAAAACATGGGCTGGCCTTGTTTGTTTTTAAACTCATTTTGACCCACTCTTTTCAACACTAATGAGACCCTTTATTTTTGGGGGGCAAGAGGTCCTCTTGAGTAGAACTCTAGAGGGTACATTTTTGTTCCCGGTCGAGAGCTGAATGGCCATTCCGTTCCACCGCGCGGTGTCTTCCGGCTGCCATTCTGGTGACACAGGGCGAGATCCCCTGTTCGATTCGGAGGCCCTTAGAGGGATATATCATATATAATCGGTCTCCTCCCTGACGCGGGAACCCTTCTGGCCCGCGCGTTGACCTCTGACCGACGAGGGAACCCTCACTGACGCAACAACATCCCTGATCGCCGCAGGTGATTCAATAATTGGCACACAGACTCCAGTTTGTCTTAACGAGCCCATGCTGGGGTTGGATTGGAGGGCCCACCGTTCGGTACTGGGGCCCTGACTGGCACAGGACCCTCAGATTGTCTGAACGGGAACACTTATCAGAAGTATAATATTTCCTTTCATTGCCAGAGGGCCTTGACCAACGCAAGAGGTCTTCTGCCATTCGGGGTCCCATCACCGGCCCTGTTGAGAAAATTTCCCCCTGACCGACTCGAGACCCCTCGTTGAGACAAGACACTCTGTTAGGCACTGGGCAGTGTCTTAGAATTGACGACTGGGCGTAAAGCAGCACCCTATGAGGAGGAATTTTTCCCTATTTTTCCCCATATTTTATGTGAATTTTTCACTCCCGCCTGACATTGTCTAATCGCACATGCCAAACCCCTATTTACTTTCCTGAGGTTTCCACATGCCATCCAAAACCGAGCTCACTTGAAACCTTTTCGATTGCCTTTAGAGGTACCATCTGCTGCTTAAAATTTCGACCAATTTCTCTGCAAGATGCTCCGACTGCAAACTTGTACTATTTCATACATAAATTGGATTAATTCGCCAGCCGCCCAAACATGTTTGATATGCACCCAGGCATGGACAATTCACAGGGAATAAAGGAGGCTATATGAAGCACGGAACTTATTTTTACCGCTATTTGTGCCCTGTTAAACCCTCGGTTAACCATTTTCTTGGTCCATGGCGGTGCCCAATAATGATAAATCTAAGCCTTTCGAGTGTCTTACTCACCAGGCTACCTGGCAAGGCTATGCTAATGCTGCCATATAGAGCCTTGGGACAGACCTGACGCAGCTAATACAGAAGCGTTTGATGGCGAAATTCTGCCCTCTGGAGATGCTTTATCATGCACACCTCTTACCTGTTCCGTGTTTTGATCTCGTAGGTTGGTGGGCATGTTTGGTATCTATATTTGGGGGGTGAGTGGGATCATTCTGTCCGCCAACAGACCATGCAACAGGTACTGACTTTTTGGGGGGGGAGCAGGAAGAAGCCAGAAAGTCTCCTGTGGACCAAGTAATTGTTTACTTTACCTGCTTTCAAGACATGGTTGGTAACCAGAGTTAGCCATTTTGTGTTTTAATCCATCGAATTTTGCCATAAGACAAATTATGATGCCATAAGGCATGCAATGGGCTTATTTTGTTCCATATTCTTGGTTATTTGCCCCAAATTTCTTAGAGTGTTCTCTCATGGCTGCTTTAACCAGATGTTTTCTATAGTTGCCATGGTTTGCTGACCGGCAAGTAACTGTACTGTATATATGCACTAAATTTTCAACACAGGGATACTCTAAGCTGCACAGCAACTATAATATGAGTTGAATATTAGTATGTAACAAATAGTCAGACCATCCCATTTAAAATGTGAAGCCAACATCTGAAACTTTGTCATTAAATGTGAATAAACAAGCCTAAGTGGATGCATTTGCTGCAGCTGAAAAGGCAAGCAGCAATACTCGCATGGTGGTCTAAAAGTTGTGTTACTTTTGGAAAAGAGAGATTGTTTTGTGGAACATACCCATTATTGCCCTTCGCATAGGTTAACCATGTCAATCAAAATAAGTTGTTCAAAGTGCTTTAAAGTTTTTTGATGTGTGTGTTGTCAACTTTGTCTGATGTCAACAAGCATACACAAATGAACTGAATAAAAATGCAAGTTGAAACTAGCCAAAAACTAGCTTTAGGCACCATGTTTTTATCACAAGTGCTGCTGTCAACAGATAGGTGAGTTGAGATGATGTTCATCATATGGGCTTCTCTAAGTTAGGTTAAGTTCGTCAAGTGCATGGCAAGTGGCAATATGAATTGTGCAAGAATCAGTAACTCGCAACTGCTGCTGTGATACAAACAGGTTATACAGGATGAGATGATGTAAGGCCTCTTTAGCTTAGGCATAGGCTACTTTTATGGAAATAACCATCGGTATTTTGTAAGAAACAATGACAAAATGTTTGTTTTCCCTGACCCCATCTTAAAACAAGCCAGAATATGTCTATTGTGCTGAACTTAGTGATGGGCTGGTGGGTAGAAGTCCAAGGTTTTTTTGCTTGAGTGTTTTATGCTTGTTGAATTTTCTGTTGTTATTTTGTTATTGAATTTTCTGTTATTTTGTTATTGAATTTTCTGTTGTTATTTTGTTATTGAATTCCTTTGCTTTGTTTTGCTTTAAAAGTGCTGTGGGAGGCAACTGAAAAGTGTAGCATCGAATTATTGGTGTTAAAAGTTTGTTATGCTCATAATACTGTCATGAAATTACTATACTTTAACACGCGCGCGGTTGGCCGGCTAGATACCATTCGCGCGGGTGGGGGTGGGGGTCAATTTGCTCCCCCCTCCCCTTCTGAGATCTCGGGAACTAAGAAAGTTAGATACACCAAATTTACAGAGTGTTTTTGACCTTTACGTGAACTCACTTACGTTAAGGTTTCAACTTCCTAAGTCATGACCTTCAGGTCAAATAAGGCCAAAAAGGCAAAATTCCAGGTTGGTCTCCAAAGCGCCCCCAGAACCTAGGCAACTGTCTTTAAGCAAAAGGCCACAAGCCCATTTGAGGCCTATTGACCTTGTTTGACCCTTTGAAGGCCATGGTGACCAAAATGATGCAAGACCGCTCTGAGTTTTGCATTTGAATAAGCGGAAAGATTACGCTAGGCAGTATGTGCCTAAACCAAAGAGTTCGACCCTGGTCATCCTAGGTCAATGGCCTGTTCTGACCTCAAGAATTCAACTGAAAATGTATAATGCGGTTCCTGCTGTCAATAAATTAGATATGAGCACCAGAAACTATCTCGTACAGCAAGCCCTAGAGTAATAAATCAGGCTGGTTTTGACCTTGGTCTAACCATCATACCTGACCTTAGGTCAACGTAATTTGTTCATTCAATATTTGTGGTGCCTAAGAAAGCATCACAGAGATGTGTGTCTTCGTTAAACACTCCGTTGTTGCATCAGACTGAACAATTCCCTAGAAATTGCCTCCGCTGAAACCATGGGCTGTCTTTGACCTGTCCTAGGTCAGTGACCTTACAAGGCATATCTAAAATGTGTATGTCGAACGATGTGCCATGCAATTTTCTACAGCTATGCAAAATTTGGCGCGGCTATGCCGCGCCGTTCAGAAACCATTCGGGAAAAACCCTCGGGGGGTCAATTTGCCCCCCTCCACCCGAGCGCGTATTAATGTATTCTGTTTCACTTTAATGGCCTAAGATGTTAAACAACAAAATAGTTTTGTCAGGTTCCTGATATTACGTTCATGCCAACTTGAAATAGATGTCTTTGTTCGCTGAATCATCAGTCACGAGCTCAAAGTTCCATCCCTTGTGAATTGATGTTTTCACTCCGGCATGGTCTTTTTGCGATGTAATTTTTCACTCCCACCCTAGTTCCAAAGCGGTTCTAGCTCCCTGGCACTGCGCCTCTGATCGATACAGCCCGCATTGTTATAGGAGCCCTGATTTACGCAACCGTGGGCCCGGCCTTGTCCCTGCCTGCGAAATGGGCCCCAAGAGCTCAGACCGACACGGAGCCGAACGTTCGGTGTCGGTGATCTCTGGCTGAAAAAGAGGAACGCTCTGTCTCAGCGGTCCCCAATCGGAACAATAAACCCTCTTGTTCACATTGGAGATCATGGCCCTACGGGTGGGGTCCTTAATGTGGCCCACAGCCACCCTTCGGGTCCCTCAGCTTTCCAGTCGGGTCCTTGATCTTTGGTCCCGAGGGGCCCTTCGACCCCTCTTCGGATTTCCTCAAACAAAGCCCGTGACCGACCCAGGCCCACTAGCCGACACATGACCCCCTGTTAAGCATTGTGATCCCCTGACCGATACAGGGGCCTCAGTCATTGTTTCAGGGGCGACCGGGTCTTTGATCGTCAGTTCCGCTGGGCCGCCCGGGCCCTTCCTCGGTCCCCATTGAATACTGCGCTTGGTCTGCCCTACACCGACACAGAGCTGACTGTGCGGCACTGGTGGTGCCTAACCGACATATAGACCCATATCGACTCAGGGGGTCCCCAATTGGCATAAACGGCCCTCTGGGTGTCGTTTGAGGGCTCACTCTTGTAGGCTGGCATCCCTGAATAAGACCCGACCAGCTCTTCGTGCCCTTAAGCCCTCCAATCGGGCCCTCGATCGTCGGTCCCGATGGGCCCTCCAGGCTCTCTGGGCTTCCTTGAACATTGCCTCTGGTCGAATCGGGCCCTTTGCCAACACAAGGTCTCCTGTTAAGCGCTATGGGTCCCTGACAGATGCTGGGGCGCCGACCAGTGTAAATCACTGGCTTTGTTGGCTGCTTTGTCCCTGCTTGTGGAATGGGCCCTCAGGCCTACACCGACATAGAGCCGACTGTGCGTTAATGGTGGTGTCTGGCCAGCAAATAGGCCCTTATCGACCCAGGGACCACTGATCAGCGCGCAGGGTCCTCTGGATGACAATAAATTTGAAAGTTTAGATTGGGGAATCTGACATTGAAACTTTGAAAGTTAAAATTCGAAATTAAAACCTTGAAATTGAAAATCTTAGGTTGAAATATTGAGCTTGACATTTACAATTTGAATTTGAAAGTTGAATTTTAATTCGAAGCTCAGGGAATCGGCCTCCAGGGCCGCGACCCTGAACACGCCTTTCGGGCCTTCGGGCCTGCAACAAGGCCCTTAATCTTAGGTATCGAGGGGCCCGAGGGCCCCGTAGAACCCAAGGAGGGGGAGCAGATGCCCCTTGTGCCCTCGCCTGCGCTACAGGTCACATGCAGGGATCACATCAGTCTGGCATGCAGACGAGATATGTAACAGTGACCTGGTCAGCATCGGGCTCAACGTGACCGCTCAAAGCACAGGTGTAAGCCTCGTGAACCTTGACGACGGCTCGCACGGTTCAACGTGTCTTACGCCACGGCACCCGATGGCACCCACGGCACCCGATGGCACCTGTGGCACCCGGCGGCACCCACGGCACCTGATGGCACCTGTGGCACCCGGCGGCACCAACGGCACCCGACGGCATCTACGGCACCCGATGGCACCTGTGGCACCCGGCGGCACCCACGGCACCCGATGGCACCTGTGGCACCCGGCGGCACCCACGGCACCCGACGACATCCACGGCACCTGACGGCACGATGTCTGAAAACGCTCTATATTTCCGGCACTGCCTGCCCCGGGCCGGACAACACGCAGCAGAAGCCATATGCGCAGCACGACCACCGACCACAAGCCAAACAGAGTCTGGGGCAAGCAAGCGCAGCTCTCTTGTTGGCAGCCCACGCCGGCGTGGATGCGGCACCCGGTAGTGCTCAGGGTGTCGGTTTGTTGCCTTTGGGCCTCGATGCTGTGTACGCCACCCGGACGTGCTCCTCCAGGTGCGACGCCTCTGGTCACCGACGTCCGCCTCCTCACGGCTGTTGCCTGTCGGTAGCTTGTGCCTCGGCTTGGGCTACCAGCTCGAGACGGTGCAGTGCCGGCTTGTCGTCCAAGTACAATTCGTCACGTAGCCGGCTGGACACGGATCCTTCCATTAACTGAGCTCGTCTTATCGCCTCCTCCAGCAAACGAAAAACACAGAGCTGGCCATGCTCTCTTCAAGTAACCAGGTAAGTTATTAGAAACCGCCTCGATCCCCGAACTGGGCACGCTGTCACCGAACAACCAGGTAAGTAAGCGTTAGCCGCCTCCGATCCCTGAACTGGGCATGCTCCCTCGGAGTAACCAGGTAAGTAAGTGTCAACCGCCTCCGATCCCTGAACTGGGCATGCTCCCTCGGAGTAACCAGGTAAGTAAGTGTCAACCGCCTCCGATCCCTGAACTGGGCATGCTCCCTCGGAGTAACCAGGTAAGTAAGTGTCAACCGCCTCCGATCCCTGAACTGGGCATGCTCCCTCGGAGTAACCAGGTAAGTAGGTGTCAACCGCCTCCGATCCCTGAACTGGGCATGCTCCCTCGGAGTAACCAGGTAAGTAAGTGTCAACCGTCTCCGATCCCTGAACTGGGCATGCTCCCTCGGAGTAACCGGGTAAGTAAGTGTCAACCGCCTCCGATCCCTGAACTGGGCATGCTCCCTCGGAGTAACCATGTAAGTTTCAACCGTCTCCGATCCCTGAACTGAATACGCTCTCGCCGAGTAACCAGGTAAGCCAGTGTCAATCGTCTCCGATCCCTGAACTGAGTACGCTCTCGCCGAGTAACCAGGTAAGCGAGTGTCAACCGTCTCCGATCCCTGAACTGAGCATGCTCTCTCCAAGTAGCCAGGTAAGTAAGCGTTAACCGCCTCTGATCCCTGAACTGAGCATGCTCTCTCCGAGCAACCAGGTAAGTAAGCGTTAACCGCCTCTGATCCCTGAACTGAGCATGCTCTCTCCAAGTAGCCAGGTAAGTAAGCGTTAACCGCCTCTGATCCCTGAACTGAGCATGCTCTCTCCACGTAACCAGGTAAGTAAGCGTTAACCGCCTCTGATCCCTGAACTGAGCATGCTTTCGCCGAGTAACCAGGTAAGTAAGCGTTAACCGCCTCCGATCCCTGAACTGAGCATGCTCTCGCCGAGTAACCAGGTAAGTAAGCGTTAACCGCCTCCGATCCCTGAACTGAGCATGCTCTCGCCGAGTAACCAGGTAAGTAAGCGTTAACCGCCTCCGATCCCTGAACTGAGCATGCTCTCGCCGAGTAACCAGGTAAGTAAGTGTCAACCGCCTCCGATCCCTGAGCGCATTAACAGAACATGGCACGCTCAGCCAAAGCGTCTTTTGGACGATCAAACAACCGGTGCGTCAAGGCGAGGGCAGACACCATGACATCCTCAGCCTCTGCCTACTCTGGCACGGCACCCGGTCCAACCCGCTGCAGCCTCTTCGATCTGGAAGCGGCGTCGTCCCTCCGTTCCTGAGCGGTGCGATAGAAGTGCCTGCTGCCTTGCAGGCGTCCATTCCGTCCAGTCGATAGTGACGGCATGGGGCTGTTACTCAGACAACCAGTCTTCAAATGGGCCGTGCTGCTCCCATCCACGGACAGGGTGCGTGGTGACGGAACCCCTCCATCGTAAGTACAAATTCAAGCTTGATCCGCTCGTTTAAAGGGAGCATGCCTCCTTTTCTGTACTTTTCAATGATTGTTAGATCAGGCTCGTTCGATTTGATTGGTGAGACCAGTTTTCTCGAAGTCCCTATGAGTGGCTCAGCATTTCGAATCTAGGCAGCCTCTCATGAGGGGAAAATTTAACTGGGCTCCCTGATCACCACTAAGAAAATAATGCATTTTATGTGTCTTGCTTTTTCCAACGGATGTGTTCTGTAATGTTTGCAACACACGAATTCAACGAAACGTAATGCCGTGACTTTGATTTCTCCCCTATGACGTTTACCACAATGACTCCTTTCGAAGCGCACTTTGGCTTTAGGAAACGGGGTATCACGTGGCTATAGTGACGCAATGGTCCAAACTTCAGCCAATGCACTTCTCGGTAACTGGCCCTGGCTGCTTGCTGTGCCAATCATAGGCGTTCATTTGCACTGACGTCATTAAGCAACAGCTCACAGCGGCCGCCTAGCAGACACATGACGGTGGTGGTTGTCATGACGACGGTTGTCGCGTACTGCAGGGAGGAAGCTCAGGTCTGTCACAGAGGCGTTGACAGCGTTATTTGGACTCGCAAATCATTAAAAATCATGTCCTTAGTACGTCGTGATCGTGTTGCGGTAGCAGCACCCAAAGCTATTATCAAACATAAATGGCCCTGAAGTTTCACTAGAATATTTTTTTAACATTTCAGCTCCAAAGATGGAATACTCAATTTAACAACTGAGTGAGATTGCGGAAAGGGACGCCTTGGCGCAGTAGTGACTGTCAACGAGCTTCTGTAGGAGCCGGTTTGAACTGTTCTGCTAATTCGATATTATTGAGCACCCTTTACCCTTGCCTACAAGAGGGCTTGAGAGGGAACCCTAAGCTTTTTCCGGAATTACTTTTGGACGGTTTTCAGCATGGTGCTGAAATTTGGGATACCTGAGTTTAAATCACAGTTTACGTACCTCCTGACAAAATGACTGAAGCTCTGACTTTGACGGTTCATGGTTTATGGTTTCTTTCCTTGAGACTGTGTCTGTGTCATTTTGCTTGAAAGCAGCTAATGATCCTTTTTGATCGCAGGAAATGTGTTCCAAAGAGGCTTTCTGGCCCTCTATCTCCATCGATGTCGCTCTACAGTCATAATTGCCCTTCTGGCGGCTGCTGATAGACCAGGCCACTGCAAGACCGCGCTAGATCAAACTTTGGCTTTGCAACCTATTTGACCTTTTGAAGGTCATGCGATTTTAGATACTCTTGAAATATTCTTCTTAATTTATTAAATACTCTTTGGCATTTATTACTCATATCACGGCTTGAGAAGGCTATTTTAACCATGCTCTCTTCATTGGTGTGGGTTGTTAATTCTTCATCGTTATGGCCAGATCTGACATATCACAGGTCATATGTTTCGATGCCTACTAGTTTTGATACGATTTTCCAAGAATAATCAACGCCTTCTTTAGCACTGCCGTAGCTTGCCCGATTATTAAAATAACAGGAGTGCTCTATAAGCGCTAATTTGAGAACTTAAGCCTGGTTCGACCTGTCAAAAGTCGTTTTTACCATCGTTCACGCACGCTTTCCAGGTGATGTTTGGCGAGAGCCTTCCAATGCCGTTTTTGCGTAGCTTTCAAGACCATAGACAGGCGGGGGAGGGGGGGGGGGGGGGGAGCGGGAGCTTCTGGGCTCACCGGTCTCGTGGGGCGAGTGTGAAGAAAACTTCCATTTAAGTGGGTGCTCATGGTGGGGGACACTTTTCACAATCCCACAGGAAAAAATGCGTGCTTTTCCTCGGCGTGCCTGTGCCTGGATTAAAAAAAGATGAGCCGCCGCGAGATCACGACCGGTTTCAGTGCAGGAGCTGGATTACCAGGAGCGTGACCCCGGGCTTGCCATCTCAGCACAGCAGCGCTCACCAGACTGAGCCGTGCTCCTTTTCCGGTGAGAACTTACTGACGGCGACATGGAAGCTTTCTGGGCGGGTTTCAGCACCTCAAGGAGTATCCATGCCTCTCCGCCTTTCGGCACTGATTGGTTGGCATATTTACTCCTGGAAATCAATATTGCCGCGTGCCGCCGCCCGAGGAAGCGGCGCACGCCCGCCCGGCTCCTGATTGGTCGGTGGGCGGAGCCTGCAAGTGGCGGCAGGTATTCGGCGCAGTGTGACGTTGCTGGTCGCGCCGCGGCGGCGCCCCCGCGCTAACCGGCAGCGAAGCGCCGGCAGCAGTTGTGACTCACGCGCGCGGAGCAACAATACGTGTCCGATCCCCCGCCGGGATCGAATACGTGTCGGTTCCCGACAGTGCACCGGGAGGCACCCGTCGCCGGCCCTGCGTGTCGAGGTGCGTACACCGCGCCTGGCGCTGACGGAGTGGCCGCGGCGCCGACGGGCTCGGTGGGATGGGCGGCTCGGCTGGCGGGTGACCGCGAGAGCGGCGCCGGCGCGGCAGGCGCGCCGCCGCTGACCAAACTAGTGGTCACGGGCCGTCGTCGTGTGGGCAGAGGGGGGGGGGGGGGAGCAGCGTGGCTGAGGAACAGGAGCCACCGGCGGCCCTCGGGTGGCCAGGGAGGGGAAGGAGGGGGGGGGGGGGGGGTTCTGTATCGCTGAAGAACAGTGGCCGTCTGCGGTCTTCGTGTGACCTGAGGACTCTGTTCATGTGACCTGGGCGAGTGTCATTGTAAGCATATCGAACCAAAAGGAACTCAACCCCATCCGGCAATTCGTTGTAATATCCATTTGGTTTGATTGAATATTTCATTTGGTTGCTATAGTTAGCTGGCCGGGCAACATCACGGACTGACAGTGGCGACGCTTTATAACTGACAGGTTAGGCAAACTGCTGCAGAGAATAGAAGGAGGCGGTCATGATGCGTATTTATATCTTATGTATGAAGACTTTTTTAGGCGCGTTTGTTAACGGGTTCGTGGATGAACCATTCAGAAAATTCTCTGCCTTTTTCTAACAGGGGCCCCGTCGAAAGGACGCTAGGCGGCTTCCCTGGTCAGCGGTTGTAAGGCCTTTCCGTCCCAGCTCGGGACACCTGGGGGCTTACCTCGGGAGGGACGCGAGCCGGGCCTCTTGGCCGGTCCGGAGGTCCTCAGAGGGATACATCATGCGTCGTCCCCCTCTCTCCCCCCCTGACGCAGGAAGCCCACTGGCACAAGGGCTGTCATTGGTGCACAAGGATCTCGTACGGGCATAGAGATCCAACAGTTCGTACGGAGACCCCAGTTCGGCTTATCAAGCCCCTGGCCCAAAAGGGGCAAGAGGACCCCTCCATTCGGTGCTAGGGTCCCTTGAATGACACAAGAACCTTTCGTTGTCTTAATGTGGACGTTTCATTTGCATTTATCACACCTTCTATGATCGTCAGAGGGCCTCCGACCAACGCAAGGGACCTGATCGATGTACGGGGTCCCTTCCCTGCCCCTGTTCAGCAAATCGCCCCTGCCCGACTCGGGCCCCTTTCGGACCCAGCATCCTGTTAAGCATCATTAAGCAAGCATCTAAACCTTGCTCTGAATGTCCCCTGCTTAACGCTTTTTTGCCGATATCTCTCTGGCATTTTGTGTAATCGTGGCCGAATCTTCAGTAGTCTGTTTTGCATCAACATGTGCTCTTTAGCGTCTCCAGTTTCTGAGTTGAGACGGCTCTTTGGGAACGCCGCCTATCAAATCTACCGCTGGCGCCGGCGGCCGTCTGCAACAGACGATCAGCCGATCCTGGGCGGCGCGAGTGCCATGCTTCATTACATATTTCAGACACCGTGAACATTTGCTGAAAAAACACACACACAGCCGCACACATACCAATATGTTCAAGACCAGGAGCGCGTCTCTAGAAGTTTCATGCTGCTATGAGTACGATGCATGGTTTCATAAACACTGATGTGTGAAATCACCGAAAAGGTCTTCCTGTGCCGCCTGTCTGCGGCCCCTGGGTGTGGGTGTGTGTGTGCGGGGGTAAGTGTAGGGATATGGGGTGTAGGGAAGTAAGTCCCCTTGCCTTTGACCCCGGCGTGGCCTTGCTGGGAACAGGATAGAATTGCGTCATACCCTGTGCATCGCGGTAGATCACAAGCAGCAAGTAATCACATATTCCCGGACTAGGGGTGTAGTTCCCTTTTCTTTTTTTGCGGGGGGGCTTTAGCACCTCCCCCGACTTTGGCTCCACCTCCCTCATCCCCACGCCAGCTTTGAAGAAAAAGTTTGTTTAATCCGGGAGAAACTCGCTTGTTTTTCGGGGGGGAGGAGCAGGTTGCGTCATTTTCACTGCTCAGCCCACCCCCCCCCCCAACGGATTTTGCAAAACTACGCCCCTGTCGTCGTCATAGGACATATGACTTTATGGCCTAGTCTTGAAGTGTGCACCGTTGCTGCCATGTGATATACTAGACTTTCTACTAGACTTTCGACCATACTAGACTTTCGACCCCCAACCCCGTCTGAAGGCCTCCTGTCGTCATGATGGGGCCTCCCGAATTTCATGGTGGTGGGCAAAACGATACGTTTACCCCCTAGGCGAATTGGAAAGGATCAGCTGCCAATTTGTGCCCCCAGTGATGCCGTCACCTTTTCGATCATCTACAATCACAAGGATAGGATGAAAATGTATGAGATGAATAGCAGGTGCCTTTTGTTGCATCGGAGAGTGTGGAAAGCTGTTCGCATTTTAACGCAGGAAGTACCATGTTCAACATAAAGCAATTTTTCATTAAAAGTGAGAACTGTCACCTCATGCGAGTCATTCTTATGCGCACTTAAAAGCCCACGCAAAGATAATCCGCAAGCAAAGGAAAAATGTCATAAAAATACCGCCAATGATTACAACTGAGAGTTTGGTACTGTGACATGGCATGCATCACCATCAAAATATGGGTTAAAGGATTGTCTGGGCCCCAAGTCCTCTCGATGTTTCAAGAGTGGCTGCCCATCCCGAGTGGGCCGACGTCGGCCAGAGTGGCTGCCCCGTCAGCCCCCTCCCCCTCCCCCGAGATCATCAGGAGCATATTAAAGGGAATATTCCGGATTTCAAGATATCGACGATGATATGATGATATGATGATCAGACATCAGACTGACATCAGATATGATGAAATAACTTCACTTGCAACTATTGGTATACTTTTAAATGGAAAGGGCTGTTGTACACAGCACAATTCCTCTATTTTGTAAACTTGCTCTCCAACACACCATCGTTCGATTGCATCACCGTACCTTGCACAACATTGATTGAGAGCCAATGGGCGGCCGATCAATATGGAACTCGTTCTCACGAACGCTAGATATGAACGCCCCTACAACTATGTTTTTTTTTTGGCTTGGATCGCCGAATAGCCAATGGAATGACAGGATTTGAACGACGTTATTATGACTTTATGGATGCCTGGGTGGCCCTGAAATAATCTGCGCGAAATGGCCTGCACATCAACGTGGGCACGTAGCTCAGAAACTAGAGGACTTAGGTCTTAGGAAGGGTGGGGCTGGGAGCTGCACCGCATGATCTTTAAGACGGCTATTTCAATTCAAAACCCCATATATATGCGGAACACTCCCTTTAAAAAGCCTGGAAAGCTCCGAAAATGTGACCGTCGGCCAGGGTGGATGCTAACGAGGACCGTAAGATTATAGCGTGCTAATGACTCATTTGCC
Organism: Pollicipes pollicipes; assembly: GCF_011947565.3. Classification (NCBI taxonomy): domain Eukaryota; kingdom Metazoa; phylum Arthropoda; class Thecostraca; order Pollicipedomorpha; family Pollicipedidae; genus Pollicipes; species Pollicipes pollicipes. The sequence goes on from NW_023596461.1 coordinate 3,457,909, forward strand.
ATGAATGCAATGGTTTCATGACAGTTCTGATTTCAACTTTTAGTTCCTATTGTCCTCCATTTCTTTCCTTTTTTGTGTTAGGCTCCATGCTAACTTGAAATCATGACAATGAAATATTAAGTGCGCGGCGAGTAGGGGAGCGTTTCTGGAAAACCAAATGGGCGACGGAAGTTCACGGTCTGGCTGCTTGAAAAAAGAAAATCATTTAATGTCTCCGTGGTTTTTGCTAGATGCCACGTCTTGGTGGTAACAACATAACACGTTACTCGTTAAACCTGTGCTTCAGGGTCCTGGCACGGTTGCATTTTTTGTGATTTGTGCAAAAAAATCAACTCTGTTTTCTCTAAACTTCATAGAGCCTTATTATAGCCTTATAGCCTGATAAGCCTGATCGGGGCCAAGCCAGAGGGTCCCAGCCTGAAGTAGCCTGTATTGCCCAAAGCTTTCAAAGCCGCTGATGTAACCGCACCCCCAGGTCTTTCGAAAACAAAGTCACGAAAAACGCGGTCTTACGGCTGCCTGTGGTGGTTTTCGTATTTATCGTGTTTATAACCGAAGTGGTTTCGGCTTTTAAAGTGTAGCTCTGCTCTCTACTGTGTTTGCCTCGAGCCCCAGATACCAAGACCAAACGACACAAAACCTCCCCAAAATGGAAAAGAGCAAATGACCTGCGGGTTTTGTACCCGAGGACTAACGGTGGTCCGCATCAACTGTGCCCTGACCGGGAGGGGGTGGGGGGTGGGGAGGGGGGAGGTGCACTTGGTATCTTCAGATTAGAAGGCACAATAATGCACCAGTTTTAAGCGTGGGCCACACTAAATAGATTAAGCTAGCAAAGCTAGGTTTCACAAAAGAGAAACTGCACAATTGATGACTGCTGGATGTTCGCACACATTTTCCTTTTTCTCACTAAGCCTTACATTTTTTTTTACATACACTTCCATCCACTGATCATAGGATACGAGCATCAAACCAGCTGGAGTGAAGGGACAGGAAAGCTAGATTTAGGAGGACTCATCATTCCCAGGAACATACGCAGCATTGGCTCTCCCAGACAATGAGAGCACTGAATGGTCCTTAGGCTGCCCCAGACCATGCCCCATCTTGCCAAAATGCTTATAGTTCCGAAATGCGTCCTCGTCATTAGTTCTTCTGCAAAAATATGCAGTCATTTCTTATGCACGACTTACCGTTTACTGCAAAAACGTATACGCAACATTAGTGTTACACTACAAAATTCATCTTTCAAAACCTTACACCCGTCACTACCCCCACTGCAAAAACTTATATAGCCGTTGCTTGAACACGGTATTACTTTTACTACAAAGACTTTTACGCAACATTAGTGTTACACTGCCAAACTCATCTTTCAAAACCTTACACTCGTCACTACCTCCACTGCGAAAACTTAAACAGCCATTGCTTGAACACGGTATTACTTTTGCTGCAAAGACTTTTACGCAACATTATTGCTAAACGACAAAACTTATGCTGCAAAATAAACAATTGTTTTCAGTACTACTGCAAACAATTCTGTGGTCTTCACGTAAAAACAACATTCTTTCCACTGTGCTAATACTTGCCGTGGAGTGTCACATTCGTGGACACCTAGCTGGAGTGTAGGAACAATTAAAAGGCTGGGAGGGAACCCCAAGTGGACAAGACTACAATCAAGTGTTCTTTGTGCTAATACTAAGAGCTATTTATTCACTGTGTTCGTGATTTTGTCGATTTTTAGTGCTTGGCGAGCAAAGGAGCAAAGGCTGTAGTTTGAGCGGCAAGATACCAAAGACGGATTTGGTTTCAAGAGTGGAAGTGAAGTCGGGTTTCAGTGAAAGCCGAGCCAGGGTGCAGTTTTGTATCCAGTCGGCAGCACAATCCGCACCTCATCTGCGAGAGGAAGGTGCGTCACATTCGCGGCAAACGCCGTCCTCCATGTATTTTGTAGCACGTTTGGCCGTTTTCCGTGCTTAGCCCGTCTACATTTTTTGCAATATTACGACAGTGCAACTACGTTTTTCAGTAGAAAAGTGTTGCGTAGAATCAGCTCCCCCGTGGGTCTGTCCATTGCAGTATTGACAGCAGCGCTAATATATCGGCACCATGGGGTGGGCACCTGCAGTCTCATTTGGCCCAGCCAAGTGCTCCCACGAGGTCGTTCCCTCCAGGATTTTCATGAGGCTTTGCTTATAGGTTAGGGTACTGACTGTTATAATTGGTCGATTCTGGCCTGTGTCTGTAGCACAAATTTGGCATATAGGTATCGGCTAAAGAAGTAAAGTCGCTGACAAACAATACCTATATGGATTTTTACAGTAGACATAAAGCGGACTTAGGTTTCTTAAATACAATTTTTTTCATGACGAATCAATTTTGGTTGCGTACCACTAATTTCACCTTCTAACTCGTTGCAGTTGGAATAATGTCGCACATGCGTAAAGACTGTATGTCTTAAGTGTATAAGCTATAACGGGAATAGGTTTGTTAAGCATAGGTTTCGTCGTGTCGCACTCACGTCGTGTCGCTCGTGTCGTGTATAACTTTCTGCAGAAGTGTCGCGTATAAGTAAAGGCTGCATAACTTTTTGCAATCGGTATAATGACGTGCATAAGTTATTAAGTGTGAATGTTGTCGTGTGATACCTATGTCGTGCATAAGCCTTTGCAGTAGAAGTAATGTCGCATCTAAGTTAAGTTTAAATGAGTTTTGGCATAAGAAGTAAAATCGCGTATCACTGGTGCCGTAACACTCTTGTGTGGGTAGAGGTTTGTGCCGTAGCACCAATGTCGTGACATCCCCACCAACCACTTCAACAATTGGAACGATTTGTCATTCCTGAACACAGTCGCAGCCAAGGAAGGGGAGGGGAAGGACGTCCCCGCTCAGGTACGTAGTTTGTTGACATTTTATTCCACATGACTCTCAACAGAAAGTTAAGAATCAGCGTGACGCGTTGTCATTGCGCTCCGCCCCTCCCCCCCCTCCCTGGCTGCGTCTCTGCTCCTGACTGCACGCGGTGAGCTCGCCCCCCCCCCTGGCTGCGTCCCTGCTCCTGACTGCACGCCGTGAGCTCCGTCCCCTCCCCTGGCTACGTCCCTGCCCCTGACTGCGCGCGGTGAACTCCCCCTCCCCTGGCTACGTCCCTGCTCCTGACTGCACGCGGTGAGCTCCGCCCCCCTCCCCTGGCTACGTCCCCGCTCCTGACTGCACGCGGTGAGCTCCGCCCCCTCCCCTGGCTGCGTCCCTGATCCGGACTGCACGCATTGAGCTCCACCCCCCTCCCCTGGCTATGTCCCTGTTCCTGACTGCACGCGGTGAGCTCCGCCCCCTCCCCTGGCTGCGTCCCTGATCCTGACTGCACGCGGTGAGCTCCGCCCCCTCCCCTGGCTACGTTCCTGCTCCTGACCGCACGCGGTGAGCTCCGCGCCTCTGTCCATCTCGTCCGGCTGGCGGTCGCCGATCGCCGACGCCAGTGCGCCGACCGGCCGGCCGGCACCGGCCTGGAAATGAGCAACTGAAACAACACGTCCGGCTGGGGCTGCGGCCCGCAGCGGCGGCGTGGCCGCCTGTCGCCCGGCCGGCCGGCGCGGCCAGCGCCCGCCGACCTTTTTAGGCGGCCGGCTGGCCAGGACCGGTTCGACCCGGCCCGGCCGGCCCGGCCACCGGCCAGACTCTGGCCAGCGTAATCCGTGCCCGCCCCATCCGCGCGACCAGCACGGCAGCCTGTGACGTCATACCTGACGGCCAGCACGGCAGCCCGTGACGTCATCCCTGGCGGCCAGCACGGCAACCTGTGACGTCATCCCTGGCGGCCAGCACGGCAACCAGTGACGTCATCCCTGGCGGCCAGCATGACAACCCGTGACGTCATCCCTGCCGGCCAGCACGGCAACCCGTGACGTCATCCCTGGCGGCCAGCACGGCAACCCGTGACGTCATCCCTGCCGGCCAGCACGGCAACCCGTGACGTCATCCCTGGCGGCCAGCACGGCAACCCGTGGCGTCATCCCTGGCGGCCAGCATGACAACCCGTGACGTCATCCCTGCCGGCCAGCACGGTGATCGGTGATGTCAGCCCTCACGACTAGCGCTGCCACCGGTGACGTCACCCCGCGGCCAGCACGGCCACCGGTGACGTCACCTGTGGCGACCAGGCTTGGGTTGTCACTCGGCTGGCGGAGACTGGGAAGGGCTCACCTACGCAGCATATGCTGTTTGATGCCGTGATCGGACCTCCGGCGGCACACCCTGCAGTCAGGCGCAGTCGGATGGGATCAGTGTTGTTCACGGTATCCTGATACGCCGCCCTGGTAGTTTTCGATCCCCCGTTATGGGTCTGGTTCCGTTGACTCCACGTAGCCGGCTGAAAACATCCGGCTGGACCAAACTGGCCAACAGGGGCGTGTGCAGGCCCCACGAAAGGGGGATGGGGACAATCGCGGCTAGAGTTCACGGCGAGCTGCCGTGGCCGGGACTCGGTCGCTATATGCATCAGCCCAGCTGTGTGGGAGGGTGGTTCATACGGGCCATGACTGCGACGCACCACCACTGCCCCTCGCCCCGTCTACGTGACCGGGCGGCGGCGAACTGGCCGCGCCGCTGGTCAGGTCCGCTAATCCGACGATCGGCCTCCCGCGGCCAGCCAGCCCGGCCGCCGCAGAGCCGTACCGGCCAGCTGGCAGCGGCTGCGGACGGCGCCGCGCGCCCGCTGGACTCGTCCGGACGAGCACGCGGCGTGCTCCGTACTCGTCGCCGGCTCGTCCCGCCGCGAGGCTCGAGGCCGCGCGCCCCGGCGCTCGTGCGGGCTGTTGGCGTCGTCGTCAGGCGTCGGTGTTGACTGGCGCGCTGTTTCGCCCGCTGCACGGGTGACGCTGGGCCGGCACGGGCGCGGCCGGACGGCGGGGACGAGCCAAGCTTCCGCGGCCACTGTATCGGCGTCGGGGGCGAGCTCAGCTGAGAGCTGACCGGCCGACAGCGGCTGGCCGGACGGCGCGGCCAGGCCGACCGCCGCGCCGCCGGGCACCGGAGAGCACCGGGCGGCGCGGTCAGGCGGACCACGGTCGGACACTGGACGGCGCACCGGGCACAGGACGCCGCCTGACGCATCGTAAACTTGTTCCCGCGCAGACGCTGGTGACAGTGACCGGTCGACAGGCAAGCAGCGGCAATAAAGACCTTCCTCACACTCCACTACCCGGCCTGGCGCCATCACCAGAGGCCCAGGGCCCAGGCCTTCGTGTGAGACGGAGCATTCACACTCCACCACCCGGCCTGGCGCCGCCAGCAGAGGCCCGGGGCCCAGGCCTTTGTCTGGGACGGAGCATCCACACACCACCACCCGGCCTGGCGCCATCACCAGAGGCCCAGGGCCCAGGCCTTTGTCTGAGACGGAGCATTTACACTCCACCACTCGGCCTGGCGCCGCCAGCAGAGGCCCAGGGCCCAGGCCTTTGTCTGAGACGGAGTATTCACACTCCACCACCCGGCCTGGCGCCGTCAGCAGAGGCCCAGGGTCCCACGTCTTCATGTGAGACGGAGCAGCCTGCAAGCATTCCTGGACTGGAAGCCTGACCGTCGTCCGGCATGCTTGGCCGTACACCGGACCCGACGGTGGCCTGCTCTGGGTGCCCCAGGACCGGTGCGGGCGGCGTGTTCCCTCGCAGCCCGACGCTGCCGCTCAATTCACATCACGTGGGGGTGCAGTTTTTGTCTGGGGTCTGACAGGCTGAGCGCACGCGGACGGCGGCAGCCGACGCCCCGCCTGTCTGAGGCGGCCCGGCGGGACAGGGGCCGCGACGCGGCGCCAGTGCCAGCCCGGCGGACAGGGGCCACGACACGGCGCCGGACAGGGGCCGCGACGCGGCGCCAGCACCGGCCCGGCGGACGGGGGCCACTACACGGCGCCGGACAGGGGCCGCGACGCGGCGCCAGCACCGGCCCGGCGGACAGGGGCCATGACACGGCACCAGCCCGACGAACACCACATCTCGGGCTGACCGACAGGTCACTGTGCGCTCAGAGCAGTGGAGAGTTGCAGGCTACTGTCGGCTCCGCAACCTTGGGTCAGTACTGACGGACCTTTGTGCCCTCCTCAGGTGTGGGAACCGGCTACACTCAGGAGTCACAGCAGTCGATGAAAACGTCTATTCCAGTCTCCTCGGCTTAGGTAGGTAGCGCCGGGTAGGTGAATGAAGACGTCCCAAACGTGCAATGAGAGGCTTGTCTTTGGCGCATGTCTGAACTGACTGCAGATCATCTGCAATATACAGCGACTTGATAAGGATGGCTTCATGGAGTCGTCTGCGCCGTCTTTAACCACTGTGTATGACCCAGGCGTTTGGGAATTTGTAAAATGCCCTTATGACCATCGTACCTCGTATGTAGATCCTTGATAACGCGAATCCTATGGAGAATCCTCATCGAAAAGAATAGGTCATAGCACGCGACGTGCACAAGGAAATCTGCACCAGAGGGATGAGAAAATAGCTTTAAGAATAAACTAAAGCAACCAATAGCGATCGAAATGGAATAATCCGTTTTCTCACAGCATGCATTGTTCATCGGCTCTTACGTTCTTTTATTTCCGTGATATTAAGCATTGCTATGCGCTTTCTTACCCTCGCCCGAGGTGCTGCTCATTAAGCGCGGCGACAGTAGTGCCAGGGAGCTTCTCATTATGACACAGCCCATTGTCAAACCCTTCTCCTCGTAATGTTCTTTCCGTTATTTACACCGTTATCCGTATACACTATCCCCCTCGCACCTTTATTTTGTATTTTCTACTTATGTCCCGCTCCATGTTACATAGCAATGAATCAAGAGAAGTAATATAGAATGGAATTCATGTCTAAAGTTTTTACAGAAGGATTGAGACGAGGCACAAATATCACAGACTGAATAATTGATCCGACCATCGCCCTCATCTGCTGTGTGCTAAATACCGCCACCACCACCATACCACTAACACACCAGACGACGACGGATGTCCGAACGAGTGGTCCATCTGCGGCACTTACACCTCGTCCCAATCCTGCTGTAAAACAGGGTTGTACTTAAATTCATATTCCTAACTACTAGCCGTGACTTGTCGTTATGTAAGATGAAGCAGGACATACGTGATGCAAATGCAGAGCATGAGCCGGAAAACTGCTGAAAGACTTAACAAATTGCTGATGGGACTCCGATGTTTTATATCCCAAATCCTATGTCATATCTTGCTATCGTATATCTCATCCCCCCCCCCCCCCATCTCTCTTTCTACGCCTCCTACTTACGGTCTGGTTCATCATACATGAAGATTAACACACGAATAGCGTCGTAAACAGTCGATAAGCCTGTAATCAACCATATAACTACAAAAACGAATCATGGGTCGACAAATGGCTCAAAGAGGTGATGGATTATTACTGGAGCTCACGGGTACTGGAGGTGCTGGAGGAACCCACCAATTACCGAAGGAAGAGGTGGCTGAATGAGCCAAAAAGCTGCTGTAGGAAGCGATAATGAGCTGAAGGAACTAACACATGGCTGCAATACCTGAAATGCTCTGCAAGGAGCCGAGAGATAGCTGGATGAGTCGACACATTTTTAGATAAACCAACAGACCGCCGGAGAAGCTGACAGGCTGCCGGGGGGGAACGGACGGCTGCTGGAGGCGCTGGCGGATCGCTGACCCCGCCGGTACCCCACCGAGTGCTCGTCTTGACGTCTTCAAGAGCCGCGTCAGCGTCGATTAACGCAGCGGCGCATCATCGCTGGCGGCAATTAATCTGGCGTCGACACAGTCGTCTGATACGCGCCAGGCCACCTGTGTAAACAGGGGCTCGCAGCTGGGCGGCGCCGCCCTAGCCGAGGGCGCGGCTCCTGGAGGGACGCCGCCGATCGCTGGCCCGCTGGTGACGAACGCTCGCCCAGGTGCCGGTCTCGACGGCGAGGCCGTGCCGAGCAGGCGCGCGCGGGGCCTTCACGCGGCACGTTCGCGCTCGGCCGCCGCACCACGCGCTCGGTCGTGCAGGCCGACCGGAGTGACGGACGCCCATCGCGTTATGGTGGGTTCGTGTCTGAAGTGTGGAATATGACGCGGCGTTCGTCCTCCCGGCGGGTGCTGCCGCGCGGAGTTTGGCCGTTTTCGCGGCTCAGTCCAGCGCTGAGGGCGCCGCTGTTGTGCGGGCTGTCACGCCGGGAAGAGCTGGCGGCACGCACGGCGGCAGGCGTCAGGTTCGGCGACACCGAGTCCCATCCTCACCACGCTGGACTCAAGGAAAGCGCCGACACGTTGCGCAGGTCTCAGTAGAGCGTCATTGTGAATCGCAGTCGACAGGCGGTTGGGCTGTCAGGGGACTTCAGGAGGTCTGTGTCGGCGCGCGGCCTGGTGACTGTGTCTCTCTGTGGGCGCCGCCGGACGTGTGGCCTCAGCACGGCTGTCGGCTGGCCAGGCAGGCGTCAGCACGAGCCTGTTTTTAACGTGGCATGCGACGCTCGGTGTAGTCTTGTCAGCACCAGCAGCGCCGACGGTGACTGGAGACAGCATGGCTGTCGCTAGATCCACGTTTGTGTGTCCTTGTCAAGAGCTGAGAGCTGCTTTAGAACTTGAAAAAGCACAAAGGCATTATGGATTCCTGGAGGATCGGGCCTCCAGCATTGCAGTGGGCCAGAAATGACATACGAGGGAATCGGTATGCACTACGATTACGACCACAAAGGCCTGGTACAGGTAGCACAAATAACGATGGTAATTAGAAAATACGACTACATTATCATGCAGTAAAGGTAAACCATATTTGTATTCAATCCGACACGAAGTTCTTTGGGCAGCCTACTAAGCACACGGAGCGTCACATAGCCCGCATCAGATTGCACGCAGCTCACAGAACTCAGGTGACGAAAGGTGGTGACTCCACTCCACTCCACTCCACTCCACTCAGGTGAGGTCACAGACATACAGAACTCAGGTGACGGCGCGCGTAACAACGAACCCCCGCTGGTGCTGGGCTTTATCCCAGTGCTGTTCGCTTAAACAGCCAGGTTATGTTCTCATTAAATCCTGCGTGCTGTGCTATCCCGTACCGGGCGCACTTAGCTCGTGGCTCGGCTCGTGCATCCTGTCGTGATTCCGCAGGATGGAAACTTCGTTACACTGGAGTTATGGGAACCAAGAAATAGTTACAAACGGCTTACGGCCGTCTCAACCCAGAGAGCTGAGGCAGGGATGATCTCTGGTGGTATGAATCCCTCAGACACGGAGCGCTCCGGGAGAGACCCTGCTCTGGTTCGCGAGATCTCTACCGCGACGGCTCGGAGAGCTCCGGCCGGCGGTTCCGTGCAGACGGCGCCCGGTGGCCTGCGCCCGGGGGCCGCCGCCGTCCAGCCCCACACCCACACGCGCCGTGTAAACACGGCCCACTGGAACGGCGCGGCACGGGGAGCGGCGGCACCGGTGCGTTACGTGGCGCGCTGAGCCGTCCGCGCTGAGGCGGTCCAGACCGTCCAGCCATCAGGACAGAAGGTGGCTTCTGTCCGAGGCGAGCGAGCCGAGACGGCCCGAGCTGAACGGAGCCAGGACCGGCTGGGATCGAAACGGGCCTTGTCTGGACCGGAGGTGTGCTCGATAAACTCGTGCCTGACTCGAATCGTTTCTGCCTGAAAAAGGGAGCAGAGTTGTTATTGGAATAATGAGGCTTTTATCAGCTGTGAAAAGAATCAGTATTATGTTTAGGGAAACCTTTGTCAGTGTTTGTTTTATCGAAAAAATTATCAGGTGATTTTTAATTTGAAATGCCCATACCTCGGCACACCTTGCTGTACCTTCGACGATGTCAAACCCACAGAAGGTACAAGGTATACAAATGTATGCAAACATAGATATGACAATTGTGCAGTAGTCTCTGGAAAGCAGCCTTTAGTACGATAAAGGCCAATGAAGCGTGGCCAATTGAAGTGGGGCAAAATCCTATTATTTTGATATATATATATATATATATATATATATATATATATATATATATATATATATATAGATAGATAGATAGATAGATAGATAGATAGATATATAGATATATAGATATATATATATATATATATAGATAGATAGATAGATAGATAGATAGATAGATAGATAGATAGATAGATAGATAGATATATATATATATATATATATATATATATATATATATACATATATATATATATATATATATATATATATATGTATATATTGTGCCAGTAGTGGGATCACCACAAAAACACAAACACATTGCCGCATCACATCTAAAATACTCACCACGCACCAGCTTTTAACCCTAGGACTGTAAAATAATGTGTTTGTCTGTTCAGGGCAGGAGAGAGTGGGTTCTTAAATACGCTTTCCCAAATTTGAAGGCGTCTTCTGTCATTGTACGTCTGAAGAATGTTAGTGTTGTCCGTCAGTTGTTGTGTTCACGTCCCGTCACGTTCGTGTGGCAGTCTGGCCCAGGGGTGCCCTGACACTCAAGTGCGTCAGGTCAGGCGTCGTGAGAGTGTCGTTGGGGTTACACCAATGCAGGGTGTTGAACAAAGTTTGCAGCGGACGATAATCCATCTGAACTGAACGTTACGTTGATACATTTTAGTTTGTCCGGTTCGACTGGGCTGTTTCTCATAAGAATTTAGGAATTTTCATATTGCAATAATAAATGGCAAAGTGTATTTTGTGGTCGTTCTTACCTTTTACATGTCGAGAGATTATTTTCCGTGGAGCCTTTTCGTGTTGTTTGTAGGGCAGATATAATTTGATTTTGATGATATAGTTGAATAAATTTAGTATCGCAATTTATATTAATTTTTTGTTAAAAAAATATATTAAGAATTCGTCACCACAATAAGAAAATCTTTAACTTTCTTGTGAAAAACAGCCTAGATAAAGCCATCAGTTCATAGTGCATCATCATCATAGTGCATCAGTTCAAATGCAATATGGAAGGCTGCATACTTTTCTCTACACACTACCTTCGTGTAACAACGATACTCTAACGTCGCCTGACAATGTACTTACGCGACGGGGCACCTCTGGACTACATGCGATACGAACATGACAGGACAGTGACACGACAACAACTGACGTACAATGTTAACACGCGCTCGGGTGGAGGAGCGGGTTAAATTGACCCCCCCCCCCCCCGAAGGTTTTCCCAGAGTGGTTTCCGAACGGCGCGGCGTAGCGGCGCCAACTTGTGCATAGATGTAAACAATTAAATAGCGGATCGTTTGACATCAAAACCTAAGATGTACTTTTCAAGGTCGCTGACCTATGGCAGGTCAAAGTCAGGCCATGGTTTCAGCGAAGGCAATTCCTAGGGAATCGTCCAATCTGATACAATAACGGAGCGTTTGACGAAGCCATACATCTCTGATATACTTTCTTAGGCACTAACAATATTGACTGAGCAAATTAAGTTCACCTAAGGTCAGTTATGAAGGTCAAGCCAAGGTCGCAACCAACCTGATTTATTACTCTAGGGCTTGCTGTATGGAATAGTTTGTGGTGGTCATTTGGAATTTATCGACGGCAGGAACCACATTATACATCTCCTATTGACTTCTTAAAGGTCAGAAAAGGTCATTGGCCTAAGATGACCCGGGTCGGCATTTTGTTTTATAAGCAAACTGCCCAGCGTAATCTTTGTCGGTTATTCAAATGCAACACTCAGAGCAGTCTTGTGTGATTTTGGTCACCATGACCTTCAAAAGGTCAAGCAAGGTTACGGACCTTAAATGGGGTTTTGACCTCTTGCTTAGAAACAGTTTCCTAGGTTCTGAGGGCACTTTCGTGACCAACCTAGAATTTTACCTTGTTTGACCTTATATGTCCTGAAGGTCATGTCCTAGGAAGCTTGAACTTGGACCTAAGTGAGTTCACGTACAGGTCAAGACACCCTGCAAATTTGGTGTCTCTAGCTTTCTTAGTTCCCGAGATCTCAGGGGGGTCAAATGACCACCCACCCGAGCGAAAGGTATCTCGCCGGCCACCCGGGCTCGTGTCAGCATTCTTGAAACGTGCAATGGCAAAAGTCGCCTTCAAATTTCGGGAAAGCGTAGTTATGAACGCACTCTCTCCAGCCCTACACAGACAAATGCACTCTTCCACACCCTTTGAGTGAATAGGTGGTGGGCGGTGAGTATTATAAATGTTATTGCGGCAATGTGGTCGTGTTTTTGTAGTGTTCCTATTATGAGTGTACTTTATATGCATCAAAGTAATAATATGATCCTGTCTACTTCAATTCACTATGCTTTATTTGTCCTCTCCGTACTAAAAGATGTCTTCCAAGTAGTGATGCACAATTTTCATCCTTAAAAACTCAAAACTCCTTTCTTGTGCAATTTTGACTTTTCCGACAGTGAGATAAGATCTCGAAAGATAAGAAGGCGTGGATTTGCGAATAGATGATCGATTTTTCACCAACTTTCTTTGATGTAAGCGATAATGCTAAGTCAAAAGCTGTAAAACTCGAACGGAAGAGCTCGGCGATGCTAAGTCAGCTGTCATTTTTAATCAAACACACACACACACACACACACACACACACACACACACACACACACACACACACACACACACACACACACACACACACACACACACACACACACACACACACACACACACACACACACACACACACACACACACACACACACACACACACACACACACACACACACACACACATATATATATATATATATATATATATATATATATATATATATATATACATGCTATGGTTCATAGATAACACCCACTGAGCATTTTCGATACAAGCAGCTCATGAACACTGCACCAACGTTAAAGACATAACTCTTTATTTTCATGTTGAAAAAATACCTGCAGTTTCTTTTATTCTCAGTTAGAGATAGTTTTAACGGGGAAGAACCGGGTCAGTGATGGAATAGACTCGCTTTCAATTGAAATAAAAGGACAAAAACGAAGCATTGCAAGCGCCTAACAACACGCGTGACACTCTGTTGGCACCAATCACTCCCGAAGGAATTTAGGAAACCTTTCTATGGTCACCTAGAAAGCTACAAAGCAAAATAGCACAAAAGAACAGATTTTACCGGGGGGGGGGCAAAGAAAGTGTAAGTTCATTTTACAAATTTAATATTCCATACAAAGCATGGCCTAGTATCCATATGCGATAGCCGCATCATCTCAAAAATCACAATGGATGACGGGCATGGCGTGCATAGCGTGACACCTGCCTTTATCCGTCCACATTCTGGTCTCAACCATGCTGGAGCATTTGCTTACCAATCAAGTTTGAGAGGGGTGAAGATAATAGGGTAAACGAATCTAGGATTATTACCTTCACAAGTTTCTTTGTAGCGTGGGTGTGTTATGTTGAAATTTACCTTGTAAAAACTGAGCCGGTAACGTGGCTACAGATACTTTAAGGAGGCTCTCCTGTATTTTCGACCACTTTCTTCAAAGAACCGGTGGACACTGAACAGTCAGCACCATGTCACCTACTGCTATTGTGTCGTGTTGTCGCTGCGGCGTATTGCTTGCTCATCGGCTGCCGTGTTTCCTCATTTGGCCTCATAGATCCTCGACACGTTTCTACAGCGGGCCATTTGTAGTTATATAAAGCATAAGCGGTGGCAGATGTTAGGTTTGGGCACACCTAACATGACTGGCGCAGTTCTGCACAAAGCTCGCCAGCTTTTGACGTTCTTGTGGCAATTTTCACTAAAAAACTATTGCCTTTTTCGTAAAGATTTCTCGGAGTGTCACGTTTCTTCGAATGAGCTATTTTCGGCTTTAAAATGCGGATGGGAATAACCGGCGGCAGCCCGAGGAATATGGTCCGGCCGTCAGTCACGTCGTGCTAGGCGTGCAGGATGGTTGGCAAGATATGTATTGATTGGGCCCGCTACTGTCAGGAAATCCTTGTGTGCATTCCGTACTGAGCTCACAGCGCAACAATGTAGTGTGTGTGACAAAAGTTTTTAATACAATGATCACGATTTGGAGCGTGGTTTTAGCGGTGCAGGCTAAACCGATCAAATCACGCGCCCATTGAATCTTTTCGTGTAATTGTATCGCTTGTGTGTTTGTTAGAAACATAATACATAAGAATGATATATACATGCTATGGCTTTAATCCACCATTTCGCCATACCAACCGCAGTTAAAATATGAATGGATCTAAGGCCGACAAATTTTGCACGTGCGCGTGCGGCCGGCGTGGGGTGCGGTAGCACCAAGGGAGAATCCAGAACGCCCTCTTGAGGGAAGGGTGAACGACAAAGGACCTTTCAAAATTTCATCAGATTTCACTTTCCTTTATCCCAGAGGGTGTAGTTTTCTGTTTGCCCCCCACCCCTTGCAAGTGGCCAAATCCGTGGGGAACCTGTTTGTTGGCTCATTTCAGGGTAGGTTTCGTCGTTTTGTACTGCTCAGTCCCCTCCTCCCTCCTACACTTTATTATGTGAAACCATACCCCTTCCTCAGGACGTCCTAAAGGAACCCTACCTTCGTAAAAGTTGCTGGATGTCTTTGAAAGTACACATGTATGCTGTATTTCCCCCGACTTAGGCCACATTGGGCGCCATGGTCCGTTTAGCTGTCCTAGATTTGCTCTTGTGAAGCGCTGTCCAAAATAGTTCCGTGGCCTGCTGCACACATGATGTGCTCACGCAAGTTTTGCACCCCGTCATTCAGGCTGGCGATACATCGAGCCTCATTAGCGCGCCGGTCGTGTTCTTGGTGTTACAAGATAACAGGGTGGCAAAACAATTGATCAGAGCCGCCTTTGTTCGGCGTGGGTGCTAAGGCACCCACGCTGCGCACGCAGCTGCTTTGTACCGTTATGCCCCCCCCCCCCCCCGCACACTAAACGGGCGGTACCTAGCGCATGAACTTCGGCGCTTTGGGCGTCCGGGGAAATTGAATCTGATCTCTGATCGACACGCGTGGTCCGTGCGGGCTCGCTGATTATCAGCATCGGGGGCTGCACGCACCGACAGGTCCCCTTACACAATGAATGGGCTGGGGCTGTATCGTCGAGGACGTTGTTAAGTTGAAAAGTACGATTTTCTGAAAAATTCGACCTTTGACCCACGAAAATATGGTCAATTGGAAGCCTAAAAACATACAAACTATCGCCAATCGCATCATTCTGTTGAGACCAATCCACTAGTGTTTTCCACTCAGCTTTATCTTCATTAGCTTGTTTACACCGGGTGATTGTACCCGCCCCTCCCCAACTTACGTCCGCGTTGTGAACAATGGCAAGTCAGGGCGAGGGTTAACGTCAGCTGCTGTTATGTGTAGGAATGCGCGGATTGTTCCTCGCGCGTACACAATGGATCTACTCCCATGTGCCATTACTGCCGAAGTTTAAGGGTCCCGTGGTTGCAATTTGGCGCACCGGACGCTTGAAGCGTATATACACCACCGTTCGGCCTGTTCGGTGCGCGTATGGCGACGTCATAATCAGCAGCTGCACTCAAGACAGCCTCACTCACGCACTGAGCGAACTGCTGATAATGGGATGAGCTGAAACGCCAGAGGTCGTCACACTGTTTGATGTTTGCAAATGTGTAACTGACATGCGCCTTGTCGTGCCGAAGGTGCAGTGCGTGGCCCGTGCGCACGTGCTCACGCTTGACATTGTCTTCCCTCCAAAGACTGTGTTTCGAGTTCGCACAGAGAATTTTGGCCTTGCATGGGCGTTCACTGGAACCCTCGACGATAAGAACACTATCAATATGCATGTTTCGTTGGAGTGGCGCCAGCACCGTCGCCAGCATCTGCACGCGCAGACCTGCTAGGGTAAGCGGTGGGTGGCCTGCGTCGATGGCGGAAGGATCACGATCTGAAGTCGCCGCATTTGGTAAAATACTTGATGTTGACCACTGCCAGGTCGGGGGCTTACGGCTTTTCGCCAGCCGGGTGCGTCGGACTGGTTGGCGTGTGAGCGGAAGCCTGTTACCGCTGTACGCTCTGCGGCCCCTGTCTGCCGCATGGCCAAGTCGTCTCGGCTTTTCGCTGCTGTCGCCAGATGAGTGATTAGTTGGAACGGGGAAGAGTTGATACGCCATCGGGCTTTGTTTTGTTCGGGTTTTATCGGGTTATGGTTTTGTTGGTCTTGTTGGTTATATGGTATGGTTTTGAATTATGTACGGAGGACGTCCATTTGGCGCGCAGGTACCTCCTTTGTCACATCTGGTAAACGACAAGGGCACGAAAGCTAGGTTGAGATTCAGAGGTTTAGGGTCGTCTGTCATTTGACAGACACATCCCGTACATGGCTAACTGCTCACGCCTGTTATCCCCCTCTCATTCCACGCCACCCAAGGTCACCCGTTGGTCTATAATGACGCCATTGAAATAGGCTTTATTAGAGACGATTCTGGAATTTATCCATTTCTTTGGCCAGTGTTGGGTGACCGCGGCGGGTCCACAAGAAATGCTGGGTAAACAATGTTTGCCTTATTTTTCCGCACCGTGCCTGAGAGCATTGCTCACTCCTCCATAGCTGGCGGCGGCCTGTCGCCATCCTAGGGGCGCGGGAAAGATCTTCAAGTAGGGGAGGGGAGTGCCCTTTTACGGTTCAGAAGTCCTCAACGCTGGGGGGGGGGGGGGGGGGCGCACCACCCCGAGCTTTTCAGATGGGGTCGAGTTGCCTCCACTGCCCCCCCCCCTTTCCCCGGGTCCTGCGTCCTTGCCCTCCCCTCACTTCTCCCTGCCGCCGGCCCTGATCGAACTTGGGATGTAAATGATATTGTACGGAAATTCTTGGAGTCAAGGCCGGAATCCACAAGGTACTTGGTCAGAATCCGACTCGATTCCGCCCGAAGCGAAATCGAGCACATGGCTACGGTGGGCCCCGACGACCGACGGATCGCTGGCCGTGGGGTGGCTGGATCACTCGGCTGCCGGGCGGCTGGATCGCTCGGCCACCGGGCGGCTGGATCGCTCGGCCGCGGGGTGGCTGGATCACTCGGCCGCCGGGCGGCTGGATCGCTCAGCCGTGGGGTGGCTGGATCACTCGGCCGCCGGGCGGCTGGATCGCTCAGCCACCGGGCGGCTGGATCGCTCGGCCGTGGGTTGGCTGGATAGCTCGGCCGCCGGGTGGCTGGATCGCCCGACCGCGGAGTGGCTGGGTTGCTCGGCCGTGGGGTGGCTGGATTGCTCGGTCGCGGGTTGGCTGGATTACTCGGCCGTGGGGTGGCTGGATCGCTTGGCCGCGGGGTGGCTGGATCGTTCGGTCGTGGGGTGGCTGGATTGCTCGGTCGCGGGTTGGCTGGATTACTCGGCCGTGGGGTGGCTGGATAGCTCGGCCGTGGGGTGGCTGGATCGCCCGACCGCGGGGTGGCTGGATCGCTCGGCCGTGGGGTGGCTGGATCTCCCGACCGCGGGGTAGCTGGATCTCCGGCCGCAGCACCAACCGCGTCTGCCGCTAACCGGCTGCATGGCCGGACTGTGACCTCTCGGTGGCGCCGGCGCCTGACACGAGCCCGGTCCGACGTTCCGCTCCCGAACGTACATCTCAGAGAGGACTGGCGGCGGCAGGGCGCTCGCGGCACACGGTGTCGTTGGACACTGCCGTCGTCGCCAGGAGACGGGCCGGGCCGGTCCGCTGCGGCAGGTCCGCGGCAGGCTGACGCCGGCGGTGGCGCTGGGCGCGCGTGCTCGCCCGGAATGTGCGCCTTCGCGCCGCCGCGCCGGCAGACGCCGGGCCGGGCCGTGCGGCGGCCGACCGTGGTGCAACGGACGTCACTCAGCTGCCAGCCGTGAGCCAGTGGCCGCCGCTGCACGCTGGCCGCCTCCTCTGCCGCACCGACCCTCCCTCACTCTGCACGCACTGCGCTGGGAGGGGCGGGGGGGGGGGGGGGGGGGGGGGGCTGGCCGCGGGGTGGAACCACAGTCAGCAGACACGTTCGAACAGCTGGCGTCGGCGACTGGGAACCAATCGCAACCGACGGCAGATGGGCAGAGCTGGGCAATGAATCTGGGTATGGCGATGGATTCTACCACACTGTTTGAATCCACAATATTTAGCGAGTTTATCACGCATCATATGCATTTCGTTCAAGCATGAACTTAACTCTACCAGTTATAAAAAACTTCGTGGCTCTGTTTGAAAACACCAAGGCTCACATATCAGTGTTGGTCCAAAGTCAAGTCGGCTGATGTGGCCGTCGAGTGTCCAGGTGATTATCGGGCGATTATTTCAAAACAAAGCCCAGCGAATCAGTCAGGATGCTTCCGAAAAAAACAATTTCACGAAGGCAATCAGGCAGTTCAACGTGAAGGGAGCTAAGCCACTATTAGTGTGGCCAGCCGTTGTAAAGAACGTGGGGTTGGGAATGCGAAGCTGATGGTGTTGCATGAGCAACATGCATGCGGACCCAGACCCACTCACCCAGGCTCCTTGCTCAGGCTTACCCAAGACCCAGGCTTCCAGACCCACTTAGAACGCCCTCAGACGCCGCTTGTCCCCTTGGAAAAGTCTGCGGCGCCGCCTTGGGGCTCAGTTATATTCAGCTCTGCTGCGGGAATCGATCATGGCTATCGCCTGATATAACAACGCGCATCGGCTGTAAACTGTAGTTTGTCGTTTCCTTTGCCCCATTTCCTTCTTCGTTCGTACATGCACCAGGAGCGTCAAATATGTTTGCACACCGGAATGGCGGTCATATCAGGAAAAAAACTAATCATTTCCCTGCTCTCTGCGCGAGTCGCCAGGTGGGGGGGGGGGGGGGGGAGGGGGGAGGAGGGCTGACGCTCTGCGGTGTGCTTATGATCGTGCCCGCTTTTGCAAATTACTGTGAAACCGATGCTATTAGGTGAACACGATCGGGCAATGAGAATTGCCAGCAAACCATAATGTTAAAAGTTGGTGCCGAACGATAAAGGGAGAACAGATTTAAATGTGGGAGCGGAAAGCCACGATAACGACGCGTGAAACTCATAAGTGAGAAAGGTGATAATGGCATGCAGGCGTCAGTAGCGAGTACGGTAGGTCTGCAAGATGTTTTATCATTCGAAACAATTTGGACCGAATAGTGGTTTTCAGACTTCTTTCCGCGCATGGTATATTCAGTTACAAAAGGAGAAAAACGATAGCAACACCCAGCTGGCTATTTTACTCAACAATTTTTGTAATCCCAAAGGCAGAATCATGGTCTAAAACTTCTGGTTACTTTTTTGTGTCCCACGACTTCAAAATCTTTGCAAATATACGCTGGAAATAACCAAACGATTTCTTCTCCGTAAGCAGCTTGAGATGAAATTGAGTCCGCTGCGAAAACAGCGCCGCATCATACTCACCACAGCTGACAGAGAGGTACGTGCCACCGTCGGCGATACAGTAGAAGCTTATCATCACGCAGAACATCATGCCTCCATTTCACTTCACTCCGCGCTCAAGGAAGATCCCGCCCATAATGATGCTTGCCTTGCCATGTCCTCTCGAATCTGCGTTATATTATTTTTTATTTTGATAATGAGGCGTTGTAAAAGTAACCATAGAACGAGATATCTAATTGAAGTGACGAAAAAGGACAGTGTTTGAGAGCATTTTTTGCATCTTCTTGTTCTAAATTTCGTTTGTTCGCATTCAAAAATGAGCGGTCGTTTGTAGCCGTATTTTAAGTAACAGCATTCAAATGTTAGTGGCATCTTTTCATTATTTTGTAGAAGCAGACTGAGGAGCTACTGTACAATCCCAACTGAGGCAGTGCCAACGTCCCCGCGAACGTCTCAAAACCGGGACGAAGCTCCTGATGAGAAATCTGGTGAGACGAGCGAGGCTTGCGATATCTGAAACTTAAAGATGTTTTACAATGTTAAAAGGAGCATGTCACCTTTCTGTTCGGTTTACTATTGCTAGATCAGATGTGTCCGATTTGATCTAAAATACCAGTTTTCTTGAAATCCTTTTGAATAGCTCAGAATTTTATGTTGAGCTAGTCGCTCCGAAGGTAGAAATATCATCGGTCTATCTGTTCATCACTATGAAAGTAACGCGTTTCATTTGGTTTGCTAGGGTGTGTTCTTGTAATGATAACAATGCACTAGTTGGTGGCAACCATTGTAAAATAAGTGAAAAGTTTGGAACACTTTTTCGGGAAAAAACACACGGGTATATGGCCGTTATCAGGAGAATTCAACGAAACCCTTTACTATGGCCTTGATTTTTCCAGTAGTACGGTGTCTCTCTTACACTATGGCGGTAAGCACAGTGACTCTTTTTGAGGCGTAATTTGGCTTTGAGAAACAGGCGCATCACACGGTTTTTAGTGACATGCTAGTTCAACCAATGCGCGTTTCGGAAAATGGCTCACGCCACCCGCTGTACTAATCACAAACGTGCATTTATACTGACGTCATTCATGCTGGAAGAGGTCCCACTTTCATGTCCGCAGGCCCGCAAAGTGCGGGTTGAGACGGATTGGAACTGATACCTTTTGTCTGCAGCAACTGACGACTGCCCTCAGGAAATTTCACCGTCGTCCGCTGTCGTGGAGAAGGGCGACACTCCGTGGCTACAAATGAAGGAATAAGCGTAGTACTGTGATAAATATTCTACAGGCAAGCAAAGCAATTTGGGCCAAAATTATCACTATTATTGGACCTAAGTGGTCCTGACGTTTTACGTAAGCATGCCTTTGAGATATGGCCCAAAGGTTGGACACTCCTTTTAATTTTATTTTTATTAGGTCTAAAACTAACATTTATTTATTTATTTCGAGCATGTCTGCGCCTGTTTCCAGACCTTGTCCACTGTTTCTGAACGTTGGGGATGTTTTGGCACTGAAGCACGCGCCGGATCTGGGCAGTCTCTCCACGGTTACCCAATGCAGTCTGTCTAGTATTCATTTATTGCGAATCCGAATGTCCAGCTCTGCAGCTGGGCGGAGAGGCCGCCATGCGGTTGGAAGGGGGGGGGGGAGGGGGGGGGGGGGGGGCGCTTACACGGCCGGCCGACGTGCGGCGGCCACCGCTGACCACGTCGCTGGTCCGAGTGAGACCTGGTGCACCGGGCCGGGTCCAGGGCGGCCTGACGGGTCCGGCTGCTGCCGCCACCAGCCGGCCAGCGGCGCCCCGCTGCGCGCGGGCCGCTGCTGCAGTGTGCAGACCGGTGCCGGTCCTGCTCCCGACATAACCGCGGCACCGCTGAGCGACCTCTGGCGGACGACGCTGGTCCGGTCGGAGCAGGGGCTGTGTCAATGCCGGAGGCACGGAGGTCGCCCGCCTGTCGAGCGCGGGGCTGGCTGGCACGGCGTACCCCCGCGGGGTCGGCGAGCCGTCTGACCAGGGCATGGCCCGAGCGGTGTCCCGGTGGCCGGAGCGCGGGGGGGGGGGGCAGCCGCGCCCGCCCACCTGCCGCGTGCTGCCACTCACTCAGGCCGACGCGCTCAGCCCCGTGCAGAAACATCCAGTTGGAACTCGCTGAACCGTGGTACGCCGCGTGGGCCAGAGCGGGGTCCAGCCATGCTTACTCCGACTAATCCCCTGCTGCAGACCAGTGAGTGGAACCGCAGAGTGACCATGGCCACGTCTAAAATCACCTTTGGAGGTCTTTGAAGCGACAGATTTGGATGATACAACAGACTGTCATAATATTGACAGATCGATTTTTCCTATTTCTACCGCACCGCACTGGGTTGTTTTCGCACATGATATCACTGCTCTATGGTTGCCCTAAGAAATTTGAGTTCTGTTAAGTTGGGTCTTTTTATGTCGGCAGATGTGTGGGAACGTCTCACAGGGCAGTGATTAAAGCCGCGTCTGAAACGGGCTCAGCTGAGATGTGCTGGTATAGAAGGCGGTTCAGCGGTGCCAGACTGACAGACTGCTCAGATGTGTCTGTCTGACACAGACTGCTTAGTCGCGCCGGGCCAACACAGCTCTCCGTTGTGCTGCACTGCCCGGCACCGCTCTACACGGGCAGTCAGGCGGTGCCAGTCTACACAGGGCGCCGCCGCCGCTGAGGTGGCCGGCCTGGCACAGCTCGTGGCCCGAGTCGGCCGGCGTCCAGCCCAGACCGGCGGCTGACCAGCAGCCGCTGCCAACTCGCTGCCCCCCCCCCCCCCCCTGTACTGCCGGCCCAGACCAGCCGGGCGGCGGCCACGAGCGCTGCCCCCCTCCCCCTCACGCCGGTCCGTCCTGTTTTCAGGAGGCAGACGTGCGCGCCGGGAAGCTGCAGGCCGTGGTCGGCTCGCCCCGCACGCCGGGTAAGCGGTGCTGCATTTCAGTGCCATCAGCAGGGCCGTTTGACGCAGGCGGCCAATGAAAATACGCCGGTGCTATGCTGTTGGCACGCTCCTGCCGCACCTCGCAGCGCGGCTATCTTTGCAAGAATTCGGGAATCTTGGCGAAGATCTATTGCTCTTTGTTCATTGTCGCTGCCAAGCACTTGTTGGCGGTGAGCTAAGAATAGTGCAGACGCAGATTCCTCCAGTGCCTGCTTTGCAATTCATTTGCGCTTAATGGGTGCCTTTATGCAAGACTATGCATGCTCAGACAAATTCGTAACCAGATAATGCACACAGGAATGCAAAACACACATGCAAAACTTAAACATTTTGATACAGGTTTCTCACACCAAAGTAGTTAGCATCTGGTTGTTGGATCCGCGGTTGGATGTTTAAACAAAAACCATGGCAAGCCGAAGCCCTGGAACAATCTGTTATCATTAGGTAAAATACCCTCTCTTAGCAATGCTGAAATTCAGTTGCGTTAATGTAGGCGCCCATTCTGCGAGGATCCAGAATGATTTTCTGAAAGGGCAACAGGCAATTTTGGACGTGTTAACTTAATTATCCTCGCGGGCAGCGAAGTTGATTATATCCCATTGCAATTGCAGACCCAATTTTTCAACTTCTTCCTCAAAATCTCAGATCTCCCACATATGGTTTTGCTTTTACAGAAACATTTTACTTAGACGCAGCCATCAGGGCTCGCCCCCCCCTCTGAGTCCTGGATTTGCTAGTTTTTGACCATAGACGGCTCCCGACAAAAGTTAAAAACCGGTGTGATGCGTACTCACTGAACTCCAGACCCTCTTAACAAAATCCTGGTTGCGTCCGTGCTCTTATACCTATTTTATTTCCCATTTCCATCAACAGCATTTGTATGTTCACAAGCTTTACCTTGGCTTAACCCACATGCCGCTTAAGTATTTCCTCAGATGAAGTTATGACCTTTTGTGTTGATCATAATTCGTGTGAAGCTTTGTTTTTTCATAAGACCACGTTATACAAAACAGTCCAATCCAGTTGCGAAGACTTCAGTGTACTTGATAAACTACGATATCCCGCTCGCCGTGAAACATGCGGCGCATTCTTCTGGTCGATGAAACTTACGGACAAGCTGCCAGCTGGGATAGGATCGCCTGGGGCGAAATTGTATTGATTACATTAACTAGCTTTTCATGTTTAAAACCGAATCCATGCTTTAAGTTGAAATGCCTATTGCATATGCTGGGTAACTCAAGCGTAGTGTCCAATGTGCACTGACTATCGATAACCGCCTAGTTTTGCGCGTTTATTGCGAAACACTTTCGGGGTAGCCTCCTTCGATGTCGCTCTCTCTGCAGCAAGTTTGACTATAGTCCTGACTCGCGTCCGAGGCGCGCGGTCTAAAGGCCACGGCTCACGTTCGGGTCGCGCCGGCCGCGGAGCGCGGCATTCAGACGGCAGCGGCCATCGCGACAAAAACACGGCGTCTGAGCTGGCTACTGCGTTCCATCACATGTCGCCAGTCGCGGCGGCGGCGGCGGCGGCGGCGGCGGCGGCGGCGGCGTCCGGTCACTGCCCGCTCCGCTGGCCGGCCGGGTCGCCGGAGGGATCGGGTCAGGGGAGGCCGGCAGGCGCAGGGCGCGAGGGCAGGCTTTAGGGTGCTCTAGCGTCCGGACACTGCCGAATCGGACACCGGGGAACATTATCCTGGCGGTCCTGTCATATGTCCCACCCGGCTGTCAGGCGCTCGTGAACTGTCGCCGAGCGTCAGGTAAGTGTGTCAGGTGTCATCGTGCGACGGTTGTCCGATGACCGGCTGCTACTGTCTGGGCGGCTCGATGCGCTGTCAGCTGCTGTTCTTTGCCAGCCACGGTGGCCATGAGTGCAGCGATCATCGGAGACACCGGCCGAGCCTGGCTGGCAGTGCGGTGGGTGTCAGCGCCCAGCGGCCAGGTGCGGGGTGGATCACACGGGAGCGGTCCGCGGCCGGTGATTCGGGCGCGTCCGGCACTCGACCGCCGACGGCGGGACTGGCGGACGGCTCCAGCCGGACACGACACGGGGTCTGTTCATGTCAGCCGGCGGCTCCAGCCGAACACGACACGGGGTCTGTTTGCTGTAGCCGTCGGCTTCAGCCAGACACGACACGAGGTCTGTTCATGTCAGCCGGCGGCTCCAGCCGAACACGACACGAGGTCTGTTCATTGCAGCCGTCGGCTTCAGCCGGACACGACACGAGGTCTGTTCATGTCAGCCGGCGGCTCCAGCCGGGCAGGACACGAGGTCTGTTCACTGCAGCCGGCGGCGGCCTGTGCGCGTTCGCCAGTGGGTCTGTCCACCCGGGCCGCCGGCGGCGGGTGCGTTGGCGGCAGCTGGTCTGTCCACCCGGGCCGGGGTGACCCACACGTCGTCAGCAGCGGGTCTGTCCACCCGGGCCGGGGTGACCCACACGTCGTCGGCAGCAGGTCTGTCCACCCGGGCCGGCGGCGACCCCCGTCTGCCGGCATTGTCTCGGCGGCGGCCATCCGTCAGCGGCGCCGATGATTGGTGATAAGCGGCGCGGCCGGCCGGACCGGTCGCCGCGCCGGCCGCGCCGCGCCGCCCCAGTCCGCAGCGCCGGCGCCGGCCGCGCGGCCGCGTCGGCTGACCGGGCGCCGGGCGCGGCCGAGCACGCCGGCCGCGCCGCCGCCGGCCGCGCCCGGCCCGCGTGTGGTGCGCAGACAGCGGATCAGACAGCAGACAGCAGACAGTGGCCGCCGGATCGGCCGCCGGCGCCTCCCGTCTGAAAGGTTGGTCGCTGCAGCTGTCGCTTCGCGCTCGTCGGCTGGTGCTTGATGGGTCGACCGTTGGTATTGCTTTCCGGTAGCTGGCGGTGAACGCGGTATTTGTCCGGTGACGCACAGGCCGATCAGGATTTTAGTGGTTGCATCCGTCTTGTATTCAAGTAGACGGCCTGCCTGTGAGTGGGGGCTCAACACGCACTGGTCGCCAGCTGTGATATTTTCCTGTGTTCTGGTTCTTGTAAACACTAATGAATGTATCCTCGTCGCGTAATAAAACATAAAGACGTAGCCTCATATGTCGTTGATGATATGCGCTGAATTCCTGAATACGCGCACGCGAGGCTTGCTCCATGTCGCCACTACGCGCCGCCATTTCAACTTATCAAATGTCGGTCCACGACAAAACATCGCCACATACTGGGGCGTTGCCAATTAGCGCCAACAGGTGCCAGCGGCCTGTACGTGGTTTGATGGGCTAGGGCGCCGCGGCGGTAAATGTCAGCGGCGCAGTGGGGCGCGCCGCGTGTTACGCCGGCCCTGGGCTGCAGTGCTCAGGTCCGCACCGCGTGTCACGCCGGGCCTGGGGTGCAGTGCTCGGGTCCGCACCGCGTGTTACGCCGGGCCTAGCGTGCAGTGCTCAGGTCCGCGCCGCGTGTTACACTGGGCTTGAGCTGCAGTGCCAAGGTCCGCACCGCGTGTCACGCCGGCCCTGGGCTGCAGTGCTCAGGTCCGCGCCGCGTGTCACACCGGACCCGGGCTGCAGTGTCCAGGTCCTCGCCGCGTGTCACGCCGGGCCTAGGCTGGTGCCTGGGCCGCAATGTCCAGGTCCGCACCGCGTGTCACACCGGGCCTGGGCTGCAGTGTCCAGGTCCTCACCGCGTGTCACGCCGGGCCTGGGCTGCAGTGTCCAGGTCCTCACCGCGTGTCACGCCGGGCCTGGGCTGCAGTGTCCAGGTCCTCACCGCGTGTCACGCCGGGCCTGAGCTGCAGTGTCCAGGTCCTCGCGCGGCTGGAGGACGCGTCGCCAGCCCGACCATCGCTCCCATTTCCGTACTGCAGCGCACGAGATTTTGCCCGCCCGCCACTGTGACATTGAATCTACGCAGCGCGCGAGTTCGCCGTCCTGCATCCGTCGCCTGGTGCCCGCGACACCAGGTGGCGCCAGTCCAAATGGCGGGCCAGCGGTGACCGCAGGTCGGCTCCATGGGTACCGCTGACGCATGCCAATGGAATCGCGCCGCGGCCCAGTGCCGTCTTCCTTACCACTTTTGCCGGTGACGTCAGCCAAGTGCCAATCACTGTTCAGTCGCTAAGGATCATTTTATTCCTGCCACGAGTGAGAAAAAGGCATCTCCTCGGACGTGACTGTCGGCTGAACACTCCGGCCGCTCAGTGTCGGAGCGCCCTGACGGCCGACTGAAGCGCACCGCGTCGCCGCCGTTCGCACGCCTGGTGCAGTCGACCCTACGTCCCCGGCAGTGTCCTCTGCGCCCAGACATCACGTCCCGTCAGTTTTACGCCCATGTGTACTGACAAGCGATCGTCCTTTCGATCGGCGCCGCCTGCTACCATCGACGCCGGCGAAGATGGGACCAGCAAAAGCTGCCCGGGGTGGGGATCGAACCTGCGAAGCCTCGGGTGGCACGCCGACGACTGGGAGCGCTCGGTCAGCGCAGACTCCCAGCGCGCAGCGAGCTGGGCAGCGCCCGCTCGGACCCGCCGGGCTGCTGCACTGAACGGGCCATGAGCTCACTCTGACCGGGACCCAGCTCCTGCTCCACAACGTGATCCGTCACGATCACCCGGCCGCCGCGGCCGGCAGGAGCGTGCTGTGGCATCGGATCAGGACCGGGCGCGTCCAGACCGGAGGTGCCGGGGTGGGGGGGGGGGGGGGGGGGGGGGGGGCGCAGCGCGGACCGTGCGGTCGCCACGCTCGCTCTCGGGCGCCACCGAGACCGCACCGCGCTGCTGGCGACTGCCGGTCCGTCAGGCTGGGCCGGGGACAGGCGCGTGGCGTCGCTGTACACGGGGCCGCGGCCAGGCGGCGGCCGGCGCCGCGCTGCGGGCCGCCAACCGTCAGAGCCGACTGCGACGACGGCAGACGTCGGCCATCCCGCCACGCATGGAGATCGCAGATGACTGCGCCGCTCGTGCAGCGGCGCAGCCGCGTGTGCCGCGATGTCCTGAAGACGGGTGCCGGCGGATTGCGAACGCTTCAGCCGCACTATCGGGTAATCTGTCGGCGGCCGCCGAACCTTGTCAGGTCCAGCTCTCGACCCTGTCCTCCACCAGCGCCGGGCGAGATATCAGTGTCATCTACAGTGGCGGAGTCGGGGTTCGGCGGTGTCTGAGGGCCTCACCGGCTCGACGGAGGGCCACGAGCGGCCCGCCCGGGTCCGCCCGGATCAGACCGCTCGCCATCCGGCCGCCGGTCGACGCCTTAGACGGATCCGGCTTACCGAACAATCCTTTT
This sequence comes from Pollicipes pollicipes, assembly GCF_011947565.3. Taxonomy (NCBI): domain Eukaryota; kingdom Metazoa; phylum Arthropoda; class Thecostraca; order Pollicipedomorpha; family Pollicipedidae; genus Pollicipes; species Pollicipes pollicipes. The sequence goes on from NW_023596461.1 coordinate 3,485,398, forward strand.
CGCGCTAAGTCGCAGGGAATCGCAACTTGCCACCTGGCTAGTTCATATGCTTTTATTGAGGGTACTTTTCCTCCACGCTTTTGTGCCTATGCAAAGGCATGATGCCATGGGACCTTAGCGGAGGCGTTTGCACTGTGTATAGAAGTACTTTCGTGATTGATAGGGTTCTGACGCAATGCAAAGCGCAGAAGTGCCACTATTTACGTTGGTCAGGAGTATAGGGTTGGTTTAGGAATCAATCAATCGTTGCAGGAAAAATGCGATCAAGACCTGTTTGGTGAAACCAATTTCTTCAAAGCAATTGGGCTAACTGGAAAGAACGTATTTCTCAGATGTTCAATATCTTCGTTTGTCATGGTATGGCACTCTCACATATTCATTTGACATAATTCTCTGTGTGGTGAGCTTTCTCTCTACACTTGGGTAATGCTCCGAAGTTTTGTCCTTGACGTTGGTCCAGACCTATGTAAGGCGGAATACGCCATAAGAGCGTTTTGATTATGGCGTTCATGGCATTGCAGCCAAAGAAAAGCACATAATGTAAATAACGCAGCTGCTTAGGATCTTTTGGGGTCAGAAAGCTGATTTTATTTTTGTTTAAGGACAAATTGAGTCGGAAATGTTTTTGTTGCGCCATTTGATTTGAAGCGACCACCAAAAAGAAATGATCTTCGAGTCAAACACAGTGAAATGGCCAGGAAACTGTCCTGATTAATGCCTTCGATATATTTCTTTTGCCAGCAACCTGCTTTTTATGTCGTAAAAATATGCGAAGTCGCGCCCTTACACGGAATCGATCGCACGGCAATGATACCTTTAGAAGTGTGGCGTTACCACGGGAGGTGGCAGGGAGTGTCCCACCTTTGGGGCATATTTCAAAATCATATCCTGATGGAAGCTCAGGCTGGTTACATTTCATAATAATACTGGTTAGTGTCATTGCACCACCGTCTGGACCTAATAGGAACATTAATGTTCATTACTTTTTAGCTCAATTTGCGCTATCAACGCTTGGTAACAGCACAACGCTTTTTCCGTGAAGTTGTGAACACCGTCATCATGATAACCACCGTGCATCATGTGTATTTTTTCCAGCACATATGCAAATTTCACTGCGGCCAAAAGTGTGCTGCGAAGCTACCAAAGCACAGAAGTGGTTTATCCACGCGCCCAGAATCTACTGCTGCAAGCACAGGATTGGTACACAAAATGAATACGCCTGTCGAGCGCGGAAGTGATATGGGTGGTATACCTGGGTCCTGTAGACTTATAAGCTCAACAGAACGGAACCGAAGCAGGCCAGTTATTCATGACAACAACGCGAGTTGATTTTGACGACACCTTCAGCTCTCGGGGCATGCGCCACTTCCAGGGGGAGGGGATGACACCCAAACAAGGACGGACGCCGTAACCGGGGGGAGGCAGTGAGGGCAGCTCCCCCAACGTGAAAGCTTTGGGGGAGGGTGCATGCAAAAGTCCATTCTGGCTTGTCCAGGGCTCATTCTGGACTATTCAGTGTCCCTTCTGACCAAAAGAGCATTTGTGAGTCTGGAGACGACCCATTCTGGCCTGCAGAGGCCCATTTTGATCTGTAAACGGCTCACCATTGACTGTGGCGGGCCCATTCTGACTTGTAGAGGGCCCATTCTGGCCTGGAGCGGGTCACTATCTAATCTTAGAAGGCCCATTTTGGTATGCTGAATTTCCCAACTTGAACATAGTTCAAGCTGAAGCGCCGTGCCGCTGCGCCCAAATCCCCTTGACTACATCGCCCTCAGTTGCATGCGTAACGTGATCAGCGCGGCGCTAGGTAGTGCCCCAAACGGCTGAGTCGGGGTTATGGTTGGGTCTCCGGCTGGGCCTGAGCCTGGGACTGTAGCTGGGCCTGAGCCTGGGACTGCGGCAGTGCCTGAGCCTGGTTCTGCGGCTGGGTCTGGGCCTGGGCCTGGGCCTGGGCCTGGGCCTGGGCCTGGGCCTGGGCCTGGGGCTGGCACTGGCACTGAGGCTGGGGCTGAGGCTGGGGCTGAGGCTGGGGCTGGGCCTGGGCCCGGGCCTGGGGCTGGCACTGGCACTGAGGCTGGGGCTGAGGCTGGGGCTGGGGCTGGGGCTAGGGCTGGGGCTGGGGCTGGGGCTGGGGCTGGGGCTGGCACTGAGGCTGGGGCTGGGGCTGGGGCTGGGGCTGGGGCTGGGGCTGGGGCTGGGGCTGGGGCTGGGGCTGGGGCTGGGGCTGGGGCTGGGGCTGAGGCTGGAGCTGGCACTGAGTCTGGGGCTGGGGCTGGGGGTGGGGTTTAGTATAACGTGGCCGGGTATGACGGGCTTGGGGAAGGCAGGGTACAGTTACCCCTGCCAAATCCGGGCGGCATTTAACATAGTGGCAGTACACATCACGAAAGAGGCAAGTTACGTCGCCCCTCCCCAGTATCCACAGATGGTCTGCCACTACTTGGCGGGGCATGACGGGGCAGATGACAGGACCAGGGGAAAGGGGGGGGGGGGCAGGAGGCAACAGAACGGTACAGAACAGGCCAGGACAGGTCAGCAGCTAGGGGAGGGTGGAAATGCACAGCGAAGAAGAGCGCGGGGCAGGGGACAGCAGGATGGAGCAGGGCAGGAGATAATGACACAAGGCAGGGGAGCAGATGATAGCACAGGGAAAGAAACGACAGGGAGATGGGATTGAGAAGAAGGCCAAGGGCTAAGAAGGCTGAAGGATCAGTGAGTTAGGAAGGAGTTTGTCGTAAAAGATGCATTTTAGGTACACACAGCAGGTCCTAGAGAGGACAGATCAAAACGGAGAAAACAGAGCGAAGGACGGCATACCACAGCACAGCACAGCACAGAATGTGGGAGAGCCAAGCGGACCTTGTCAAAATGAAACCAGGTTTGGCTGAAACAGCATATTAAAAGATGCTTCCTTCAATCCTAACGCGATTGCATATAAGAAACTCGTCCCCTGCACGTCTTGCACGTCTTCGCTTGGCTTAACGACGTTTGGGTACCGTGCAGTTCGAGTTACTGGTCATTTTAAGGTGGCCATGATGCGCACGCACTAACCAACCCCCGCACACTGTATGCATCAAGTGAAGTCACGAACGTTTGCAGTTGCACCTTTCCAGTTTTCCAGTTTTACATCATACACACGAGGCCATGTCTCAAAGCAACACAAGCCTAAACAGATGTGTTCCTTGTTCAGTTATGAGAACGCTGCTATCTACTTTTGACCATATCTTTGTGACGCTTGGCTTCGGTAGTGTAACAAAGTCGTCCCGCCGCGTGCGTTCCGCGCCATCGCCGGTTGTCCCCCTCCCCTCCCCCCAGCCGGCTGGTTGCAGGTTGCCGTACGCTGTTCCTCAAACGCCGCTCATACACCGAAATCACAAAAGCTAGGGACACATTTTTGGCCTCGAAGCACGCGCAATAGTTGCTCTACGGGCCACCGAAGATTTGGGCACGATTGGTCGGCATCCCGGAGAGGTATCGATCAAGAAATCTCACGGGGTTTCATCTCTCCTTAGCAGGGTGAGGGGTAAGGCACCAGGGCGAACCAACACTAGAGCACGCCCCTATCCCACTCGACACTTTTAGAGGCATCATCATGCTTGTGTTTGCCTTACTAGCATGATTCAGCATGATACCATGATAAGATCAGATCTGTGTCAGATCAGGGCTCAGTCACAACGCAGTCGCCACTCGGGACCTGTGGAAGCCCAACCAGAAACCAACACTTCAACAGGCTGACAGAGCGAAGAAACAAAATTTGCTCACTGTGCCCAGCATCGTCGTGACCTTTTGACCAATTTATGCGAGCTTGAAAGACACCACGCGCGCGGCGCGTATGCGGCGGCATTTGCTGATGTATACGAGTGTTCTGATGCGTAACTTTGGAACACATTTGTACTGAGATTGGAATTTTCACGCGTGCTGGATTAAATACGCGAGCACCTCCACCGGTGCGAAAAAAGAACGTTTGTGATTGACCCTAGCGGGCAATGGCCTGTTACCGAGAAGCGCGTTGGCCGGAGTTTGAACCAGTGCGTCACATGGCTCATGTGATACTCCCATTCCCAAAGCCAAAGGGCTCTTCGAAAAGAGTCACTGTGATGAACGTCGTAGGGGAGAAACCAAAGCCAAAGTGACATTTAATTGCGTTCGCGGGATGATAGCGTCATGCTTGCGTATCGTTTTGTCTTAACAGGGTGTTTCAAGCTTTCGTCGCATTTATTACATAAGCATTTTGACACATGCGTGTGCTGCAATAATTATATAGCACACACGTTGGGAATAGCAAGGCAAATGAAATGTGCTACTTTCGCAGAAGTGTGCAGGGAGTCAACTAAATTTTCTTCCGCAGGGTCGCTTACTTCAAATAAAAATTCTAAGCTATTCGGAAGGATATCGAGAAACTGGTAGGTATTAGTGATCAAATCGTACGCGTCTCATGTAACAATATGCGAAAAGTACAAACAAGTTAGGATGCTCGCTTTAATGGCAAAATGTACCATGTTCCATTGGTTGGAATCTGTTTTGATTACGCATCTTCTTTTTCTCACGATTTTTGCGGTCTGGGAAACAGACTTAATCACAAAATGTTTCGACATGCATGTTTTTCAATTCGCCGTAGAGACGCTTCAGTTCTAGACAGCGGTGTTTGTAGCCTACGTCACTGTACCGGCGTGGCGTCTGAATCGATCCGTGCCATGTTTTTCAATGGGGTGTCCTCCCCGTGCGAACATGGCGCTTCCCTGCAAATATGGCGCTGGAGCTGACGGCCGTTGCGCCGTTACCGGGGCCGGCGCGCTGGCGAAGCCTCGCCATGGGTGGCGATGAGTGGCAGCGCCAGCGCCGCGGGTACCGGCCTGCGGTCACTGCCTGCCGCTCAGACCTCTCCGCAGTGGGTCGCGGCCGGTGCCGTCACCGTGCTAGAACCGGGCCCCACCTGGGCCCGACGCCTCGGCTATTTTTGCCGGCGGCCGCCACCCAAATAGCCGGCCGAATCAGGTGGTTTCTGCCCAGATTCCAACGGGCGGCCGGGCGGTCTTGCAGCGCAGCGTCCTGGCCCTGTCCCTGTTCCCCTCTCCCCTCCCGCCCCGCCTCCGATGACCGCGCGCTGACGACCCCGGCGCCGGCCGACAGTCAGCTGTTTGCCGTCGTCAGCTGTCGCCGTCGTCAGGTGACACGCCGGGCCGGGCGGGGGAGGGGGGAGGGGGGAGGGGCTCGGTTGGCGGCGCCCGACGCCCAGCTGATTCATGAGGGCGTGCCCCCGCTCTAGGCAGGGCATTGCACCTGGAGGAGCTGGGTGGTGCCGGGGCAGCCGAGCGCATAGCTGAGCAGCGGTCACTTGTATGAATAACTTCGTGGCCTTTATGACATTAAAACAGGCGGTCCGTACACCCTCAGAGCTCCGACTGGACTGTGTTCATAAGTTATTAAGTGTCTCTTGCAAATGTATCTTATTTAGCACTCGTTATTTAGCACGTATCATCACAACGCATGCCGCAACGCAGGTAACCCAAACGTTTCACGAATAGTCGCAAAACATGTCAAAACATCGCCGAGCGTCATTTGCTTCTCTGAGATGAAACTGTAACTGGGCCTGCCGGCAGGTCTCGGGCGGGGAGGATCTGTTTGACGTTACACGCTCACATCCGTGTAAGCGACTCTGCATGCGCCTGACGTCGCTCGGCGTCCCCGCCTGACGCCGATGCTGGGGCGGCAGCGACCGCCGCGCGCGCCGGGCCAGGCGGCGACGCTGCCGCAGCTGATAGCAATCTACGGCGACCGTGACGTTAGTGAAGTGGTGCACCGCGGCTCTGTATCTTTGAGACGCTTGACCCCACTGTTGAACATTTGGACTAGGGCCGGGTAGGCTCGGTAAGCTGCCAGATACGCCGACACGCTGGGCCCTGGTCTCGTGCATGTCGAATCAAACAGCGCGTCGGAGTGCAGGGAGACAGAGAGTGCAGAGAGTGCAGGGAAACAGGGCGACAGAGGGAGTGCGGCGCGGACGGGCAGCGACGCCGGCGTCTATCCACCTCCTCGAGCCCGCTCTGCGTGTCGCTAATGCCGTGCAACCGCATGAGCGCTCACGCCGTCCCCACGTAACACTTTTACCGGCAAAGCCCGGTTGGCGAGAAGCGCTCGCCATATATGATCGAGACAAGAGACATGACGTTGTGGCACACGCCGTGTGACGCCGCTGGAGCCGGCGCGGAACACGCGTCGCACGTGTGGTGGCACCGAGCAGTGCCCGGCGACCGGTACAGTATCGGCCTGACCAGAGCCAGCCAAGCGAGCGGTGTGCGTGCCGCGCCTCCCGAGCCGACGCGGGCCGGCCAGGACCTGGCGCTCGGCGACGCCCGTGGAAGGTCAGCTGTACACTCAGCCGGCGCCGCTGCCGGACAGTGGGGCTGGGGGAGGGGGGCAGGGGGCAGCGACCTTGGAGTAGCCTCAGCCGGCCGCCGGCGGGTCCACCGCCGCCCGGCGTCGGCAAATATTTACAGCGCGCGCGACACTTGTCCGCTGGGCCACCGCTCTGTATATGCCACTTCTGAGTGAAAAACCAGCCAGCGGCGCTACCCCTGCGGGCAGGACTCGCACGGCGGCGCTGGTCTTGACGCTGGCACTGCGTCAGACCCGAGGCAAACGGCGGCATATGATGGCACAGGTCTCAACGCCGCGTTGTAGTTCGAGCCCGGGCCACGCCCGTGCGAGCATCAACTTGCCTGAAGGTCCTGCCTGCGGTATGCTGCGCGTAGCCAGCCGCGGGTCTTGGTGAAGCTGTGTAGCCTCGGAAGCGCAGCCCGCGCCGCGCTGTGTTTCTGGCTGGTCGTGCTGCAGGCCCGTGCTGGTCCGTGTTCCGACTGGCTCTGCTACAGGCCCGCGCTGCTCTGTGTTCCGGCTGGCGTGCTGCAGGCCTGCGCTGCTCTGTGTTCCGGCTGGCCGTGCTGCAGGCCTGCGCCACACCGGTCGGCCACTCGACACGCCTCGTTCACAGATACCACCCCAGCCCGGTGAGCTGCTCCGTCTGTCCCTGCTCCGTCTGTCCCTGCTCCGCGACCCTGCTTCATGACTCTGCTCCGTCTGTCCCTGCTCCGTCTGTCCCTGTTCTGCGGCCCTGTTCCGTTGATTTGCTCAGCCTGTCTCTGCTTTGTCTGGCCCAGCTCCGTGACTCTGCTCCGTCTGTCCCCGCTCCGTGGCCCTGCTCCGTCTGTCCCTGCTCCGTGGCCCTGATCCGCCTGTCCTTGCTCCGTTTGATCCCGCTTCGTGGCCCTGCTCCGTCTGTCCCTGCTCCGTCTGTCCCTGCTGCTTGATCCTGCTCCGTGGACTTGCTCGGTCAGTCCCTGACCTGCTCCTGCACAGGATAGGCACGGACCTGCTCCTGCACAGGATAGGCACGGATAGTGGTGACACCCTTTTCTTCACGTCGGAAACTGTTTTGGAACTGGCGCAACTGGACCGTATATGATCTGCCGCGTTTGAGCGAAGTGACACCAGCGAGCATCGCACCGCAATGCTCCGTCGGACAGTGTTTTTGTACCACGCGCACGCGCAGTTGGCGCGAGTTAAGAAAAATGCTTGGTCCACATGCAATGTTTGCTGAGCTCAGCTAGCGTATCGTGACATAAACCATGCCATCGGAATGTATTAACACTCGCGGAATGGCGAAAGTCAGCTTAGATGTTATTGACAGCGTTCAGGGCCGCGGCTCGAGGGAAAACTGTCCGGTCCAGCGGCGTCCGCCACTGGACGTACCGGCCCTGTACCGTCTGCATGTGCGGGCAGCTGGAGATCAGTGGACGCGGGGGTGCTCAGACCGCTCTATGCTACCGCACCCGGGATTCGGCGCCGTAATGACGTATGCGAACGACATCGAGGTAACAGCGGCAAGCGGTGATGACACCAAGGGCCAGCTAAAGGCACCAAGGACCAGCCAGCTAGGGGCACTGAGGGCCGCCGTCCACAGACTAGCCGGCGAAGGGATTGCGCGTGTACCCGACATCGCACCCGCGCAAAGACCAGAGCTGGGACACAGCGCCGATTAAACCGCGACAGTTTTGTTCCATGGGTGGGTTGCGGCTTCCCAAGCGCCCCAGCACTGGAGCCGTTCATGACCCGGCTGCCGTACCAGCGCCGCGTCCCAGCGCCGTATCCGGCTTCCCGTATCCCGTTGTCGATTCCAGAAGGCGACCGGAGGCATCGCTGGTCGGCCTGTTGAGATGGCGGGTCAGATGTCGTGAGATCGGCACCTGGTGTCGGGAGGCCAGGATTGAGTTCGTCGTCGTTAGGGCCTTACGACGCACTCGGCTGCTGAGGCTATGTGGCGTCGCCTGCCGCGCACCTCAGCAGGAGGGGCGGGAACCGCGCGGAATCGAACCCTGTGCCTCTGGTCTCGCAGACGCACTGCTGCTCTACTGGTACCCCAGAATCGACTTCGCGACGATGATGACGGACATTATGACCTGAGCAGACGGAACAAGAGGCCATGGGAGGCTCGTCGTGTAGAAATCGGAAGGCGCGAATTCGGCATCGGCTTCCTTCCGTTGTGCTAGGCGCATGATCTGTTACAGTACTGGAGAAACGATCGCGTCTCTGTAAGTCATCGCCCTGTGAGCTTCGGACGACTGGTCAGCGAGCCGCTCCGAGTCCTCAGCAGACCAGTGCAGACCAGGGTTTCAAACTGCGAGAGAAGGAGGACGCGTACAAGGACCGTTCAAAGGACAGCGGCAGTGGTCCGTGGGACACGCCGCGGCGATTTGGCGGCGTTCACCAACTTCGCTTCACCGCGTCGACAGTGGGAGACGCTGGTGGGCAAAAGCTTCATGGAAGTGAATGGTTTGGTTGTCGTGCACACTGGTATCGGTATTCACAGGTCGGTTTTCTCGCCACTTCGTAGTTGGCTTCTCCAGATGGGTTAAAACGTGTTTCCAACGCCTGCCCGTATTTTACGCTGCGGCTGTTTCGATACGGCGATCAGTCGGCTGCCTGGTTACCAACGCTCTGGGCGCTTGTGCGCCAGTAGCGCTCGTCCCTTCACTTCATACACGTCAGCAGCGCTCGTCCCTTCACTGCCCTCACGTCAGCAGCACTCGTCCCTTCACTGCACACACGTCAGCAGCGCTCGTTCCCTCACTGCACATGTCAGCAGCGCTCGTCCCTTCACTGCACACACGTCAGCAGCGCTCGTCCCTTCACTGTCCACACGACAGCAGCGCTCCTCCTGTCACCGCACAGACATCAGAGAACATGCCAACCCATGGCAGAACTTCGCTGCGGTTGAGCCAGTCACTGGTCAGCGGGCACCAGCCAGAACGACGGACGGGCACCTCGTGCGCAGCGTCAGTCACAAATGCATTGATTATGTTTACACACCCACACCGAACACTGAGATGGGAACACAGTTTATTCGGCGAATGTGCATCGGGTGTTTTTTTTGCGACGAGCCCGTCTAGTCGCATGGCTACTCATGGAGCTGGACCTCACCTTCTTCAAGGGGCGGTGTCGATGTAGCATTGATAAGGCACGTTAACTGCCATGCAGAAAGTGCGTCCGTGGTGATCTGGAAATCTTTGGCGACACCGTCGCTGAGTTTTTGCATCTCTGGCCGCGACATAAAGCGTGGACGGCCGACTAGCGCCATTAGTGTGACTGTGGACAGCGCGGGGTCCGAGTGTGTCCGTCCGGCGGCGCCCGGTCCTAGCGGGCGCAGTGTCCGTCCGGCGGCGCCCGGTCCTAGTGGGCGCAGTGTCAGTCCGACCGCGCCCGGTCCTAGTGGGCGCAGTGTCAGTCCGACCGCGCCCGGTCCTAGTGGGCGCAGTGTCAGTTCGGCGGCGCCCGGTCCTAGCGGGCGCAGTGTCAGTTCGGCGGCGCCCGGTCCTAGTGGGCGCAGTGTCCGTCCGGCCGCGCCCGGTCCTAGTGGGCCCAGTGTCAGTCCGGCCGCGCCCGGTCCTAGTAGGCGCAGTGTCAGTCCGGCCGCGCCCGGTCCTAGCGGGCGCAGTGTCAGTTCGGCGGCGCCCGGTCTGGTGGGCGCAGTGTCAATCTGGCTGCGCCCGCTCCTGGTGAGCGCACAGCAGCGGTACAGCGTGACCCGTAGCCAATCCGTATCCGTACCGAGGCCCGGGTCCGCACCGAGGCCCGGATCCATACCAAGGTCCGGGTCCGTACCCAGGCCCGGGTCCGTACCGAGGCCCGGGTCCGCACGATGACCCGTGCCCGTACGACGACCCGGGTCTTGCCGAGGCCCAGGCCCCGGACCGGCCGCGCGCTCGGCCTGCAGAGCCGCCACGGAGGGTGAGCGCCCCGACGCGGCCAACGCGCCAAGAGGTCTCCAGAACACTTATAGGCCCATTGTGGCATTTTTGCCATCGAGACGCTCGATATGGCTTCTGATTTGGCCCCACTTGTGCTGTTGAGACATGTACTCGTGTAAATTACCAGCCGCCTCTCCGCACCGTCACGTGACAGTCCTGGTGTCACGTGACAATCCCAGCAAATGCCGGATCGCGACGCTGTTGGATAAGTTTGAACTGAGGCACGGTCACGTTGGAGGCACCTGCAGAATGGGGTCGAGTCTCACGACGCCACAGCCGTGGAGGCGCAGAGTTCGTACGGGCCGATTCACTTACATTCAAGTAGTCTTTGGAAATGCTGTAAAAGAACGTGTGCCGTGCCATGCTATTCAGCTACGAGTCATCGTGCAGAAATGATGCCACGGCCTCTTAGAAGATGAGCCGAAGTAAGCGTAGATGGAACAATTATTCAGACTATTGTTTTCGTAGACTGGGAAGTTTCCTCTCAACGTTGTGGCACGTTGTTTCTACCCCCGCTTCCTGGTGTTAGCATCGCAGCGTGGTGCCCGTCGGGCGTTAACACCTGGCGAAGACCGGACCTAGAGCTGGTCGGAACGTTGTGGGCAAATGAGCAGCATCGACGACGGGAGCGCTCCGAGCCGCATTTGCACCTGAAATGATGCCCTCTGCCATTATAATCGACTAGCGTCAGCTTCATCTGCTGATGGCTTGTTTGGGGTTACCGTTGGTCTTTCCGCAAACAATCCATCAAGCGCAGGCGGAAATCAACTGTAAATTCGTGACAACAGGAACAACGGCATGGTTTGAGTGCAGTCGATGGAAACTCTGTCCTCCCGTCGTTATGCCCTCATTCCGCCCGCATGACAGTGTTTGTGCATCACAGCAGCGGTGCGCCGGCCCCAGCAAAGCAGGCACAGGGCTGCGCGCTATCACAGCAGCAGTGCGCCGGCCCCAGCAAAGCAGGCACAGGGCTGCGCGCTATCACAGCAGCAGTGCGCCGGCCCCAGCAAAGCAGGCACAGGACTGCGCGCCATCACAGCAGCGGTGTGCCGGCCCCAGCCCAGCGGGCACAGGGCTACGCGCTATCACAGCAGCGGTGCGCCGGCCCCAGCCCAGCGATCACAGCAGCGGTGCGCCGGCCCCAGCCCAGCGATCACAGCAGCGGTGCGCCAGTCCTAGCCCAGCGGGCACAGGGCTACGCGCTATCATAGCAGCGGTGCGCCGGCCCCAGCCCAGCGATCACAGCAGCGGTGCGCCAGTTCTAGCCCAGCGGTCACAGGGCCGCGCGCTATCACAGCAGCGGTGCGCCGGCCCCAGCCCAGCGATCACAGCAGCGGTGCGCCGGCTCTATCCCAGCGGGCGCAAGGCCGCGCGCCGCAGCGCCGCACGACGCGGCGTCGTCGCGCGGCCCCTGGCGCCGCCCCCTGCGGACGGACCGCGTGTCATCTTACCGGGCAGCATTAGAGTGGCGAGCGCGTCTAATACTGTCAGGTAACGATGTCACGCCGGCCCTCCATCATCGCCGACGGCGCCCGGCTGGCAACGCGCCGCGGCCCCGCCAACACGCCGCCGCCAGACGGGTCACGTGACCAGCGGCCGGCTCGGCCGACCGAGGACTCGTCAACAGACCGGGGAGGACACCAGCGCTCAGCAGGCAGGGGTCAGGGCAGCAGGAGACGGACTGACAGCGCCACCAGCGCCATCAAAAGCACGCTGGTAAAATAATATGATTACATGAGCAATGCTGGATGCTCTTTGAATTGCATCGAAGCGGTGATATTGCTTATATGCGCGTTTGAAGCAAGTGGCTGGTAGCTTACAAGTTCCTGATCAAGTGGGTTCCAAAGTGTGGCACATCCCTCTTGTTGAAGTCGGGGCTCAACAGCTGTAACGTTGATGCGCAACAAACAGCATCGTCGAATCATATTATATATATATATATATATATATATATATATATATATATATATAAGCACCGCCACTGGCAGGCATGTCACTGAGTGAGCGATGAGTGCGATCAAAGACACCACATAGATCAATCATGTCTTAGGTCCCGAGCAAATAATTATTACTCAGCAGCTCTATCACAGAGCAATATCTGGAGGCAGTCAATGTCATTCAAGCTAGGCATCGGACAAACTGAATCGAAATTAGCAAGAGGTTCTTTAATGTTCTCAAACCATCGACTGTTGTTGCATGACATGTCGTTACAACGCACGCCCCGGTTCAAAGTGCATGACAAACATTCGTCATATGAAACCTGACTCAATGCTTCAGCAGCATCTCGCGTCAACTGCCTCACAGGGCAGACATTCAACGCAGCATTTTTGTGCGCCACTTGCGAAGCAGGTCGCTTCACCAAGAATGCATAACCCACCAAAGCAACCAAGGGTCATTATACATTGAGCCACCTCAGACCAGAAGGCCGAGCAGATGGCCGGCATGGTGAGTGGATCTCATCGCCTGCACGTTTTATGGTCCGATTAATCTACTATCCCAGGATATCCTCGTTCTCACCCGAAAGTACCTATGCGCCGATCCATAACTGGACGTTTACTCTCCAACATGCATGCAGCGCACCAACCGGTTAAGAATTATGCCATGCGTCCCTGTCCACTTCTCTAGCATTTCAGCTACTGAAATCGCTGCGGCCCGGCCAGAGCAGTCTTGGGTCTAACGTATGCTGTCTATTTAGTGACACTAGTCCTCATTTCAACTGACGAAGCATCCGGTAAACCATGAGGCTGATGGAAATTGTAAAGATGAAACCAAAGTGCTGAAGGTGGCGCGCTTTGAAAAGAGGAGACCGAGAGACTGGGTCTTAAAACCTACCGATGGAGTAAGAGACCAGAAGACGACTAGAGTTTTAAGGACATGCCAGGAGATGTAAAGGCCGCTCAGAAGAATCAATGCCTGGAAATTGGTCAGGAAACTCGGCGACAGGCCGGACTATCATAGAGAGAAGGAAGAAATGGGAAAGTTGCAGAGGGAGGCAAGGCTGGACGCCTCTTACGACTTCGGCTTATCAAGTGCTACCATGTGTACGATCGTATGCGGCCCTGTGGGAACGTATTCCCCGACGGCGCTTGTTGGATTCGTTCGTTGCGTCACCCAGAGTGAGCACTGCGTGTGAGGATAGGACACAGGCCAGAAGGCATGCCGGCGGTACAGTTAGGTAAGTATGCTCGCATATGACGCCTCAGGTGCTTGCCGAGCTGGTATGGTGCCTAAGGTCCTTTTTTAGTCAGCCCACACTGCATTAAGATGGAAGCATGTTCGCACCATGAGGAGTGGGTCTTTTAACCAACCCGAAGTTTCAGGGTCCTGTCGAACGCGTGTTTCATATTACGCGTGATTCCAGTACTGCTGATGATCAGGTCGTGAGCTGTCCAACGCCCAGCCGATGCATTCGTGCTTGATATAACAGCCGATGGGCGTAATATTCCGGCTGTCCTCCGTCTGTACACACTCTTAGACTATCCCCGCCCTCCGACTGGGGCGCCAGTTGCGCCCCAAGCTGGGGCGGGCCGCGTACCATTACTTACAGAGCACTTTGCCAAGCTGTGGAAGTAGAAGACCAAGGCACACAGTCTGACACCAGCTGGTGGTGGGGCTCAGAGCGAGGTCTCGTATCAGGGCTGTATAAACCAATGCATGCTTGCCGTGAGATATGGACATTTTTGTAGGATGCTGGTCTTCATTTCAGGCCACGCCAGATGTTGTCAGCTTTCATTCGAACCCTTCACGGGTGAGATCGCCCGTACCCCGCTCCCGCACTTCCTCCACCCGTGCAGATGTACCCACACCCACCCGCCATCCGCTGCATTAAGACGTTCCCCAACGGCTCGTTCACCCGTTCGAACCATTTTTGTTTTGCTTTTTATAAATTTGTCCGGAATGGTTCGCATGGGTGCCATTGGGTTCGGAGTACCTGGTAAGCATAGCTTATTGCGTGTACCTTGAATCCACCACCCAAGTCGTGCCATCCAGTTCAACGGGTAATATTGCCTCCACCCTTTCGCCAGACAGGGTGGAGGCAAAACGCGGAGGGTTTCACGTGCTGCACCATGCTGCGGCATGGCCGCCTGGGCGTGAGTTGACCCTCGTTGGTCAGTGCCGGCTGACCTTTCCATTCCAGTCGGGCCAATAGTGCGCCGCTCTGCGGCTCTTAACCCAACGCCGCTGGGTTACGGCCCAGCATCTTTCCCCTAGACCACGGAGATGGCCGAGTGAAATATTGATAATATTGTAACGATATTACGTCATGCTACGATGCATCTACTCGTTTGCCCACCAGTTTGAAATGCTCAGATACGGTCTCAGCAGTGGTTATTTCTACGTCAAGTACATTCTGGTCACATGCATGATGATTTCATGTACTTATCATCTCTCATTCACTTTCACTCAGATCTCAAACCACGAATATAGAGGGCAAGCAGCACATTTAAGTAGGTGCCAACACATCTAAGTGTTTAAGTTATTCATCAAGTCAAGGAAAGCCGGATTTGGGTTTCTGGCCGAGCCTGGCTTTGAGGTCCTGGGCCTCACAACGGGCAAATGATGTTATTGTGGTAAGGAGAGTACAGCAGTATGCCTACACGTCCCGCCATAATGTTACTTCTCCAGGTGAACTGATGCGAATGGGCATTGCACTTTTCCCTAAAGCTGCAGCAAGTCCTATTCGTGCATCGAGCTGTATATTTCACCTTGGCTAATCCCTCTAAAAAACTAAGCGCAGGGTCATGTACTTCAAACCAAATAATGCCACCGTGGCATTTGTGCGTCCGCTCCAATTATGTGAAGTAGGACTACTTGGACTACACTTGGACTCAAGGCGATACTGGTGAAAAATGTCCTAAAACGCTGCTGCTGATCAGCTGGTGATGACATAAAGATGCGTGATGAGTGACTAATGATGACAGAAAGTGTTACCCTGTTGGTCAGACTACATGGATATTGACATGAAACACCACTGCGATATACATTTCAGTTGCGCCTGAGTAATTTACTTATCAGGAAAATTATACCATTTCTTGCATGCCATTTTGTAATTAGTGTCCATGGGCTATATTCTCCCGATTTTGAACCCATGGGAGTATGCGACTGGCATGCATGCTGTCACTGTTATAAAACACGAAAACAATCGGAATGGTCACTAGCAACGTAATTTATAGTTAGGAAGTGGAAACAAGATGCAGCTGACCTGTACTTCATATGACAAACGTGTGGCCATTGATGCACTAGGTGATCTGCTCACTTGGAAAACCTTTCATTGCAGTATTGCGGGGTGTATTGCAGTGAAAACTACTTTTCTGTCACAAGATAGCTTCTTAGTGCACAAAGTTGTGGACGTGGATCCGTGCACACGTAAAATCAGGACTAAAGGAACTATAAATAAAATATTGATGGGACGCACAGAGTGCTTTCGAAAGATGTCACGATATACAGGCATTTAATACTTATATGTTTTGGCCGTTTTGCATGGAAAATAATGCCGTGGTTGTCATTCACAGTAACTATGCGTTGTTTCACTGTGTAGTTAGTACCAGGAGTTCAATGGGTATGTGCCATACTACTGCGCTTGGGGTTAAGTATGCGCAACACCATCATCACAAGAGGTGATACGGTTTGGAAAGCCCTCGTGGTAATGCAGTGTATAGAAAATGTAGCAACTGCATTGGTATCAGCGGAGTCAAATTGTCCCAAATAAAACAGCGGGAAACTGCCAACTAGAATATCGAAGCTCAGATGCATAAAACACGTTAACGGTCTTTTCAAATCAACGAACGCAATTTCATGCGTGACCGACCGCAACAGATATCATGTCATGCGTTTGCGCGGCTCAGCCGCACGCCTGGTTGGGCGTGATTGGGACAACGTTAGGCTTCAAGCGGTGCCAGGATCTCATGGCATGGTTGAGCACGCCGGCCACAGCAGAAGCGTGAACAAATTAGCAGAGCTGGGCGTGGGTCGGCCACCTCAGCAAAGGCGTTCGCCGCGTACGCATCAACAACCTGACTCGCAGGCATATGTTCAAGAGCGATGATGATGGGACTAGTGACCCGGTGCCATTCCAAAGATTATTTCGTAAGGGTATTCAGGAGGATCTAACCACGCCGCCTGTTTGGCTCAGTTGGAACCGGCGCAGATACAAGTTCGTGTCTTTAATTCCGAAAGAAGTTCAAAAGGAGATGAACGAAGATCAGCAATCCTCGTGCGACTCGTGCAGGGCACTCCGAGCAAAACCACGGGATATCACGCATCATGTGTTGGCCACAGACCCCGGCGTGATCTTTCAGGTCTGTCGTGTAACACTAGCGAGCAGAAATACTGCGCCTGTACGTGTCGACAGGGGCGCCGACGCCAGCGCTGGTACGTATAATGTTATTTATGCTTAACCAAAATGTCCCTGGCTGGTTCAGGTACAGATTTAGTCTAAGCATCAGTGAAGGGGTGAAAAACCTGTCCTATCTGATTCTTCTGCTAAAAAGTGGCCAGAGAGGGCGCGATGTAACGCGAAAGTTCTTAAAGGGAGCATACCAACTTTTTGTGATTTTCACATTTTGTTACATCAGAAGCGTGCGATATGACCAGTATGCCAATTTCCTCAAAATTCTTCCGAAAGGCTCCGAATTTTGAATCTAGGTAGCCGACCCTGGGGGAAATCGCATTTGACTCCATGCTAATCATCATGAAAGTGACACATTTCATTCCCCTTGATTATTCAGCGTGTTTGGTCCGTACTATTTGCAGCACACCTGCCAAAATATTTATGTAATTAATGCTACGGAAGTCTGCAACAATGTTTGGGAAAAATATTTGTGAACATAAGCTATTATCCCGCGAATTAATGGCTGATTTCCTGCCTATGGCGTTTATCACAGTGGCTCTTTTCGAGACGCACTTTGTCTTTGGTGATGGGAGTATCACATCATCCATGTGACGCACTGGTTCAAACTTCAACCAACCAACTCCCCAGTAGCAAGTCCTTGTCCGCTGGGCCAATCACAAACGCTCTTTTATTCGCATCGGTAGAGGCGTGCACGGTGGATGTCATGACGACGGTGGTCGCGACTGCAGGGGTGGGGCGCGGTGCTGCTACCAAGCATTGACAGTGTAATTTGGACTGCAAAATAATTAAGATTGACGTCCTTATTATGTCTGCACAGTGCTACAGTGGCGCTACCCAGTGTCTATTATTAGACTAACTTTTCCCGAGGTTTCACTTAGAGTGTGCTTTTCAAATATACCACAACGGTGGGACGCCCTTTAACTGCGGCCGGCGTGCTCGTAGAGTGACGGCCAGAATGCGGCGACCGAGGAGAAACACCTTTAATCGCACTCGAAGCGTACCGCCGTGTGCATTCGATAACACTGGTATCGGGCTATGAATTGCAAGCACAAGACACTACTGGTCTGCTTGATTTTTCGATTTTGTCCGTCGACCCCCCCCCCCCCCCTTCCCCCGACGCGCAGTGGATTCAGGCCCAGCGTGAACGCGTCCTGACTGTGATGCTGATCGACGATCAGCAAGAGAGGAGACTGTTGGCGGTGAGTCGGAGCTGATCAAGGCTGGATCAGAGATCGCCGGGCCAGAAGAAGACAGGACCAAGCGTCTTAGAACCAGAACAAGAACCAGATGACATAAGACAGCCGCTCATCCCTGACGTAAACGGCGCTACTGAGGAATACGAGATAGTGATTAGTGGGGAAGATGCAAATGTTCTAATCCGGTTATAGTTATGTCAGGTGAGAGCATCGCTGGTGCCGTGGTTGTTCCGTGAACTTCGGAGATCTTCCCTGTCACTCACAAGCAGTCGAAAGTTGGTAAAACGTGACAGAGGCAGCAGCGAAAAGGTGGAACACGCTGGATGTCATGCGCTGATATTGGCTAATCCAGAACCGATCTGGCAGTGACGGACAAAATGGACTCTTACGACCGGCTTCGACTGAACATGGAGCACTTGGATCGGTCCGTAAAGACGCCTTGATGGATATGGTGAGTTGTGTTCCACCATGCAACAAATAAATCGATACAGTTCAAGCAGATGAACATGCAGAGACGTAGTTACGGTCCAAACGTAATTACAATGAGATGAAGGCGATTTTGAGGATGATAATAGCTACGAGCATGGTATACTTTGATGGTTGCCGACTTAATGCACACAGCGGTGGGGCGAAGCCTATGTCCACTTATGAGCTGCACGATGAAAAATGACCAGGATTCACATCGGACGCGTATTACATTCCTATACGCTCCGCCGTAATGAGCGAAGACTTCAATACTTGGTTGGCTGTTTTGTTTGCTTCGGAAACGCTGCATGTAAAACGTTTTACATAATATTCGGGTCCGAATGCTCCGTTGATAAACGTAAACGCGTACGTGTTTTAATCTCTAAGAGAGTGGTTTTATATTTTTGCTCCACTCTTTTGTAAATATAGATTGGGCGCGAATAACCGCCGTAGATCACGCGTTCTTTAAACCCAGTTCTTGCCCCGTCTAGACGGCGAATGACGTCAAAGGGCGGGGCGGGGCGGAGGCGTCGTATTTGAAGACAAAGGGCGTGTTCGGCCGGCAGATCATGTCGGAAACTGGCCGGAATGTTAGAACATGTTTCGGAATGGCGTTCGGCACTGCCAAAGCGGAAAATTACCCAGATAATTGTCCATACCGAGGGAGAATCTCAGAAATGTTTCGGGGTATGGTCAAGACGGATAATCTTTTCCGCTATGCATAGCTCTGATCGTTGACTACATGGTGCATGGGAGAGGAATTTGGGGGATGATTTCCGGACCTGCCGGAGGTAAATGAAGGATCTCCGTGGATGCTTATCAGAGAGAAATCATTCGCTGAATAATTTTCTCTCGGCCGAACGCGCCAAAATCAACAAACGCTTAAGTGTTTCAAGACCACCTGGTTCGGGTTTTTCACTTCCGTTATGTTTGTAAACAAACAGTTGTAAGGCTCGTAATATTTTTAGATGACACCAATACCTTGGAAAACTTTTCGCTCGGTCATTTTATTGATTTAACATGCATAAATCACGCATTAACTCAGCTGCAAGCCTGATCTTACTAATTTATAATCACCAACCTTCATTCATTCACCAATATTTCCTCATATATCACTTGCTAATCCGAACATTTTGTCACTGCATCTGTTTATTCACATGCCGCGACGCCAACTTCTGACGCAGCAATGTTCGTCGCAAGTGCCGATAAATTGCCTCACGCAGACCATCTTGCACCGAAACGAACCCTGACACAACACAAATCATATTCTTAAGTATTATTTCATATCATAGTTTGACACATTGGTCAACACCACGTAAATACGATGAAAAACGGGTTAAATAGCACAGTATTTCTAAATAGCGACAACCTGTTGATGAAATCGGCTGAGGCAGCTGCGCAACACTTTGCCACAATGGCAAGCGGCTAAATAGATGTGCATGCCAACGACAGTGCAATGTTAGTTACAGCAGTACTTTGCACGTATTGTGCTATATCTATACCCATCCCTTCATCATGGCCCTTTCATAGACCTTTCCGCATCCGGTTCGAGTCCTGAGCGTTCGCAGCGTGTTTGCCGTTAAAGGGAGCAGCCCATCCTTTCTATACTTTTCACTTTGGTAGATCAGACGCGACCGATTCGATCGGTAACACAAGTTTTCTCGGAATTCTTCTGAATATCTCAGAATTTCGGCATGAAGTAGCTGCTGAGTTGGAGTAATGTCATTGGGCTTCCTGTCCACCACCAATAAACTAATACTTTTGATTTGCCTGCTTTTTTCTAACGTGTTCGTTCCGTAATGTTCGCAGTAGACTAATTCATGCACATGTTGATGTACTGAAGGCACGAAAGTTTGAACCACTTCATTCAGAAGATATGTACAAAGATGATACTTGTGGCAATCTTAAACGTTTATTTATACTGACGCTTTTCATACCAGAAGAGATGACCCTTTTATGCCTGCAGGCCCGCTATGGTCGGGCTAAATCGGCCCAAATGTGGTACCTCTAGTTTGTGACAGCTGACGACGGCCCTGAAATAGTGTTCCACATTGGCATGCGGTTTTGAATTGAGATAGCCATCTTGAATATAATTCGGTGCAGTTCACAGTCCTTCGCTTATTAAGACCTAAACCCCTTTTGTTTCCCGGCTAAACGCCCGCGAAAGTGCGCAAACCATTGCGGGGAACTATTTCAAGGCCACCCAGGCATCCAAGACGCCATAACAACGTCATTCAAATCCTGCCATTCCATTAACCAAGCAGTGATCAAGGCCAAGAGAAAAATATAATTGTCGACGGTTCACATCTGGCGTTCGTGGGCACGCTGTCCAGATATAACGGTCGTCAGCTGGCTCCCAGTCAATGTTGTACAAATTACGATGATGCAATAAAGCAATGACGCACTGGGGAGCATATTCACTTACCAGAGAAATTGTGATGTCTGGAGCAGTCTTGTCCTAAAAAGTATACCTAAAGTTATAAGTATATAATGAGCTAATGATACTCATTGGTATCATTAGCGTAATTTGTACTGAGATATCATCAGAGTATGCTTTTGAAATATAGCCTAAAAGCGTGACACTCTATATAAAAGACAAGGACATGAGCGTCCGAAACAATAGCTGTCCACCTCTCCCAAAAACTTTACACCTTTGAATTATTATATGCCGTCACCTCTTTCACGTTGAAAGTCTTCCGCAGAACTAGTCAAAATGCGTCAAAAGTCAAGGCGTTCTTACAATAATTTGGAGTCACTATAAGCTGCCTTGCCACGAGCAGGAGCAAATCAACAACGTTAATGGATCCCAAGCGGGTTGAAAATGACTTAAAGGCATGTTAATGGCATGACATATCTCCCTCTCAGTCTTGAGTGCAGCGCCTCTGACAGTTCATTTCAGAGAAGTTCATGTTTCTGATACAAAGAAAACTTCTAGTCGTAAATACCTGTGCATTATCATGTATTGCAGACTTTGAGCTTGGTTGCTGCGGTGATTTTAAAGGGCATTAGTACATATTCCGTCAATTGTCACCGAAATTGACACGTTCCTTCTCACGTCGCTTTTCTGGTATCGGCATCTTGTTGGAAACATGCATCGAGCAAATGAAGCTTGATTTTACCAGGGCGAACGGAGACTCCTGACCTTTGTGACAATCGCAGGCGCTCGGACACGCTCTTCCGCTGACAGCCGCGCACTGTGGCTCAGCATCGTTCTCCCCTAAGGTGGAATAGCTTGGCAGCAGCCAATGTAACCAAGGAGCTCAGATTCACCAAAGATCATATAGTTCCAAGAACGTTTGACGATAAAGCTTGGTACCACCATCGTCCACAAAATCATCCACTAGCATAACGCCTCTTTCATCATCCACCACAACGCCCTACTGTAGTGTCTTGCGCTGTACACAAATAGCTTAATTACTCCAGAAACACCGCCGTCGGATTCCTACTCCACTCATCTCTCTCAAAACCGTGCGCTGTCAAACTGTGCAAAAATGCATAAATCCGAAACCTATGTATCGTTAATTTATTTGGCGTCATTGTGCGTCCTAACAATATCACTCTTAAGTATCTGCAGTCTATCCTGCAAAACAGCAGCTGGCATCACGAAGTCGAATCATCCTCCCTATCCACGCAGTTTTACATGATCGATTGATTGACAGAACGGCAGGCGCCTTTCTCAGCCCGCCTTTTTCAGCACAGATTCTAAGCGTTGCCTTAGCTGCCTCGACGGCATGGCCTTTCCACGTAAGAGTCAGGTTAATAACCAGGTGATAACCAGCTAATAACCAAACCTGACTCTGGATCCCGTTGGAGGATTTCCTATCAATCGTGGGTGCTGGCGTAAGATTTTCAAATGTAATAGAATCAAACGCTTTAGCCACGGTTGTCTTCCATTTGATGTCAAACCTCACAGTAACAGCTGATCCAATCCAACCTCGATGGCTTTCATGTCCATTTGGCTGCAATTCTTTGTTGCACTAAACAAGACTCCCAGAATCTTGCCTTTTTTAAAGGAAGGCGACCACACACAGAACGTCTCTACAGCGCCCTTTCCCCGAGCCGCATGAAATCGTGTTTTTCCCCGTTAAGCCCCAGGCCCGAAAGTGATCCAGTCCTTCATAATTCGATCATCCAGTCATTCAGTCATTAAGTCATCTAGTCATCTAGTCATTTTATGGCGTTATTTCCCGAAGCCGTAGCCCTTACAAACAAGGTCATGACATCGCAACACTGTGGCAGCATAATAATTTACCGGACATAATTACACCTTACTCTGCGATCGCTTATCGTAATTTTATGACCAAAACTTCCACCACCAACGCAAATAACAGTGTCGGTGCTGGGCGCCCCTGCTGTAGGCTTCGAGAGGGTCGAAACCACTGATAGGTCTATCTTTTGTAAATCACCGCCAGCTCTGTTCCAATATGCAACAGGTACACCCAACTAATGGAATTGTCATCAAAGTTGAGGTCGTTCAGGACGCTGTAAGCAAATCCGTGTTCCACGGTTTTAAACACAGTTTAAAATGTGATGCTATGATGAAGCCATTCCATGTATTAGGCTCACGGCAATATATTACATCAGATATAGATGGCAACTTGCCGAAATGTAGATGTCATTTATAAAATCAGTCTGAACAAGTGCCATCATTTGGTCATTGACCGACATTACTCTATCTGAAATCGATTTTGCAACCGTTTTGTATATTATGTCCAAAAGGCATAATACCGCACATTCCTGACATATTTTTGAGCCCCCTTCTTTTGTATGAGCGTCATTACGCCACTGCGCTGAGCTATAAAAAACTGACCGCCTTCCATCGCCTGATTAATGTAGTCTACATCCATATCCCCATAGTCACTTCAAAAAGAAAAATAATGCATTCGAAAATTCAAAGACCGAAGCAGCTTCATTCTTAAGCGTTCCATTCAACACGAACCAACACTATTGATTGACAATCGCTCTTTCACACACTGCCTCATTCCTCAATTTAGCCTCAGTCAACCGTGGGCCAAGCGAGAGTCTCAAAAGCATGCTGACCGCATCCCAGCTCTCCAAAGTGGCTACGTTTGAAGCATAGATACCCTCAACATACGAGTGACAAGCACTTCATATATTTCTGTCATTCGCAACAACGTCACCATTTGTCTGCTCTAGAACACCTCATGCTTTTTTGCTGTTGTTTCTGCTCGCACCCAGTTTTAGGAAATATTTTGTGGACTTCTCTTGCTTCACTCACCGTACACTAGATCGAATGATTGCTAGCACACTATTTCCTACTCTGCGTTATGCATCCTTTTTCTCAGTACAATATACCTACTAATGACGTCATCAGCAGGCTTGCCACACATATCTTGTTCACATGTATCCAGGTCGTTTACTAATATTTCGGATTTCTATCGTCTTTTGTCTAGCTAGCTTTGTCTATCGTCTTTTGCTTGCTAACCTTTATAATGTGAGCCATTATCTTTCGCCTTCAGTTCACCGTAGGACCAATGGCGTATTGTGTGCGTGACGTTTCTGTGGTCTTATACATCCTTGGTTATCCTTGAAATAGTCTGCACGAAAAAAAATCTGCGCAAGTTCGCGAGCGTCTAGCTAAAAAACAAACGGTTTTAAGTCTTAAGGAAGTGCAGGGCTTTGAGCTGCGTTGGATGATCTTCAAGATGGGTATCTCAGTTGAAAGCCTCACACAAATGTGGAAAACTCCCTTGAATTAACACGTGAGGCCTATGGGTCAGCAGGAAAAGTACGCCGTGGAGCGGATGTGCTACCAACGTATTTCGTTGGAAGCTGACTACTGGGTGTCTGTGGACTGGATGTGCACTCGTGAAAATTTCGGAGATGACTGGGTTGTAGAGTTGCATGGTTTCTCCCCTCTAAATTGTGTTCTTTCTTCTGTGACCGCTATTGAGAGCTGTGATGGGTAGCTCGTTTCGTTGTTTTACAAGAACCAAGAGGGAGAGACGGCGAGAGCGCGAGAGGGCAATATATATATATATATATATATATATATATATATATCTTCATCTTTTTCGTTTCTGCTACTAGTTTTGTGTATGGGTGTATGCTAATGACGACTGAAATGCTAGTTCCCTGTACTTCCCAAATTTTGTTCATCGTGACGGCAAAACAAGCCTGATCACACGCTCTATGGTTTTCGCCTTGTGATTGTGAACTTGTGCGGGAAAAACAAAGCCTTCTTGATGACCTTAACTGAATGTAAAACGTTCAAGTTCGTTCTGTAATATATATATATATATATATATATATATAATATGCATGTTTATATATTTGTATATCTAGACAAAATATCCTCTTTTAAACGTGTTTCACCAAAAACTAAATAAGCGCTGGGCTTTAGCAACCTTTCCGTTCATTCGTTCGATGTTTCCGTTCCGTTTTTTGTGTCAGGTCCAAGTCCAAAGATTGCATCTCCAAAATTATTCACATAAAAGTCGTGAAATAGTTGTATATTCATTAAAGCGTTGCGTTTCAGCTTAATACTTGAACCGTTATCAAGCAGATCTGATATGTTCTACACGATCGAAAGAACACTTCATAACGATTCGATGATTCAGATGAAAACAAACAACGTATCTCGCGCCTAGTTTAGTACGCCGCAGTCAAACATGCTCATTTAAACAGGTTTCAATACATATGCATACCCCTGTCGTGCTCTTTCATACACTTCACATGTACCGAACGTGCCCCACAAATCGGTGACTCCTATCTATCCGCAAAGATCCAGTGTGACGCAAGAGTTAAGTTGTTTGTGAGGTGCTAGGGCATGTTGAGTGAGTAAGGCTCCTAATGTCCTCAGTCGTGCTTTGTTGTGTTTTGATGATTGTTGTGTTTTCGATGAGTTGCTTGCGTGTCAATGTCATTTGGTGGCACTTGGTCATACGTTGTTTTGAAGTCCCGCCTCGAAGATGTATAGTAGTAAGTCGCCTGGGAAGAGAAGCAGTTGTGACGCCAATGCGGCCTATCCCACGAAGCCTACAACCTTCGTACGGACAGGAGAGTTGATAAACGACATTGGCGCACTCCAGCATGTCATTTTTGGCCGCCATGTTGTTTACGATCAAAAGGCTGCTTGTTTTTCTGTCCTTGTAATAGATGGTGAGTTGAAGGCGGCCTGTCGTGCTGGTGCATGTCACATTGCCTTATATGAAATCATGACTGATGCGTTCGTCTGCCTTGGAAACGATGACATGTAATTGCAATAGTAGAGTTAACTAATGTTTTTGACCATGGAACTCAATTTTTTGTTTCTCGTTTCGCATGCTTTTTTATTTTGTCATCGATGTCTGCATTGGAAAATCCCTTGTTAGCGAAAATATGTTTGAGTCCGACAAAATCTGTGTGTTATAATCCCACGTGGAGCAGTTCTCAATAACTATCATGATTTGAGCTCTCTCTCTCTCTCTCTCTCTCTCTCTCTCTCTCTCTCTCTCTCTCTCTCTCTCTCTCTCTCTCTCTCTCTTCTCTCTCTCTCTCTCTCTCTCTCTCTCGCTCTCTCTCTCTCTCTCTCTCTCTCTCTCTCTTCTCTCTCTCTCTCTCTCTCTCTTCTCTCTCTCTCTCTCTCTCTCTCTCTCTCTCTCTCTCTCTCCTCTCTCTCTCTCTTCTCGCTCTCTCCTCTCTCTCTATCTCTCTCTCTTCTCTCTCTATCTCTCCTCTCTATCTCTCTCTCTCTCTCTCTTCTCTCTCTCTCTCTCTCTCTCTCTCTCTCTCTTCTCTCTCTCTCCTCTCTCTATCTTCTCTCTCT
Organism: Pollicipes pollicipes; assembly: GCF_011947565.3. Classification (NCBI taxonomy): domain Eukaryota; kingdom Metazoa; phylum Arthropoda; class Thecostraca; order Pollicipedomorpha; family Pollicipedidae; genus Pollicipes; species Pollicipes pollicipes. The sequence goes on from NW_023596461.1 coordinate 3,511,486, forward strand.
CTCTCTCTCCTCTCTCTCTCTCTCTCTCTCTCTATCTCTCTCTCTCTCTCTCTCTCTTCTCTTCTCTCTCTCTCTCTCTCTCCTTCTCTCTCTCCTCTCTCTCTCTCTCTCTCTCTCTCCTCTCCTCTCTCACTTCTCTCTCTCTCTCTCCTCTCTCTCTCTCTCTCTCTCTCTCTCTCTTCTCTCTCTCTCTCTCTATCTCTCTCTCTCTCTCTCTCTCTCTCTCTATCCTCTCTCTCTCTCTCTCTCTCTCTCTCTCTCTCTCTCTCTTCTCTCTCTCTCTCTCTCCTCTCTCTCTCTCTCTCTCTCTATCTCGCTCTCTCTCTCTCTCTCTCTCTCTCTCTATCTCTCTCTCTCTCTCTCTCTCTCTCTCTGCTCTCTCTCTCTTCTCTCTCTTCTCTCTCTCTCTCTCTCTCTCTCTCTCTCTCTCTCTCTCTCTCTCTCTCTCTCTCTCTCTCTCTCTCTCTTCTATCTCTCTCTCTCTCTCTCTCTCTCTCTTCTCTCTCTCTCTCTCTCTCTCTCTCTCTCAGCTCTCAATTGCTATCTCATTATAAATGCCCTGTTCACACTGTTTTGCACCGAAAAGTACACGCGCTGTTATCGTTTAAACATCTTCCCGCATTTGTAGGCTTCCGATAAACTGATTTTGCAAATGTGTTATGGTGGGTGTTGACCGACGCGTCAAGAAAATGTAGTTTATTGTGTACGCAGAGCTCAAACGTGAACTTTAGTACAGAATTGGCTTGTATGCCTTCGATGATGTGGAGATGTGAAATGTTTCTTTATCAACGAAGATGTCATCGACACACCTGCAGTAAATGTGTGGAGCTGTATGCCTTGATCGCTAAGAATTTTGTTTTCAAGCTAGCACATATAGAAGGTGATCCCATAGGTTTTCTGTCCTTTCGGCGGCAGAGCTGACCATCAGGGCCGCGAAGGTGACTCTGATGTGCGTGCAGTCAAGAGTTTTCCGAGCGTTTTTCTGGATAATTTTTAAGGTGGTAAATCAGGATGGCTATACACTTTTACGAGGATTATTTGAATAGCATCGTGTAAGAGAACATCACTGAATAAGCTTTAAATACCTAAAAAAACTAGGAAACCAGTCATTTTTCTGGTTCTGAGAACGTCGGTCAACTTCTCGGTTCTTGGTCCTCGGTCTCTCCGTTCAAATGCCCTCCATAAAGCAGCCAAAGAACTTCAACGGAATGACCGGATTGTAGTTGGAGCCGACAAGTCAGTCATCTATGGAATCATGGACAAGAAAGGGTGTCTGGAGAAGGAGAATGAGACACTGTCAGACACCTCAAAGTTTGAAAATATATCCGAGGACACCACAGATGCTCTGAAAGCCAAAGTGAACAGGTGATAGCGAATATAAATGCCGTCATTGGCATCATCCACCTTACCCAAAATAGTGGGCGAGTATGCTCCAGGATACACACATGACAATGTCCAAACTCACAAACCAAACCATCCATGGAGAACAATCATATCCCGGGTCCCTACTCGAGCATATATGCTAGCCAAAAGACTCAACGATCTCCTCCAGCTGTACCGGCCCCTGGATGTTATAGCTTGAAGCCTACCGAGGAGTTTACCGATATTCTTAGAACCAGACAACCGACTGGTTCCCTAGCTTCTATAGACGCTGAAAACTTATTTACTAATGTCATCGTGGACGACAACACCCAAATAATCCTCGAGAAAGTGTATACCCATCCTGAGTTACAACCTTCAAAACTGTCTAGAAACACGCTAGGAAAAGTCTTGATTACATGCACAACGGAATCACCGTTTCGTGGTCCTGATGGCCACCTGCACCGCCAAAAGGACGAAATAGCTATGGGATCATGTCTAGGACCACTCTTTTTCAGCTTTTAGAAGTTGCAAAATAAGACCATGTGGCGGGATGCCGGTCTCGAGTTACTCGGCTGACGCGTGGCACGCTCTGTATCTTTCAATGTACTCCCGGCTGCGCATGCGTCTGGAGGAAGAGGCGACGCAACTGTGTTTTTTACGCATCGCTGAAAACTAGTCACCGGTGGAAATGTGTGTTTAAGGTCTTATGGCATAGCCAGAGTAATCTGAAAGCTATACTGAAAGGTGAGAAGTCCATGTGCCCCATATGCTGCGAAGCTTTTGGCGTCTGCTTGCCAGGATTTGGGGTAACGCCAGCATTCTTCCGAGATGTCCGTCGATGAGTGTTTTTTTCAGATGCGTATGGGGCATGCTGTAGCAGTGATGTAAAATACCGGCAATGATGCCACTGACCGATTTAGGGTCAATGATTGGCTGACACGATTGCCATGACTTATTGTCATCCAGACAATAAATGAGCACTTGCAATGCCTGTGTAAATCCATTATTCGTACATGAGCAATCGAAGCTGAAGTGGTGGTAGTTGTAAAATAAATGCTGTCTGATTAGAAACGAAAAAATATATTGCAAGTCGCCATCACGACGCGTTACGAAAAAAGCAGAGAAAAAGCAGAGACGAGCTTCTTTTCTTTACGTATCGCACCACCTTCAGCTTCCTTGCGATGCAGCCTACTTCATAAAAACAAAACAACTGTCTACCATGCGACACAACTGACCCGATAGTGGTGCAGGTTGCATCATTTGAGAAAAAGGTTCATTTGGGGGTGATTTATAAAAAAGATAAGTCATTTTCTCCAAAATTATGCCACTTCACATGTACTTAAAGGTGATTGTTGCCTGTGGATATCCGTATCTTTGTTCAATCATCAGTAGTTATATGAGCGATGTGATCAAGAGTAAAGACTGATTCAACTCTCCCTACTCTCCCCCACGAAATGCCAACGTTATGGTACTTTGTACAATGAACCTGTGTGGCAGGGAACAAAGATGCACAGTAAAACAAAGGGGTGATTCTGTTGTAGAAAAGATGGATGAAAATAATAAAAACTTGGCGTGTGATGATTTGAAACCATTTCAGATCTCCAACAAAGCACTGCTTAAACCCAAATGGATTCAGTTCACCGACGCCGATGGTAGAGGTATGCACATGCTTTGATGAAGCCTCACTAGATACGAGAATGCTCAAGCAATTCTTCTTGGCCGTTGGCTGCGTTCCTCAGGAGGAAGTCCGCAACAGTAACTCATGGGACATACGGAAGTGGAATTTACGTTGCTCATCTGGCATCACGCGGCGGAAGCGCCAGGCCGTGCCATGCGCATGCCATCTGCCTTGATGGGATGTTCTGACGGTTTGGACCAGACGGCCTGGCTAGCGTGGCAAACATCCAGGAGCTCAGGCGCTCAGGATTGCGTCCAGTTGTGCACGCCCACGGCCCAGGCAGCCGCAGCTTCCTCTGCTGGGCAGACTGCACCTGCGGGTGGGCGGCTCCCACTGCCAGGCAGACTGCACCTGCGGGTGGGCGGCTCCCTCTGCCGGGCAGACTGCACCTGCGGGTGGGCGGCTCCCTCCTGCCAGGCGGACTGGACCTGCGGGCGGGCGGCTCTCCTCTGTAGGGCAGACGGCACCTGCGGGTGGGCGGCTGCCTCTGTCAGGCAGACTGCACCTGCTGGTGAGCGCGAGGGCGGCCGGGCAGACTGCGCCTGTGGGTGAGCGGCTCCCTCTGCCCGGCAGACTGCAACCACCGGTGGACGGCTCCCTCTTCCAGGCAGACTGCACCTACGGGCGGGCGGCTCCCTCTGCCGGACAGACTTCACCTGCGAGTAGGCGGCTCCCTCTGCCGGGCAGACTACACCTACGGGTGGGCGCGAGGGCGGCCGCGGCTCCCTCTGCCAGGCGGACTGCACCCGCTGGTGGGCGGCTGCCTCTGTCAGGCAGACTGCACCTGCTGGTGGGCGAGAGGGCGGCCGGGCAGACTGCACCTATGGGTGAGCGGCTCCCTCTGCCAGGCAGACTGCAACCACGGGTGGGTCGGGTCCCTCCACCGCACTGACTGCATCTGCGAATGGGCGGCTCCCTCTGCCAGGCAGACTGCATCTGTGGGTGGGCGGCTCCCTCTGCCATGCAGACCGCAACCACGGGTGGGCGGATCCCTCCGCCGCACTGACTACATCTGCGGGTGGGCGTGAGAGCGGCCGTGGCTCCCTCTGCCGTGCAGTCTGCACCGGCAGGTGGGCGGCTCCCTCCGCCGCGCTGACTGCATCTGCGGATGGGCGGCTCCCTCTGCCGTGCAGACTGCACCTGCGGGTGGGCGCGAGGGCGGCCGTGGCTCCCTCTACCGGACAGACAGCACCTGCGAGGGGCGCAGGAGGTGGTCGCTGCTCGGTCGGTGTCGGGCCGGCGCCGGCGCCGCTGTCAGCGCCGCCCGACGCTCACCCCCATTTGGTGCCATCACACGTGCTGCTAGCTTGTCGGCCCGCCTTAAAGCGCGTGTAATCCGCCCTCCCGTCGGGCACGTGCCACTGTTCGGCGCCGGGGTCAGGTTCGTGACCGGTGCAAGGGTACTGGGGGAGGGGTAGGGGGTCTCGGCGGCAGCTGTCCGCCGGGCGACGCGCCTCGCCCGGGACACGTCGGCCCTGCACAGCCAGCTGACGTTTGGCCCGGACGCCGGGGTCATCGACCTCTGGCGGTCGGGTCTGCAGACGATGGCTGGGTCAGAAGTGAACCCTGGGCTGACAATGGCTGGGTCAGAATGAACCATAGACGGACGATGGTTTAGTTGCAGTGAATATAACTGCAACTTTTTGGTATTTGGAATACCCGCATCCGCCCCCACACACAAATTGCAAAGCCCGCACCCAACCCGCAAATCAGGTGTCCCCCGAAGAGTGTCCCGCCAACACAAACAATCCCCGTGATCTGTTTTTGGTATGCCTTTCGGTAAATAAGGTATGCCTTGAATAACAAGAAATTAAGCAACTCCAAACAGCATTATAACTTAAAAACCAAGCCTGGGTTGACATTTACATGGGTTCATGCGATGACTACAGTCCTACATATGTATATATGTAGGCATACCCATGTAAACAAACTTCGGCACGCAAAGATAAGACGCACTTCACACTGGCCAATCAATTTCACGAAGAAACATTGGGATATGCGAAGAAAAACAGGTAGCCTCACACCTAAACATATTTCATTGGAAGAACAACCAAAAGATTGTTCATGGCGACAGGGCACCATAACACCATTTCCAGTTACATAGCAGTGGTTACCTGAATGATGGCTGATTTTACTTAGCTGCATCCAGTATGGAGCTTTAGATTTAAACTGCTAAACTGTTGTTTTCATCCTGGGTGTTTATTCCAAATGCCTTCATTACGGGTGCACACATGGTGTGATATGCCGACTGATCTCAACGTTGTCATGTCACATGACAATTAACAGAAGGTAAGCGGAGCATTTGGTGTGAAAGATGGGTGCGCCATAAATGGCCCTCAATCCTATGCCTTGCCCCATGGACAGCTGATGATCCATTCACATGACGCCAGCAAATACGAGCTCAGTATTAAGGCCATCTCTGCGCATCCGAGCTGTTTGGAACAGCTGACGACCAGTTTTGCGTGCCTGCTTCGTCCTTAAATGAATTTATTTTCAAACTTTGCGGGGATCACTTTGAATGGCTTGGTAATACGTGTTTTTCCGCGGTTTTCTTCTCGGATAAATGCCAAATCAGTCTATGAATATAACAGAAATCATTGCTATGTAATGTTACACAATTTGTAAAGAAGGTTTGAGATTCAAAAGCTGGAGTAGTTTGCTGTTATGCATTTCACAAACATCTAATGGAATTTAAATGCAGGACCATGCTTTTAATTCAATCCAGTCACTGGGCGGCGTTTGCTGTTTGAAGATGTTCTATGTAGTTGCATCCGTCAGATGTACAAATAAGCCCTTGAGTTTTTGCATGCTACCTGTGTTCTGTGTGACCTTTGATTCATTTGATAAATTGTGACCCGTGGCAAAGTCTCCCATTCGTGTGCGATCATTTTAGAATGTTTTTGCTGTTGCTTAGATTTCATCCCCTCAGAATGTTTAGTTAGTTAATTATACTCTTAACTACAAGTGGGGGGATTTTAGATGCAGAATGCCCGCCAATACCTGCAAGGTTGTCAGACATATCCGCCGAAAGCCTTGGGGGGTTTTGAAGGCCGCGCCTTGCGGGCCTGCGGGCTCAAAAGTGGTAGCTCTTATAGTGGACCCTGCTTAGACGATGGCTTGGTTAGAGTGGACCCTGGATGGACCACGGCTTGGTTAGAGTGGACCCTGGATGGAGAACAGCTTCGTTGGAGAGGATCCTGGACGGGCGATGGCCAGGTCAGAGTGGACTCAGGACAGACGATGGCTCTGTTAGAGTGGACTGCGGTCGGGACATGATTGCGTCAGACGGGGTGGAGGTGATTGATCGGTCTGAAGACGATTACGTCAGGACCCTGTACAGACTAGAGATGAAGGTCAAAAATGGTCTAAAACTTGCATACTAATCCTTATAAGGATCTCTCCGTCTCGTGTGGGTCATCGTGACCTTCTGGCCCAGACACCTGTGTTTCATACAGCCCCTTGTGTGGTACCACTGATCGCCAGTTAGAATGCGGGAGCTGAAATGTTTGATTTGTTTGATACGCTTTGAATGACATTATCTACCCAGACACGAACGTTTTCGGTATTCATAAGTCCCAGTTTTTAACCATTTTTGCTTAACTCTGTCACTCGGACCATGAGTACAGCTTAAAACGTCGCGTCTTTTTAACGTAACCCTAGGTTGCTTAAAAAGGCCGCCTGAACTTTAAATGTTGTTTCCAAGCCGGGAACATATAAGCTCAACCTCAGCCATACCTCGTGGAATACTAAAAGTCTGTTGCAGTCAAAATACGAAGTCTTATGTCATGCTGAAAATTGGGTATTTCTTGCTTGTTAGGTAGTCAGGCTCCGGCGGCCCACCGCACAACGAAACGAGATTCGATAGGCGCTGCTTGGTTTGGAAAACTGCTCTTGGAATTGGGACACCCTGGTGAGCAGCCAGCGTCAGTGCTCTGCGGACAGGCCTTTGTAATCACACCAGCTCCATTACACCACACCACACCACCATCACCATCACCATCACCAACCGTCACAAAATCGCAGCTCCACTATAGGACCACCTATTTGTAGTTTTATGCTGGGAGCTTAGGGGCACGCTGTAGCCACCCCCGTCACCGGATTACCAACTCCATGAAGCCATGTCAAAGCTGGCTTCGCGTCTGGGTTTATTTTTAGTCTGTACTGAAAACAGTCAAAGGCTAAAAGATGGCTGCGTTCAGCAAGCTTAGAGATGTAACGTATGTGTGCAATTTTAAGTGGCACTTCTGCCAGTACTGGTCAAGCAATTTTCCACCTTCGCCATTTACAGTCTCATAAATACCGTCACGCTTTGTACGATGTGTGCTGATGTGAATCGATGTTACCGTCTGAAAAAGGATCTAGACATCGGAAACTAAATAACAAGAACAGAAATGAAGCTGCCTTAAAGTCTTGGAGAACACAGCAGAGTATGAGCTTTGAAAAACCAGAGAAAGTTTGAAGCGTGAGTTGAGAGGAATAACGGGGAATTTTTGAGGAACAATTTTGGAGAATGATGAGAAGGTTTGCGAGTCATTTGTGGAGAGCAAAGAGGAGGGCTATGCGAAGCTTTGGGGCCAAACAGGGAGCTTTGGAGGTGGAGTATCGTTGGTCGAAAGGGCAACTCTCTATGTGTGTCTTCTGGAAGAAGAAAATATAAATTTATGCAACAATACAATAATGAATGTGTTTGTAAAGAAACATAAATATGACGCCAAAAATCATATTCCCCCAGCAGGAAACACAGCCATCGTGCACAACGTAAATAACTGTCAGCATGCTTCATTACTGCGGTCATCAATCACCACGTGTGCAACAGCAATACACAAAGTGGGGTCGTCGACCTTCATCTCGTATGGAAAAATGATCATACCTTATCTGACATGAAAAAATGTCTCTAAGCTATCACCTGAAATGGGTGCCAGTCTGATGACTTAATCGGTATCTCCGCTGTCTTGTTTACAAGCCTGTTTATTCGGTGGGTGGCAGAATTTTGGGCGCACACTAATAAAAACGGAACATACTTTGCCTCACACGTCAGAGTCGCCAACCAAGCGTGGTTTTGTGGTCTGCAGCCAATCTGGGTCTTGATATCAGTGGACTGCCAGTTCGATGTATGGCGAAAGTTGCTTCAAATTGTCGTTTGGTATCTAGCCGTGTGTAACGTTAACCGCTAACTGCTACTGACCATCAATAATTCCCACTTGCCAGCAAAGTGACAATGCCTAGAAAGTAATTTTGATCAATGCCGGCCGGGATACCCCAAACTTTCACCAACCATCCGGTTGGGCAATGTTTGGGATCAGCTCCGAAAGTAGGACACTCCTGTTGGGATTCTCACCCTGTTCCGGACCTTTCCCAATATTTCCCCAAGGGGGGTGTCTGGAGCGTGCCTGAGGTGCCTTTGACGATTACGCACCAAAAATGACTTTCCCAAGCAAATCCCAAAGCACACGGTTCTCCAAGCATTCCCGAACTATCACGCCCTTTCCCTAAGCAAATTGTTGACTGGGCAGGGGGAATAGGGTGAATTGTATCATCTCCAAGTAGTAGCAGGGCAATGAGCTCGAAATCTGTGGCAAAGATGGCGTCTTGAGACACTCAGCTGACGTACAGTAACGCCCTTTATCGTTCAGTGTACTCCCGGCTGCATGCGTGCACGCGTCTTGGGTTGAGGGGGTCAAATATGCTTTTTTTGCACATCGCTGAGAACTTTAGCGCTTGGCGGAAATATGTGTTCAAAGTCTTACTGCCTCACAAGACTAATCCGAATGCTATGCTTAGAGATGGAAAACACATGCACCGCATGTACGTCAAAGTATTTGGCGTATACTTGCCAGGGATTTCGAGGTGACACAAACTTTCTTCCAAGATGTCGGACGGTGCACGTTGTATCGGCTGTACGTGGGACGTGTTGTCTCAGGGACATGATGTGCCGACAATAATGCCACCGAATGACATGCTGTCAATGACCGACCGACATAAATTATCAGTACTTACCGTCACTCAGATAATCAGCCAGCATTTCAAGTACCTGTGGAGATTATTATTTGCTACCTAAGCAAACGAAACAAAGGTGGCAGTAGTTGTAACATAAAGACTAGCTGATTAAAGAGAATGTTTCACGTTTGAAGATATTGAAACAGTCATCAAATATAATGAAACAAGCTCACTGATAATCATTGGCATGCTTTTTAAGTGGAAAAGACTGCCCTAGACTGCACAATTCTCTGTTTAGTAAACATGCTCTTGAATGCGTCGTGGTTTGGTTACGCCATCGTATCTCGCACAACGTTGGTTAAGAGCCAGTTGACCGTCATCATATCCGGAAATTGTGCTCACGGACGCCAGATACGAACGATTGGACACTTATATTTCTATTGGCCTTTATCGCCGCATAACTAACGGGGCGGCAGGACTTTAATGACGGTATCATGACTTCAGTGGATACCTGGGTGACCTTGAAAGTCTTCCGACATCGTCTGCACATTTCGCGGGAGTGTAGCTCAGAAACCAGACGGCTCATGTCTTAAGACGGGCAGGGCTCTCAACTGCACCGAATGATCTTCAGCATGACTATTTCACTTCAAAGCCCCATGCAAATGTGAAACACCTCCTTTAAAAAAGCAGAACTATGCCATCTTGCAATGACGGCGAATTACGAAACAGCTGAGATGGGCGTCTCTTGTTTGCGTATCGTAACACATATCACACTTTCAGCTTGCTTGCAATGCATTCTACTGCATGCAAACAATAAAATATGACAACTTCGCCCATTATCTAATACAATTTACATCAGCATGGGTCAGATCTATCATGTGAGAAAGGTTTATCCAGAGCTATTCACAAAAGAAGAAGAAAAAAGACAGAGACGCGCTCTCCATCATCCAACGACCCTTTGTTCTTCCCTTCTCCTTAATACTTTTTGGCGGGTAGTACCGAGGCTTGCACTTTATTTTTGAGTTGGTGTGAGCCTGGATTGATCATTAAGCCGCAGAAATCACAGACTATATAATTCGGGCCGGAATATAATTTTTACTAAAAAAGATAGTTCACACCTTTCAGCAAAGTGTCACCGAAATGACCTCAAGAAAAAGCCCATAAGCCACAAACCGTTGAGGTCAGCAGGAGGCTATAAGGCAGCTATCGTAAAGCCAGGGCGAGGTGCTCGCTATTCGCCACTAACTGAGGTGGCCTGCATCTGGTCGCAGCGGCCGCGCTCAAGGTCGGGTGACACCAGAGAGCACATCGAAAAAACAGTACACATGAAAACGGTATAAGTTTGCGATACAAAACCTCCACCCTTATTTCATTCATTTTACTTCCCTTTTACACCAGGCTTAAACCGTTTGGCGTTTGAAGCCAAGGCTGAAGCAGGCACCGAACGAACAGTTGTAGTCTGGGGAGCAAATCACACGCCTGCTCGACCATTTCGGGGGAGACTCTGCTGGTACCGGTAGTGTAGTGGTTAAGCAGCGCGCCTGGGAAACCAGAAGTACGGGTTCGGTTCTCCGCGACGCCTGCTCTGTCAGCCAGGGTGAGAGGCAAGCGACGCCATATGGCCTCGGCTGTGGAGTCTGTCGTAAAGCTCCCATCATGACGGGCCCAGCGGGTATCAACCAGCGAATATCAAATGCTACAGCTATTGCGAGGTGTATTGTCGTGAGACGCGGCTTAGTAGCACGTCGCCAGTTCACACTCCATGTTGTTTAAGGATTGAAGTACATGACGATACATCATGGCATGCTAGAATAATTGCACTCATTTGGAAGGGGGGGGGGGCAGACTTGAGCCCAGCGAATGTCTTTTTTCATATTAGCATAAAACGAGGGCTTTTAAATATGGACATTGTTCCATACGGCTTTGCATAGTGGTCAACTGCGATCATCCTCTTGCAGCCGTGCTTCCAGTCAAGCCAAGTACCTCGACCGATTACTCTCAGTGCCTGTCATACACGTACTCGGTGCCTGAAATAGCACTAGTGACGTCATCATCCCGCACCTAAATTTGGGGACGAAAGGAACGTCCTAACGATTTCCGTTCACCAGCCTCTGCACGGTCCATTCTGATTTTTCAGGACGTGTGACGTCCTTCGCCCGGTTTACATGCCCATGACCAAGTGGTCCTCAGCCCGTCACGATACACACTCTCCAGGGACACATCATCAGCGTCGTATGCTTGTGACGACGAGTCGCCCGGCCTCGCCGGGCGCGTGCCGTGAGATACGCTGATGAGGTCATCTGTTCGGCACGCGCCCGTCTCTCCTCCGCTGCTGTCCAGACCGGGACCACTTCATCAGCGGATTGCACGCCATCCCTGCCGGTGCGTGAGGGCGGCCCGTGCTCTCGTGCCGCCGCTGTGCCGATCCCGTGCCGCCCCGACCCGCTAATTAACGCGTCCCATTATCGTCCGTAATGAGCGCGTCCGTCGCAGCGCCCCGCCGGCTAATGGCCGGGCACGACGGCAAGTGGTGCCGATGGCGCGCGCGTGGACAGGTGGCGGCCATTACCGGCGGGTTGCAGGCCGGAGAGACGCGCCCGACGCACGGCGGAAACGAGACGCGAGCCGCCTGGTGTCTGGCTTCGGTAGCATCATCCCGACTTGTACCAGGCTTCGGTAGCATCTTTCCGACTGGTGCCAGGCTTCGGCAGCATCTTCATGACCCGTGCAACCGCACACTACACAGCGCTGCAACGACACTCGACACAACGCTCAGGGAAGTGAACATTGCGCAACGATGGCAGCCCGGGTGCCTTCTGTTTGAGGGAGGCCGACAGCCTTGCACCCGAATACTCCCGATACCTGCACCCTCAATATCAAATACCCTTACATCTGTTTACTCAATACTAAGGCTCCATGCCAAGGTAGTAAGGGTGCGGTTCAGGACCTACGCGAACTGTGTTGAATTTTAAAAAGTAATGGTGCTCACCGCAAGCAGCATTTTTTTCGCACATGCTTCCCTGGCGACGGCTGTCAATGGCGTTAGAAATAGTGCTGACCAAAATCGTCCAGCTAATGATGTTCTAGTAGCATGTTCTGCCTTACGAAATATTAGGAACCACAGGAAATGGATTCAGAATATCGTCTTGTATCAGCACATATATTTTCCTGTGGCTCTACAACCAATTTTTCGAAAGGTCGAGAAACAGCACTTTGACACATTAGCATGACGTGAAATGTTCAGGTGGCGCACTTGACAGCAATGGCGCAGTTGCGAAGTGGAGTGGGTGGTCCGATGATTGATTGACACCATGGCTGGGTGTGTTTGATGGCGAGAGTGATAAGGTAGTACTAACGCAGACCGCTGCAGAGTTTCACTGTTTACCGACAGTTTTGCAAAGATCTAGGCATGCAACCGGAGGCCGAGTGCCAAAATATTTGCAGATTTTGATGTAAGCTTAAACGGCCTTGGAAGTGAGAAGGAAATCCACGTCGGTCCGAGATGAATAAAGTATTGTTTGCAACAACGTTCAGACCGGAGGCCAAGCAATGAAAACATAACCTTCATCGCCGTGTCAAAATGGGGGGGGGAGGGTTGTAACACCGTTCCCTGGGGTACCCGCCGTTAACAGCCGCCTGAGCAGGGGACTTTTCATACATTGGCTCGCCATATAAAAGCTGAGCTTCACCAGCCTGCATAAAGAAAGGTGTGCTTTCCGTATCCATAATGTAGTTAAACATAACTAACTTAATTCAAATTTTAAAAAAAGTTTCCTTGGTTTGTTTCAAAGTAAGACCATGATTAATTTTAAACCCTTCCAGAAGCTAGTTTTAGAAGAGATTTTCCCATGGATTTAGGTGCTTGGAAGCAAACCTATGCAGACAAAACTGGCACAAATGGGCTCTCGCGTGACTTATACACTTTTATTTCATCCATTGGAAACCAGTTGTCTCCAAGCGCATGCAACTTCACTTGAGAAATGTGGTTACCCTGCCTCGTCTGGACTTGCTAGGATGACCAACAGTTTAAGGCAACAATAAGTTCCATCAATATTTAGTCCGATTCGTCACGGATCGACTAGGGTCGATGAAACGTACCTGCTTCGGTAGCTGAACATGTCGCAACGTTTGTAGCCAGTGCATGCTGCATGGTACGTTATGCCCTTCGGTATGCGTGATCTGAGCAGACACAACGTAAAACATCTGAAATATACTGAAAATATACAATACTGAAAACTGAACCTATGTTTGCCTAATAACACCGCTTAATCAGTGCCCCCTGGCATATTGAGGGCCAACAAATGCTAGTGTGAAAACTCCCTATTCAAATCGCCAAAAAACAACACGAACTTAAAGCCTGTTTTGTGACTATGAAGTACTAACAGGAGAAGGCTTTTATATCTTTTAAGCGTTCAACATATGCTCTGAGCGATTTCGGCGTGCAATGGCCCACATCGTGCGCTATTATTCACGCGAGCGCGATTTGTGTCAGCACATGCTGTGATTTGGCAGCAAAGTTTAGTATCTGCGCCCAGTATAGTATATGCGCCAGTAGAGAACAAGTTTGAAAACACACCAATGCACGGGCTGGTGCCGCATCGGAACCCGGGGCGTAAAATAGCTGATCCCACTTAGGTCTCCAATTGGTAAATGTTTCTCGTAGTTTCACTTGTTGGTATCACATTTTCGCTACTCTTCGGACATTCGCACTCACATATACTTTTTTCTACTCCTTCGTTCCTATACACATGTTCTTTCTTAGCACGTCCTTCAATGTTCTTCAATAATCACTTGGGGGGGGGGGGGGGGGGATAAAGCTGGTGCGCTGAGAACTAAAGCGATAGCGAGCATATTCGCTGAAATAAAAAGATGGCCACTGCCGCTGCTGTCAAGAACCAGCGCTTGGTCCACGGCAGTATATCTGACGCCGCTGGCCCACTCGGAGTGCGTTCCTAGTGCTATGAACAGTTCTTGTAATGCTTCACCAAACGCCATGCCAGGCTACCGTCCATTAAAACACACGAAGGACGTGATCCCTAGACTGCGCGCAGACCAAGCGTAGCTTAGATGCGTTCCATAGGCAGAAGGCGCTGCTCTGCCGAGTCGAAATGTGCTATACCTGTTTACTTGTTTTGTGGGCCGAAGGAGTCTGATGTGCCAGATCTGGTATAGTAACAGAAATTTGTTCGCTTATCACGCATCATTCGTGATGACTGAATGTGACAGTGTCTTTATTTAGAACTGGCGTGAATACAATACAAAAAAGGACGCATCGCATGGAGTTCCCGAATGCAAGGAATGCTATCTTTCCATCTTTCCGCTGGTTTATGCTCGTCACAGGCCACACTTGGGCCACCGGTGATTCAACCCCAATAATTGAACCGTACTAATAGAGGTGTCATTTTAGCACCAGAAGAAAACACAAAAAAAGAGGGAATAGGAGTGATAAGCTTTCAATTCATACAAAAATTGTGGTTTAGAAGGATGGCGTACACTTGAACAACGCACAGCTTGTTGATTCCTTGCAGGCAATTCAAGAAATCAATTATTTCTGGAACTCAGGAAGACGGTTAGGCTTCTGACAACGTTATCGCAGTAGATCAATGTTGGATTGACCACAATTTAGATATTGTCCGAGAATATATTCACCAGCATGCAGATTCCCACGACTGCCTCCTGCCCTGTGACGTGCGCCGTATGTCACGAGGCAGCTGCGGTAACGCTTTCTCCTCGGCTCCACCGCTGTATCGCAGTATTTCTGTACGACAACTGACAAACCGGTACAGCGGGCTCGTCAGCGGCTTAGCGAGCCGGTTTGCACGAGCGGCGAAGGAACAAGTCCGGGGTATTTACGCCCGTGGTCTATGCTCGGATGGCCGGACTTGGACGCCGGGCCGCTGCCGTGGCTGACGGGGGGGGGGGGGGGGGGGGGGGCAGCTCGCTACCGGCACAAAGCCGTGGCCGTCGCCCGAGCGCTGCGCAGGACCGACAAGGCCTGAACGCAGGGGGCGCCCTGCGAACCGAGCCAGCAGGGAGCAGTGCTCCGTATGATGCCAGACTGCGTCGGCAAATCAAAGAAACTAGTTTTAAGCGGGCTGCCTTTTTTGCCGAATTAGATGTGCGGCTGTCGTGCAGCTCAGCAGAATGTCATACACTTTACCTGTGGTGGTGATGTGGGCCGTGGCAGTTCGCAACACTTGACGCAGCTACGCGTATTGGTGGAGCAGGCAGTAATGGCGACAAATAGCTTTTTCACCAGCAGAAAGAGATGGCGCGTATTAATCTCGTAGATCAGGTGAATACGGAGACATTCAACACTGTACCACGGAGCGGCAACATTTGCAGTTAACCTCAGTTGGATTTTTCGAACATGTTTTGTTAGCATCGTCATTTGGGTTTATATTTTGGCCGTTTACATTTCTTACGTACGGCTGCGGAGGCCAGCAGATGTCTTTGAGTTCAGTGATTTTTTAGATCTAGCAAGCCCACGAGGGTGTGGTTCTCTGCTTAACCCATGCAAATTTATTCGTCTCTTCGTTTCTCTCGTTTCGACGCTCCAAGGAATGCAGCAAGTTGTATCGTATCGCTCATTTCCATGGACAGAGCGGCACAAGGTACTTTCGGTAGCCTAACATCGCTACGCGTCTTTTTGTGCAGACGGTGTATGCCAGGAAGGTTGGATCAAACAGGGCTACTTCCCGACAATGCACTGTCCAAGTCAGAACATCCGCGCTTGGTTGTTTCCGGGCACCTGCAGACCATAGCCTGCGGTGGAGTCGGACAGCCTGGTACTCGCCGTGACTCCAACCAGGCGCGCCTCAGGGTTAAGTGACTCTCT
Source organism: Pollicipes pollicipes (assembly GCF_011947565.3). Classification (NCBI taxonomy): domain Eukaryota; kingdom Metazoa; phylum Arthropoda; class Thecostraca; order Pollicipedomorpha; family Pollicipedidae; genus Pollicipes; species Pollicipes pollicipes. The sequence goes on from NW_023596461.1 coordinate 3,527,301, forward strand.
GTCTCCACCTCCCCTGCGGCCGGACACCAGCCTGGTACCCGCCGCGACTCCAACCAGACGCGCCTCAGGGTTAAGTGACTCTCTGTCTCCACCTCCCCTGCGGCCGGACACCAGCCTGGTACCCCGCCGCGACTCCAACCAGGCGCGCCTCAGGTTAAGTGACTCTCTGTCTCCACCTCCCCTGCGGCCGGACACCAGCCTGGTACCCGCCGCGACTCCAACCAGACGCGCCTCAGGGTTAAGTGACTCTCTGTCTCCACCTCCCCTGCGGCCGGACGCCAGCCTGGTACCCGCCGCGACTCCAACCAGGCGCGCCTCAGGGTGGAGTGGCTGTCAGTCTCCGCCTCCCCTGCGGCCAGCTTCGATCCAGAGCGGACGGCAGATGGGCTAGCGGACCGGAATGGCTTCCCGTCCGCGCCCGCGTTTTCGATTAATACGGATCATCTGGGCCCGGGAGCGGGGAGAACATGCACGAAAACCGAAGGTAGAGTGGGCCAAGTGGGTGCCAACTTCGGTGAGGGGGAGGACGTTGACGACACCAACCAGCGGATGGATTGGTGGAAGCGAAATAGGTCAGACGAGTGGCAAGTTACGAGAAGCTTCTAGCCATACCACTACCCTTCACCGGGAGAAGACTGGATTACACTGAAGCAAGCCTGCTAAGTGAGTAAAGCTACTGTTAAGTAAGGCTTCGAGGAAGACTGTTACGGGGATACGCTAAAGTTGGGTTGGTGCCTTGCTGTGGAATGTGTCGTAGTACGTCCAAACGTCCCACACGCACCTCACACGGTCAATGTTTCCTACGCCCGAGTTGTCAACTTCAAATATAGAATCAGCAGAAGTGTAGACTACGTGTGTAGAATCTACTACAAAGGGCATTTTTTCGTAACGTTGTTCCAAGGTACGTTTAGGTCATTCCACGAGAGTTAATCACCAAACCTGCCCTGGTTGCTAATGCTTTGAAGTGATGATTTGGATGGTTTTGACGACAATCGCTGAAAGGCCTTGGAGAACCGGTCGAAAGAACTTTACTTTAATTCAATCGACTTTGTTTTTATCAATTTTTTAGTTTTATTAGTTTTATACTTTATCTAGACCCAGTTAGTCCAGGCCCTGTTGGCCGACATTGGCAAAATTAGGAAGGCGTTGTTTGGATTAGCGTCTAAGGTTATCGCTAATTTAACAAGATATTACAAGCATAGTGCCTTATTATGAAGCTCGGCACTTTCATTATTATGAAGCTCACCACTGTCCTTATGAACTTGCAAATAACGTGACCATGACTAAAAATAGGTTTTGTTCATCTTCTTAGCCTCTATTGCTGGGGAAACAATGCAAATAATACCTGTGTTTCAGCTCAGCAGGTGGGTTTTTACTTCCACTTCTTCGTAAGTTCCTCATGATCCCTGTAAAATGGCACTTCTAGGACACAGCAGGCTAATGTCTCAAGTTTTCTACGACAATGCAACCGATACCGCGGTCGTTACATAGCAGAATTGGGTTCTGGCACCTGTCTTAGCCGAGCTAAGCCCAAACCTCCGTCTGAGCGGGGTTACATCCCAGGCGACCTGGCCGGCGGCAGCGGCGGCGCCGGCGGGCTGGGCGGGCGGCTGTCTGTTGATTTCATGTGAGGCACGCGGCTCGGGCGGGCGACGGCCCACCTGCCGCCGTCAGTAGCGCCGACGCTCCGACGCATCCGACCGGCCGCATACCGGCCCGCCCGGCCAGACCGCCGGCCGGACACACGCCAGGCCAGACCGCCGACCGGACACAGAGCGGCCCGCCCGGCCAGACCGCTGGCCGGGCTGAGAGCGGCCCTCCCGGCCAAACCGCCGGCCGGACACAGAGCGGCCCGCCCGGCCGGACCGCCGGCCGGACCCCTCCGGACCGGCACTGGGTGGCTCGTTGAACCCTCTCGCAAAATAAGACATTCGCCCTGGTCGGCCCTCAACAACTCACTCGGTTAGAGCGCCTGCCTTCCATCCTACCTTGTGGCATGACGTGGTGGATGGGTTTGCTTCAGCGCTTCACTATTTACCCCTGGCTGGGATGACCTGTGGCCGGTGGTGGCGGCAGTTCGAGGTCAAATGAGGTCAGAGAGCGGGTTGGGTGTCGTACCTAGCATCGTGGTACGTTAAGCTTTCACCAAGAAATTTCGCAGTTAGCTGGAACTTACCAGTCTGTTGCTGGTGGCAGAGATTACCCATCAAACACTTTGTACTTGAACTCGAAGGACAGAAATCAATCCGATTAAAACGTTCGGATAAAATAAAAACGATTGGTCGGCCTTCGTTGCTGCTTTTGCCGTAAGCGCCCGCGTAATGTCTGGCGGCGTTGGAGCTGGCTGAGTATGCCGTGTGATGGGCGGAGTGACAGGCTGACCAGGTAAGTATACACAGCATACAGCTGTGTGCCCACCAGCGGCACGGTGCAAAGCGCGCTGCACGGTTCGTCCCAGTAGCCCAGTTCTTTAGAACGCCTGCTTTCCGATCCACCCACCCGTGGCGGGGTGAGTTCGAGTCGCTTCAGACGCTTGTTTGTCGCCCCTGACAGCTAGGCCGTCCGTCGGTGGCAGCGGCCGCGCTTAAGGTCAGGTGACGTCATGGGTCAGGACGGACGGTGCCTGCATTGCAGCGCGATAAACTTCGGCCACCCAATTCTGCCGTTGACCTAGAATTGCGTGATCGGGTGGAAGGGGTAAGGGTTCACACACTTAGCACTGCTTAACGTAGCTCTGGCGCCGGAAATCCACCCATTCAAAATTTTCCGATTAAATCTAACAAGGCACACTCACGCGCATGCCCACACCGCCAGTGGTTCAGTGCCCCAATCAAATGACGGCGCATGTCAAAAGTGTCCACATATTTATCTTTGAAAAGCGTCCAACTTCAGTCCGCCTAGCCCCACTGAGATCTTAAGACACCCGTGAGTCTCCTGGCACAGCTGGCCGAAGATGATCTCTCACGGCTCTGTCGCATGCCCAGTCTTACCGTAACACTGAATCATTGACAGGAAATGCCGCACCGCCAGCGGCCGTCGCAGCCCGCCGACCCAGCTGACTACGCTGCCACCCGGCCCAGCGAGACAGCGCGCCGGAAGATGTCGTGCGACCAAGCCGAACGATCGAGGCGGCTGAAGGAGAAACCAGTCACGACGAGCGTCTGGACTTCGTTAATTACATCAATAAACCTTTGTCGGAGACCAAGTGAAAAGACCGGCGGGGAGCGCCGTGTGGATGCGGGCCGAAGGCTGTCGCTGCTCAGGTCAGATATTCGGCTCGTCTCTCCGCCGTCTGCTGAGCCTGCCGCCGTCCTCAGCCCGCGGCCTCTGAGTGCGCCCCGTGCCGCGGCCCGCCCGGCTGCACCGGCGCGGCGGGTTATGTGCAACGCACGTCAGTGGCCGAGCGGGCTCGGCGTCTGCCGCCGGAGCTGGACACGGGATGACGGGGGTGAAGCGTGACGTGTCACCCGGCGCGGCCCGGCCCGGTCCGGTCCGGTCCGCGCGGCCGTCTCAGCCGGCTGTGGCCGCCCGCAGTCTGCCATATTAGGCCAGCGGCCGGGTATGGCGCTGCCGCCGCCGGCGGGGCGGACTGCGCCGCACGGCCCGCCGCCCCGCCACCGGCGGGTATCGCGGCGGACGCCGCGTGCACCCCCAGCGAGAACCAGGCCGATCGTGGTCCGCGACAGGCGGGTGAGGGTTTGTGTCAAAGCCATCCGTCTGCCCCAGCTCTAGGCACGCCCTACCCCGACCGCGTTTGCATGGAGCCGATGACCCGGCGGGCGGGACTGCGTCGCGCCGTGAGCCGCCGACCCATCGGAGCCTACCACCGGCCCATCGAAGCCCACCTCTGGCCCACCGGAGCACACCACCGACCTACTGGAGCCCTTCACCGGCCCACCGGAGCCCACCACCGGCCCACTGGAGCCCTTCACCGGCCCACCGGAGCCCACCACAGGGCCACCGCAGACCATCTCCTGCCCACTGAAGCCCACCACCGACCCATCGGAGCCCACCTCCGGCCCACCGGAGCACACCACCGGCCCATCGAAGCCCACCCCCGGCACACCGGAGCACACCACCGGCCCACTGGAGCCCTTCACCGGCCCACCGGAGCCCACCGCAGACCCACCGCAGACCATCTCCTGCCCACCGGAGCCCACCAACGGCCCATCGGAGCCCACCTCCGGCCCACCTCCGGCCCACCTCCGGCCCACCGGAGCACACCACCGGCCAACTGGAGCCCATCACCGGCCCATCGGAACCCACCACCGGCCCACCTTAGCCCACCTTCAGCCCACCGGATAGCACATCAAGCCCACGAAAGCCCGCCACCGAACCACCTCCAGCCACCGGAGCCCACCACCGGCCCACTGGAGCCCTTCACCGGCCCACCGGAGCCCACCACCGGCTTTCCGTTGGCTGCGGCCGGCCGCCCCGCCAGCGGACGGGGCCGGTCCAGGCAGCGGCCGGTCTGCGTCCGTCCGGCCGGTTTTTGTGCAATGTATGAAAGATGGCGGCGATTGGCTGGGTCGGTAGGACGGCCCTTATCAGACTTGACGCTGGCCGGTGACGAGTTTTTGTCGAGCCGACCGGCGGCTCAGCAGGGGCCACCTGCGTGCGCGGCCGGCCCCTGCGACCTGGGGCAGCAAGGAGCCACACCCGACGGGCGAGCTGAGGTGACACAGAGCCGCGCCTGAGGGACGAGCTGGGTTGACACAGAGCCACAGCTGAGGGCCTGGTTGGGGTGGTACAGGGCCACAAATGAGGCCGGGTTGAGATGGCACAGAGCCACGGATGAGGCCGGGTTGAGATGGCACAGATCCACGGCTGAGGGACGAGCTGATGTGGCACAGAGCCACGGCTGAGGGACGAGCTGAGGTGGCACAGAGCCACGGCTGAGGGACGAGCTGATGTGGCACAGAGCCACGACTGAGGGACGAGCTGAGGTGGCACAGAGCAATGGATGAGGCCGGGTTGGGGTGGTGCAGAGCCACGGCTGATGGGCGAGCTGAGGTGGCACAGAGCCACGGCTGATGGGCAAGCTAAGGTGGCACGAATCCACTGTGTCGGTATGTGGTTCAAGCAGGAGTGAGCTGCTTCGTCCCACAACGCTGTTGGTGGTAGGTAGAGTTGTTTCGAAGGTCTTAGACCTTTCAGAAATTCAAGAACTGTTCATGCATCACAAACGAATAAACAGTAAATATATTTAATGCCATACATGATTCAGTTATGTACTCCATGATGCCACTATCAAGACATTTGCTAAAAAAACGTCACTATAAACACCAGGTTTAATTACTTGAGCAGACACAGCTTCTTGTTAGGTCCATGCCGTCTGTCGCCGACCGAAGCAAATTAATTTGTTGCGCAGTTTGTTTAGGGGATTTTAATTTCGTAACGCCTTCAGATATCACTTTTTTGGTATGCCGGACCTGCAATGACGCAATGGCAAAATCGTTGGGTGGTTTGGTACTGCAAGACCAATGTCATTTCATGGTGAAGGTATCATAAACCATGAAAGTCGTTCTGGCGTAAATGCTACTGACTTCGATGGATGGTAGATTAATCATCAGGCCTGCAGTCGGCGGCCATTTTTAAATGACAGATTGCGCTTCGAAATCGATCGCCAGCCTTCAAAGTGCGTGGTCTTTTGCCAACCGACTCACGGCGCCCGTTTTACTTGAGCGTCCAGGAGAGCCAATCTCAACAGCGGCCAGTGACGCACGGCGCTGGAGGCGCGGGCGGCGCGGCCAGGTCCCACGGCGCCGCCGCCACCCTGTTTGTCGCCGCTCCCGCAGCTCATTGGGAGGCGCGCCGCCGTCGCGCTGTGCACCATTGTTTACAAATGGTGCGGCGGGCGCGAGCCCGGCAGCGACCGGCGACGCCCGGCCACAGCGCCATCTCCCGATGTGGCCACGCATCCCCAGCCACCGGCGCCCGCTCACGCTGCGGCAGACAGCAGTGGCCTCTTGTGCGCGCGCTGTGAAGCTCTGGTACCGAAACTTTCCATCGGAGGCACGTGATCCCGTCGCTTGCAGCCTTACGTCGGCCGACCCTCGTAGCCATCTGCAGGCCAGACGCAGTGGCGGAGGCGGGACTCGTCACGCGGGGGCCGGGACTGTGGACTCGCCGAGGACGCCCTCCGTGATGTTCCTTGACCAGCAGGACAGCGCTCTTGATGAGAAAAAGTCGGCATAGACGTTGTCCTGCAGGCAAAGCCACCACGCTCACGTCTATTTGCGGGGTTCAGCCACAAACAACACAGCTGCGATCGAAAACGGAGCCAGATGATCCTGCCCGTCAGAAGGATCATAATGACTCGTGGCCGGCAGCATGGAGTTTTGGAGGCATCGTTCACAAGAATGAGAGATATGTTCTGGCGACTATCGGTTACGCCGCGCTATTCTCAAGCCGAATGTCTGCCGGCGTTTTTATCAACCGTAATCAAACGAATATAAGGCTTCAAGCTTTCTTGGAATCATTCTGCTCAGAGGGTTCTTTGGCCTTTTTACTCCTCGCGAGGAGCCAGTGGGCGGTCGTCACACACCGTCGGACAGTTACATTGGTTGTACACGCCGGTGACGTCACGCCTACCGGTGACGTCACGCTCGTCAGCAGAGCGGCGTCGTGCAGCACTCACGTATATCTGCGGGCAGTTGTGTCGGGCGTACCACTCGGCTGTGTAAAAAGTCATGTCGATGCCAACGCCGAGCGACAGGGTGATCCAGAGCAGCACGTTGCCAGCCGCGCTGCGCACGTTCATGAAATGCAGCAGCACTGCGCACAAGCGAGGTCAGAGGTCAGGCGTACGCTTCCGGCGCGGCCCGCGCCCCACCGGCGTGTCAACAGATCTCAAAAGATGATGCGTGCCGCCATCGACGAGACAACACGGACACAGTCTACAGGCATTGTGCTCCGAACACAGTCATGGACACTCCCTCACCTGATGGCGTTCACTGGCATTGCGTCTTGCGCGGACCAAGCATACAGGCATCGTGTCTTCAATAGACTAGGTCCACAGGCATCGCGTCCGCGACAGATTCGGTTCACAGGCACTGCGTCCCCAACAGATTCGGTTCACAGGCACTGCGTCCCCAACAGATTCAGGCCATAGGCATGGCGTCCCCAACAAATTCAGTCCACAGGCATGACGTCCCCAACAGATTCAGTCCACAGTCATCGCGTCATCAACAGATTCAGTCCACAGGCATGGCGTCCCCAACAGATTCGGTTCACAGGCACTGCGTCCCCAACAGATTCAGTCCACAGGCATGGCGTCCCCAACAGATTCAGTCCGCAGGCATCGCGTCCTCGACAGAGGCAGCCTTCGAGTAACCACAGTTTCACAAGTAGCTAGCACTCACCGCCGAACACGCCGAACTGAAGGAACAGTATGGGGAAGAAGAAGTTGAAGACAAACATGAGCGTGTACTCGTGCACGATTGACGAGACGACGAAGACGGCCAGCGTAGCCATCAGCTTGCCGCGGTACCGGACCACGTCCTGCGGATCAGGGGTACCGTACAGCTCACCACCGTACTCCAGCCGCCGGCTCACGAGTGCTGTACAGACCCGTCATGTTCACAAACAGCTCACTCACTGACAATGTGGCGCAGGTTGTTCCGTTACATGTTGCACATGCGCACAGCTGCAAATGTCAGCAACTGCCAATGGAACCTTGGCAGCTGAACAAGTGTCTCTTATCTTTAACTCTTCGGTATGGTTCATGTTCATGAAATGGAGTGAGTTAAAACCCGGTCAGTCAGCGAACATCACGTGCAAAGTCACTCATATTCAGATTGAAATGTTCATTTCGTACTTAAGGTAGACAAGCAAGACCTGTAGCTTCCGGGGTTTTCAGCACCAGTAATCTTCGCAGGGTCCATGACATTGCCGAAATTATCGTTAGCTCAAGAATGATCTTTAACATGACAATGATTGTACCTTTTCTACTTAAATTCGACAAGCCACCAACGAAAAGTTTTTCCAAAACGTCCGTTTTTTTTTTTACTTGTTTGAGTCACGGTAAAAATACAGTCTTTGCCATTTTAAAGGCAATTCGTTACCAGGGGTACTGGTTATGCGGCGATATCAAGCAGCCATTCGGATGCATCATGAAACACGCCAACGTTTCAAGGTCGTGCTCATGGTCACATATCAGCATCAGCCATCACTCGTGAACTTGGACACTGCTTTGAAACGTTGAGCATTTTCACCACATGTCCTAATAATTGCTTGATGTCGTCGTTAAACCAAAGCACCCTAGCATACTGAAGACAAAATATTTTCAGTACGCGATCTCACAATGCTTATTTCGTGGTGAGGTGGCTGGTGGAAGTTGTTCAACCATTGTCAACATAAGCCAGATTTTGACCTTGCATTCCAGCCAAGAAGCCTTTCCAGTTTTTTGCCTGCTTGAAAACCCCACTATGCACCCGATTCTTTCGCAGACTCATTAGTTGCAGCATCACTCACACGCCTAAGAGAACTTTCAAACAAACAGAAAGCTACGCAATCAAACTGTGTTCAGCTGCACTTCGGCGCAGTTCTCACCGAGTAGATGTATTCATACAGCCAGTCGTGGACCACAATATTCCACGTGCGGTAGAAGCTGGCGTAGTTGGTAACATTCCACCAGTCCTGAGGAACATACGCGAGCGAATGTTAGAATCCAACTCACACATCGCCAAAGGCTTCATGCTCAGTCAAACACGTAACCAACCGATAAAACTTTGAAACACCAGCATGCGCGCAAATCGTCATAAAAACGGCATAAACGCTGGATGTGGTTCTAGAGATAAATATTTCGTTGTTTTGAGGATTTCGTTTAATAACCATAAGCTCTTCAACATTATTTTATGAGAAACAGGGGCGGTGCCACAGTTTTGAGTTAGAGTAAGGGGGTAGGATTTTCCGGGGGCCTCCTGGACAAAATGGGGCCTCCCCGCAGGGGTCCTCCCGTGCAGTGCGATATTCAAGGGAAAAGAACACCGAGGGCTTATGCCCCCTGATCAGATTGCTACATAAATCATATCCGAAAAAAAGAACTATAATTATCCAACAAATGGCCTCGCTGACTTAAAACATGGCCTCCTGTTCCGGAAAAGAGCCTCCCGATGCATAGAGGGGCCTTTTTATCCAGACCAGGATGTTTACGATTCACGAAGGGCCTCCAGATCTAGCCAAGTGGCCTCGCTATCCCAAAACCGCATCCTGATCCGGAACCCCGGCCATGTGGTACATAAAACGGGCCTCCTGCTCTAAACATAGGGCATCTTGAATATGGATAATATGAAGTCGCAGTGCGTGCGTGTAAATTAGCGCCGAAAGTATGGACGTATATATGCGGAATTGATTTAAATACATTAGGCGCTAGAGCAGGTCCTGATTATAAGAGAGGAAGCGAGAAATGCAAGCGAGGAATCAACGTGGTGCAAGGGAACCGTAATCAAATCAGCTATTCAAGCCCTGGTGCCGTGATCGGTAACGTATGCACAAATCTTCACTTCAAATTGCTGGCAAAAATGCTAGACTTCCCGATTTGATACGGCCCGATATATGTTGGGACGTGCAAGGTACCTGATGTAAGTTTGGTTTTGAAGATAACGTACGCTGCCATTTCTTCTATATCACCGGTTTAGTGCACCGCATTGCGGTCAAAAACCGTGCTGGAAGGCTGAGCCAGTCGCGTGAGCCAGACGGGAAAATTACGTATTTTGTTTGCTTTCACATTCAGTAAGGCGTTAATAAATCACACGGAGGGCGGTCGTCGTCAGTTATTTGACAGGAATTGGCTTGATCTTCTGATTAACTGATTCCATATGTTCGCTTGGTGCCGAAAACAATATCGTTGGGACGATTAATGGTAAGCCGGCAAACAATAATCATCGATACACATCGCACGAAGTTGGCTTAAATTCCGCCCAGTTCTAATTGAATGCTTTTGCACGTAGGATAGATATCCAGCAAGACAGTTACCGTCAATAAATCGATCAAATGTTGATGACATCTGGCATAGAAACCGGCCACCAGCCTAGCTGAAGCAGGGCGCATTTAAGGCATACATGTGTTATTTCTTCGAACCGTCACACACAGAGACGCGCGGGCTGTCATGTCGGCACTGCACACAAGCTCAGTGTTGGCCAGTGTCTTCGTGTCACTATTCTGGCAGCTTAAATAACAGGAGCATGCCAGGACGCCAAACTCAGAGTAACTTCCGCAACAAACCTTCGTGCCGGGGTCTCCGACATATGGCTCACGTGGCTGATTATAATTGGCTCTCGGGCCAGTAATACGAATCTGCTTGATTCCTAGAGATGCAAAAACGACGTCAGTCAATGAGAGCCAAGACGCTGCTCTCTAGAGTTCTTGTTCATGAAGCTCAGGGCTGCCTCAGGGATGTGCGCTCCCGACCTGAACAAGGGGCTACATTCAAGGGGGGCTATTGGAGACAATGAAATGACGATTACAATGACGAGTTTCACTCTGCGTCTCAGTGCGCAGGTCTGCCTGAACAACGTAATGAAGTGGAGAAATATCGGTGAAACCTTCACTTGAAAATGCGAATTCTTAGGCAGCAATACAGGACGGACGAAACAAACTGCATTTTTCAATTCAATTGGCATTTAAATTTCAATAGAAATTATGATAATCCAAACTCGACTATGTGTCGAAATTTCAATAGCATTTCAACAATAGGTCGCAGTATATTTATACTGTTGCCTTGTTTTTATTAAAACCACTTAGTGTTAAACCGACTCGGACATTTCGCAGCGTCAGGTGCACTGTCCTGGAAAATTATAATCTATGACGCGAATCATAACCAATGGTTGAGCGAGCGCTTAGCGGCGCACGGACGCCTCAGCTTCACTTCTTCAGTCAGTCTTGTCGTCGTCTTGACTGTCGTCGCTGGATATTGCGTCATACAAACTAGGACTGAGGAGGCAGGTAGCTGCGTGCGGTCTGGTCACTGTGTCACCAGTGGTTTAGGCGTGCAAGAGAGCGACTAAGCCTCATTACGCCGAGGGTCCCGCGCCGTGATGGCCTCAGTGCGTCAGGGTATGTCCTGCGGAAGAAAGCAACTACCACTCACTGCGTTGAATCCGATGTGATCCACATAAAGACGAAGTGTGGCTTCCATGTAAGCCAGGTTAATGAGGAGGGACAGCTGAACTTTAAGACCAGCCGGAAGCCTGAGACGGAATTTCTCAAAGGGTACCAATTAGATATGATTAAATTTGATTTCACACGTTTGTCTGTTCACGAATATGGTGGTGGAAGCAACAATAAAAAAACCCAAAACAACCAAATGATGTGCATGTAAACGAAGCATAAAATAGCTCCGAAAAGCCATGTGACGTCAAATCAGTCAGTCAAATCAAATCGTCAGTCAAATGTCATGTGACGTCATATAACTTTCCTCGGGGCCCAAAACGAAGCGATATTAGGCAAAGAAAGACACATCTACCATCGTGCTACTTAAACCTTGCTAACCAATGAATCCTCAAATGTACATTTCCCCCTTATGCTATGCATTTTGGCTCATCTGTACTAACCAGATCATGCACTTGTGACAAACAAAACGTGGTCATGTTGACAACTTTTGAGCAGCCCCAGAATGCAGTCAATTTTGAAGACCCTGATGTCGCAACAAATCGCATTAAATAATGACTGCTAGCATTTTAATGAATGCTCAGTAACATGCTTTGGAATCAACTTCATTATTTAAAGAATTTGTTACAAAATCCACGAAACAAAGTAAAGCCGTGGCAATGCCGTAATAGACACCGGAATGCTGCCAATAATTTTTCTTACACTGGCGGGCGGTGATCACACAAATCCTGTCAGTTATTACCCACCGTTTTGATTCAATTTCTTTCGCTTCAGCCAAATATTGCTACGCTTTCCAAAACATTTTAAAGACAACGCTCTGGGACGATCGTCGCGAATTCCAATCATGCACGGATGACTTCGACTGAAGACGCTGTTGTCGTAATCAAATCCCAGAAAGTGACGCGATGGCCGATTCCTTCCACCATAATCTTCGGATTCTGGTAACGGATCCCAACACAAGCTGAATGAGCGCCGCTAGTCCTGCGAATACACATCACAGTGGTCTCAAGGCTAACGGGAGCAACATCAGGATATCCTATGATGTGTGTTCTTTTGCCCTCACGGTCCTCAGCGGCTAATGCAGGCCCACGAATCAAAGGGTGGCTAGTAGTGTTTTAGTTACGAGTCACAGCCTTGTATTGGCAACTTCATGGTTCAAGTCAACCGCTTAAGGCAATTCTGGATCTTCAAGTGCACGAGCACCTCATGGACCACGATAGCCACGCGCGAAGGACCGTCCACATAGGCAAGGCCCACGCCGGAAGTCCCAGCTGAGACGGCCGATGCCTTTTGACGTGAGGGAGAAGGATGATCATGTGACGCTGTCATCTTCCGAACAATGACTCCAGCCGTCTGGAGCCGTCTGTCCGGACCAGCGAGGAAAGGGGCCGACCACTGCCGGTAGCATCGGGGACGGGCCGGGCCAGGCGGTAACGACCCGGCATCGGCGCGCGGCCCGGGCAGCGATGACCCGGCATCGGCGCGCGGCCCGGGCGGCGATGACCCGGCATCGGCGCGCGGGCCCGGGCCGGTCCGGAGTGTCGCACTGAGGCAGTCCACACGGCTGCGATCGCATCTGCACTGTGCGAGCGCACGGGGAGTCGCCAAGTTTGTATTGATGATTTGCGGATGATTTGATTTACTGATGGTTCGGAATTGAACTGCGATTCCACGCGTCGAGGTCTGTACAGACGACTCCAAGGTGACATCTGATTTGGAAGTTACATTTTGGGGGTGAACAAACATTTTCTTTATTTCATCACCCCAAATATTGTATTGGCTAATATCATCTTTTCTGCGCCGGCAAAACTGCGATGCAGTTGCAAAACATTCATTTCATTGAGCATATTTCAGTCATTATGCCACTTTCTGACGTCATGAACGACGGGCAAGAGCAGGGCGCTGTGGTCTTGAGGCCTCAGAACCACAATTAAAACACAACAAACCTTCAACGCCAGGTTTCGCTCAGATCTGAGAATGTTAAATCGCACTTCTATTGGTTCAGTTTACGTGGAATAACCTGCTAGATGTGCTAAACTGCATGAGGCGGCTCCGACACAGGCATGTTTTTATGCAAGCCGTGCAGGGTGTTCCGAGCCACTTTCTTTTGATGGGAAGGAGCGCAAAAGTTTTTTGGAGCGGCCCATGTTTGCATCGTCGGCATGATGCAACTTACTTATAGAACCATACACCAACTGCAAAAATGTGGTGGCTTTTCGTCCCGTTGTTTGAGGCTGTTTTGAGCATGTGTCAGACTCAGAATATCTTGACGTCGCACGTTCCCAAAGTTAAGGTGGTGACGTCACCAGTATAGAGCTACTGACAAAACTGCAGATTCTGCATCGATCGCTTGACGCTACCAAGAATCAAGACTTCAGAGACCGAGATTGGTTGCAATTCCTCAATATACCTCAGGTGGCTTTTCAATCTTATTGCCCCAACTTACTTCCCATAGTGGATGCACACAAAAGTATTGGGTCTTTGCTTACGGCAGTTTTAGACTTGGCTGGACGTTCAATGAAACACTTCTAGCTGCGGACGACTAAGCAGTATCCCATTGTGCGGTTTTAGCTCAAACATAAGGAATAGATTACCTCTTGAACAGAACGCACGCCATATAAACAGCCCGCCTAGTAGTCTCCAAACGTTATTTCCAGACGTAAATTTGCTTCACTAGATGTTTAGCATATCGAGTAACTCACGGATGAAGGGAAAATGCTATAAGTGATGGGGTATCATATTTAGGCAACACTGGGCACTTCACCCTATTTGTGCGCGGCACACTACCCGAATATGACGCGGGACCGATTCGAATTCCCATTCCCTTACCCAGATCCAAGCATGGCCTGGTCGGATCTAGACGGGAGGGTTCTGAGCGAAAGCTAAACAAATCCTAAAAACTCCGCTTTTAGCCGGGCTTAGCCATGTGCACGCCACGCCATTTGGCGTGTTGGCTTCCGCACAGGTGTCTGGACGTTCAGCTACTTCCTAGTACTGGCCGTTCCCTGCGACCCCAGCCTCGATCCACGCCTAGATCCGGTCGTTCTCCAGCTCCTCGTCCTCCCACTCCCAGGTCTCCAGCTCTTGTAGCTTCCCCAGCCACCACGCCTGACACGCGAGTCCGATGGCCGCCTGGGCGACCCCAGGTCCGCGTCCGCCAGTCCTGCCGCGCGCCCAAGCCCTCACCTGGTAGGAAACCATGCGGTCGGGCGAATCGGGTCATCTCGGCGAAGGCGTTCATCCAGGGCGTGCAGCAGAGCCGAAAGAAGCCGCACAGGTAGTTCAGAGTCATGCCTGGGCATAACGCTGCCCGGAACACGTGCCTACCACCAGGTGGGCGCAGGGTCACCGGACCCAGACCGTACCGCTGTGGAAGGGCGGCATGGAAGAAGCGCTCCAACAGGACGATTGTAGACCACGCAGCCGACCACCTGCGCCAGGGTGCAGCACGACGCGCCCCCAACGCACCCGGTCCGTCCTGAGAGGCGGAGGGGGCCGGTCACAGGGTCAGCATCAGCCCGGCCCGTCCTGAGGTAGACCACGCAACCGACCACCTGCGCCAGGTGCAGGCACGACGCGCCCCAACGCACCCGGGGCCGTCCTGAGGGCGAGGGGCGGTCACGGGTCAGCATCCTCTCGCCCGGCCCGTCCTGAGTAGACCACGCAACCGAACCACCTGCGCCAGGTGCAGCACGACGCGCCCCCAACGCACCCGGTCCGTCCTGAGGGGCGGAAGGGCGGTCACAGGGTCAGCATCGCCCGGCCCGTCCTGAGCAGTGCAGGGGTTATCACAGGAGCGACATCAATCGCCCCATCCTGACGGGTGGAGGGCCGGCCATCAACAACCAGGGCTGGATACCGTTCGGCGTCTGAAAGGCGTGGCACAAGCTTAGTTTCCAGCTGGAATGTCATTTGATCATTGGAATGAATGGAATGACATTCAATCATGTGTGTGATCTATGGTTTGGCTCTAGGACGCCATCGTGCAAGGCCCATGTCGTGGTTCGAGAGCCTGCGTCGAGAGGCCCGCCCGTCCGCCAGCGAGCAAACGGGTGACATTCGCCTCCAGCAGGAGCGGAATCCGACAAGTTCTGCACTCTGGCTGGTGTCAGGCGCACCAACACCGGGAATTTCAACACCGGCGAGCTCGCTGCCGACATGTTCATGAACACGAATGAAAGCGTATTAGCTGCACTGTTGCAGCAAGGAGAAAACATACGTGCACGCTGCTGCCGAGAAAGCCGGAGCTCAATACCAAGTCTCACCTGGGGTAGCTGTCCCTGTACACCAGAGTGGGTACGAACATGAAGAGGAGGAATGTGCTGAAGTTGGGACATCTGTCCAAGTCCTTCGTCTCAGGGGCTCTTGCCCGAACCACAATGGAACGAACGAACGCATACACTTTCATGAATAGACGAATCTGTGAATAAAAGAAGAATGCAACGATTTAGCAAAAATGCGTCAGTTTGTAATGCTGCAAGATGTTCGATACGGCAGAAGGCATTTCAGTGAAGTAAAATTTGCTGCTTCTGTCGTTGCATTCGCACACTCGAGGCTAACCGTCTGGACTCCTGGCGTTTATGCTCCGCTGCAAAAGTAATGAAGGCACGCTTTTCACCGTGCAAGTCCTCTCGCACAACTTGGCACAGCAAAGTTTCTGGTCTGAAAAGCTGCGACTACCCAGCCCAACACCTTCAAACCTGCTCCAGTAGAACGATGAAGGAGGAGGCTGGCGGCAGCCTGTGCTGCATTACCACGACAGCAGGCAGGTAGAGCAGACAGCCACAGTACGCCACGAACGTGGAGGAAAACAGCCAGTCGAACAACACTGCAACGCGGGCACCGGGTTATGAACGTTTCAAAAAGATGCAGCGCGTATCCGGACTTAAAATAGAGCACAGACGAACACTCTATCTGTCTAGAGCGTCAAGAGTCTATCTATAGACTACCAAGAGCGTCATGTCGACATCCGCTAATGGTGGCGCCAGGTCGTCAGCGGCGCCAGGTCGTCAGTGGCGCCAGGTCGTCAGTGGCGCCAGGTCGTCAGTGACACCGCCGCTGCGTCACCTGCCTGGGCTGGACGAGCGGTGTGTGGCCCAGAAGTGGAAGGTCGGGTACACGAGGAAGATGACGGAGCAGAACATGAGCAGCCAGGTCTCGGCCGTCACCCGGACACCTCCGAACGCGTACACCAGCAGGCTCGGGCTCAGACTCAGCCTGTCAGACACACGGCACTCGGACACCTCCGAACGCGTACACCAGCAGGCTCGGGCTCAGGCTCAGCCTGCCGGACACACGGCACTCGGACACCTCCAAACGCGTACACCAGCAGGCTCGGGTTCAGGCTCAGCCTGCCGGACACACGGCACTCGGACACCTCCAAACGCTCACACCAGCAGGCTCGGGTTCAGGCTCAGCCTGACGGACACACGGCCGCGCCGGCAGTGTCGGCAGTTATACGGAGATAACGCGACTACCGCACTCGCCCCCGAGAACGCCGGCAGCTTTATGCAGATGTCGATTATCAACGACAGGCTGTAAGCAAATGCCCAACGTATCGTGGCGCGGCAATGGAAAACATACGCACGGTAAATGAATTAATGACAGAAAGGCTGATCTGGATTGCATGACGCCGAATTTCCAAGACATGTTTCAGGTGACCCATTATCACTGCGTCACCATACAAACGCCACACTCACGTGCCGTGCTCCACCATGTCGATCAGGATGGCGTGCGTGAAAAGCAGCACCAGCATGGCCACGAAGATGTGGTAAATGGTGCGGATGTGGCTGATGTGGAACAGCTCCGTAAGCAGAGACTCCCGCGGAACAAACCGTTTTCCGTGATCCCTGTCAAGCGATCAGGTCATTTCATAACTGAGAAAGGTCGCGCGCACAGCAAGTCATGTAAGGTGCTATTCTGGCGCCTGCCTGATGGTTGTGCGGATGTATTGTCTGGACCACTAGGCTGCGGCTTGTGAGGCTTTGGCGTGTGGATTGTGTGGGTCGTAACCGTCGTGAACCATGAATTAAAAGCACAAAAGTGTCGAACAGCGTTTAGTTATCGAATAGCGTTTCCTGAGATCGAACTTGTCATGATGGAATCCAGAAGAATCGCCATGAATGACTTGTCACTAGTTTAAAGAGCACCATTGGTGATTTCTTTCCCGCCATCTTTGCACTCCTCCACACCCAAATCACGAAATTTTATACCAGACTGACAAACCAGCAAACAAAAAATTGCTGCATACGCTAATTTTCTATTTTTCATTTACCTCTTTTTCGCTTACGAATAGCTGTCTCGCCCCCGGCAAAACACCAATTCACGACAAAATTAGACTTTATTAACTGACACATATTGCGGTCCAGGCAAAAGTTAATGTCACTTTCTAAAATCAGTTGTGGTGGGACGTAGTCGATAACGTTGACCTCACCTAAACTCCCTCCCCCCCCCCTCCCCAACCAGATTGCTACCCGCATCGCATCGACTTCAGCTTACGTTCCGGGAGTTTCGAAGAAATATTGCTGATTTTTTGTCGGTTAAAAATTGCTTTGCCGCGGGCAATGCAAGGCTTTGCATTCTGCAGCACAATTTGTTCATTTTATTTCATTTCATTGCATTGAACTTGCATTCCAGTGTCAATTACAAGCCTTAGCTGTAATTATGTGAGAAGCTTGAAATGTGTTGTGATTCACAGCAAAACATATAATTTAAACGGCACAACACGGTCGACGAAATGGGTTATATCTGACGTTCACTGCATGTGGTCCGAGACGCACAAAGACGGTTTTGTTCCAAGTGGCCTGGTCTGACACATGCGGACGAAAGGATAAGGACCATATGCTGATATATCTGTGTCTTAAGGGTGCAATGGAACCCCATGGGATGGACCCCTAGGCCCAATGGTAGGCATGGCTGACATCACAGACCCCATGGCAGACATGCACCATATAGCGAAAAATTCACCATGGCCCAAGTGTATTACATACCGTTTATTTAACCCATGTTGTACCATTTCCCCTTTTATGCACCATGCCTTTATAAGAGAATCAAATCTGTTAGGTGAAATATTCCAGTGTGTCCACAATGTACCGGGTTGAAAGCTGCTTTTGACGTCATAATGTTCTGCTCATTTCAAGAACAACAAGGAAACTGTTTTTGGTGTACCAGACACATTCACTGTTTTTTTGTAGGCTGATTAGCATTGGTGTCTGCCTGTTTCACTCCCTCACAAGTTACCCACTGTACACAGCAGCAGTGCAGCTGCGCCTCACACTCTGGCCACGTGCGTGGCGTCAGTCACCTTCTGGAGCCGGCGACGTGCCCGTTCGCGAGCGGAGGCGCGGCGGTCGCCTGCAGGCCGGACACGTGCCGCTCCATCAGGCCGGAGAGGTGGCTGGTGAACTCGGCTACCGTCCGGCCCTGCAGCTCCTGCGCCACACACAGCCGACGTCTCAGTCCGGGCCGGCACTCTCGGCCACGGCCGGCATGGCTAGCGGCCGCGCAGTACGAGTCCCACCAGACCGACCGCATCACACCTCGAGCACGGAAGTTCGTTACGCATATGATCGTGAGCGCTAATGGGCATGCATGCTAATATTTAAACCGCAGATGTTCGTATCGCAGGTGTTCGCTATTACTAATGTTCGTAGAGCTAATGCGGGCAAATGCTAAAGTTTCCACGCGCTTATGCATGCGTGCTTGTGAACGGGAATGCTCGTATCGCAGATGTTTATTATGCAAATGTTCGCAAATGCAAATGACCGTGTGATAGATATTCGTAACTTGAGCCCTGAGAATGCTCTTGGCAGATATCAATTATTATGCGTCCTGCCTTCAGCGGCCCTTGAGGCCTTCAGGGGCTGTATCTGCCTTTTAAATCGATGACACCGTAAAACTGCTACGGGCAGAAGCATTGATGATAAATCTATCATGTCACAAATCCTTCAAATAAAGTCCCTACACAATCTAATTGTCACGCGACAACAGGCTACAAGCAAAAATTTTACGCCACACTGCCGCTGAAAAACTACCACGGACCAAACTTTTACACGACAAACATCTACAAACAAAACACTCAGGCACACCAACCCTCCACAGACAATGCTTCAAAGCCGATTATTCCTAAATAACAATGCTTCCCCCGACAAAGTTCTACACAGGTTCACTTCTGCCGAAAAAACTTCAAATATAAAGCAATTACGTTACGAAATTTCTCAGACATTTCTACCCAGTCCTCTGTCGTCCTGTCGGTAGTCATAAGGCCACTTATTCCACTGACGTCATCATCTCCTGTTCGATCAGATGACTCCTGGACACCTCGTGGCGCAGCTCTCAAACCAATATTACGGAAGACCGATGACGTCACGGGACCACGGGACTTGGCGGTGAAATAGCCGGATGACCGTACCTGGCATACAGGGTCTCACTCCCATCGGCATTATTCCAACACGACACAAACGTGTAATAAGTAGCTATCTAAATGCTCAAGCATTTAGAAAGCTACTTATGCACACTCACATATGATCAGTTCTACGCACAATACTTCTGCCATAAAACCTCCCATGCGATTAAGCGTCTGCAGGAAAAATCGTCCAGAACAAACCCTCGAAACGTTTACGCGACATAGCCCCAACACGGCAAAACTTCCACGTGCAAAACCTCCCCAAAACAAAACATCTCTGGATAAAACTAAAACGGTCTAGACATTAAGGCCGCAAATATGCGTGCTAGCAAAACTCCGACGCGACACGTGACTGCAGCTAGAGTTGGAGATTTCCCGTGGAAGAGAGGGGAGTGTGAGAAGAAATGGGTTCAGAGTGCGGAACATATAGCGCACCCAGTCTTATAGTAGTCTTGGAGGGAGAGTGCGGACCGGGGTAAAAGATGCCGGTCTGGAAGGTTCGAATGACCGCTACACTACGTTAGGAAGTACTGCTGATCTGGCATCGAAGCGACAGAGCCACTGTTGGTTGTTTAAGATGTTTTGTGCGTACGGCAGCAAGCTCGCAAGGCTGGGCTGAAATAAATTTGATTTGTAATAGCTCAGCAGAGGTTGATGTTGATACCCGGAACCCAACGCATCAGCAGTAGTGTCATCTCAGAAAAAGGGCAGGTTTTTACATGCACCTTTCTTGTAGACCCATAACCTTTGCACATGGTTTTCGTGCCATGACGTAGCGAAGCAAGACTTCAGGTCGTCGAGCGAATAAACAGCTTTGTGCGACAGATAGTGGTGCAGATCAGCAACATGCACGAGCCGTCGCGTCCAGAACAAAACTATGCACGCAGCCATCTGGCGGCTATGACCGCGAATGGCTCGACCCACCAGTGGGTGACCCTTGATGGGGGCACGAGCCCTCGAAGACCCTTCGGCCCCTCGGGGCAGGCGATCAAAGGCTCGATTGAGTGCCCGAACAGCTGGCCGCAGGTGGTATTAACGGACCCCCGACCGGAGGGGTCCGCCCTCAAATGTCAGTCAGAGGGCGCTTTGAGGCAATCGGAGACCCCCTGGATCGACGACCGGCCTCTATGTCGGCCAGGCGTCATCAGTACCGCACAGTAGGCTCCGTGTCGGTCTGAGTCTGAGTGTTTATTTCCGCCGCAAGGAAATAGACGTTGGGGACCCTGAGTCAATGCGCGGCCCCGTGTATCGGTCAGGGGATAGTATGTTGGCAAGGGGTCCCAGAGCCGATCAGGCGCCCAGATTCGACCAGGAGCAGTGGTAGAAAGGGCCGAAAAGGGGTCAAAAGAGTCATCGCGACTGACGTTGAACGGCACGATTGGAGGGCACGAACCTGCGACAGCCTGACTAAAGGTCATATAAAGAGCCCTGGCCGGTAAGGCCGGGCCTTCAAATGCCAATCAGAGCGACTCCTGCACCCACTGGGGGTCTCCTGTGACGGCGCCAGCATCTAGGCTCTATGACGGCCAGAGACCACCAACAGCGAACAGCCGGCTCCGCCCGCGTCGGTCTGAGCCCCGGGCGCCCATTTCCAAAAGAGGGGCAAAGTCAGGCCAGCGATTTGCGTCGGTCGGAACCCTGCAACATTGCAGGATGTTTGCTGAACGAGAACGGGGACGGGACCCCAAATGTCACATGACGTCTTGCGTTAGTTCGGGCTCTCGAAAATGGAAGATGATGCGAGAGCTTACGATGAAAGCTCAAAATGAAATAATGTGAGGGTAATGTGACAGTCAGGGGTCTCAGTACGGAAAGAACCCCCCATCCCATTTCAGCCTAGGACCTGTGAAGCCAAATCGAACTCTCTGTGCCAGTTATGGCACCCCTGCGGCTATAAGGCATCTTTTTGCGTCAGTGAAGACCCCGGCGTCGATCCGGGGTCAACTGCCCGGGTCAGAGGGCCTCTCGCGCTAGGGAGGGGACCAATACATGATGCATCCTTGTAAGGCTCTCCGGATGGACATAGGACCCCGCCCTGTGTCGCCAGAATGACAGCCGGTAAGCATCCCGCGCTGAGACGGAGTTATCCTTCATCCCTTGACCAGGAAATATGTGCCTCTAGTGTTCTAACCACGGGATCCCTCGCCCGGAAAAGGATAAAACGTCTCCTTGGTGTTCAAAAATATTAACCAAAATGGGCAAAAAATAAAAAAGGCAATCCCATGCTTGCCTGAGGACGGCCATCCTTTCAGAATGACCTAGTGAAAAAACGTAGAATGTTTTGAGCCTGCGCGCTGGCAATCTTGGAGCAAGAACGCCATTGGCCGGCGCGGAAGCTGCCGTCAAACCGAATGGCGTGGACCGCTACTTTCCAAAAATCTTTCAAAACCGAGTCGCACCGTTCAGAAATTAGACTGGGGCACCAATGTCTCCTGAAAGGTTTTGAGATTGTCCTCTGGACAGATAAACAGACAGGGTAACACTTAAATAGGGATTCTTCGACTACTTCTCCGGTTCCACCACGAGATTCCAGCTACGGTTCGCGGCGGTGTGAGAGATGCTCCCTTCCTATTATCAACCTAAAACCGCATTGGTGAAAGATACGCCCAGAGTACCCTACTAAATGTACTACAGAACCCTCAATACATCTGGAGAAAAAATCCACCCAGCCTCTCACTGCTGTTGGTTTACAGAGTCTAATCAACCACTGTAACATGATTTGCGTCGGTGGTTCATTCCATGCAGCCATTTACTAGTTACTCCCAGCTACTCCAGTACATTGTCTTCAAAATGCAAAAAAAAGAGTCATCTGGTGGGTTTTGGCATCCTTTCCAGTTAAAGAAGGTAAAAATAAACACGAAAAGGACAATCGTGCACCTTACGTGAGCAAAAACAGCGTTAGCAGGTGACGTCATAACCACGGTCTCGTGAGATTCGGACCGAAACCAACGTTCCTTTCACTCGCTCATACATCTTCATTGCTTTACTAACCAAACCTCGATTGGTACACTACCGTCACGCATAATGGTCGTTAAAAACCTGCAAATCTCATGTTGTAATGTCTGAAGGGTGTCGGTCCTTTTGAGCTTACGAAAATCTGTAACGCGAGCATCGACGCTTAGAAAGATATACTATAAGAACACTGGTGTCGACAAACGTTGCGCTGCGAACGGACTCGCGCGTGGCGAACAACCGCGATAAAAACATCAGTTTTTACGAAAAATCGCACGGATAATTTGCATAGATAAATATCCGCGGACAGGGACACATGTGATACGAACATTTCCGCCACGAGATCAGCGTTTCCGAACACCAGCCGTCACGCACCTTTACGAAATTGCTTCGGCTTGCGAACAGCTATGACACGAACGTATCTTTCGAACATTTGCTCGGTCAGCGTGCGGCATCCCCCCCCCCCCCACAAAAAGGCAGCAGGCTATATTCGTTCCCTTAGAGCCATTGTGCTGCAGCTGTTCAGTGTGCGTTGACTGTAAGGTTGGAATGAGTCACCTCCCTGCAGGTTGCGTGATCACCTCAGTCGGCTCAGTAATTGCCCCTATGGCGTGCTATGTACAGTGCTGGGGTGCTGTGCTGAAGTGGCGTCCGATCTGCTGAACTGGGGGCAACGGTGCGCGCAACTTCACCTTCTTTCTTTCCATGCAGCTCACGTTTACGCTATTTTTTTCAGAAATGGGGTTGGCTGCCCTTGTTCTGCTGGCCCCAGTGCTTTGCGGATATACTGGGAGTGGTGTGTCAGTGACCGTTCAGATATCAGTGGCCGCGTCACGTCCTGTGGGTTCGAATGTTTCACTGTCTTAGACGTACCTGTAGCTGGCCACGAAGCTTTTCAATTTCCAGTCCCTTTTCCATTTTCTTTGTGACGTAAACGTAGTTCTGAAAGGCAGACGTCCGGTTAATGCCCAGTTGTACCCGACAAAACGCTGGGATTGTCGCGAGAGTGCAACAGTTGAGAACCCAGGAAGCATCAATCTCGTCGCTGGAGCGCCGACTGCTCTCAACAGAACTCATCCCACAGTGTTGAACACGTGGCCGTCTAATGCCTCCTGTCATGTAAGCTTTAGGGCGCAGCCGCATCGGTACGCCTGCAAGATAAGCCACTTATCTGGGTTACGTGCTTGTTGTTAGGATGGGTCTCGCAGCAGGCTTTTACGAGCGTTCCCAAATTAATAATGAAAATATTGTGACAGCTGAGGATATAGCTGATGTAGCGGCATTACGGATGGTATAGAGAGGTCTATGGCTCTGCATTGTTACAACTGTTCATGATTTTGGTGATACGAACAGTTTTAAAGGTGGCCTCGTCGGTTTCCCGTGATTTCCGACGAGTATTTTCGTTGAAAATTTAACTTTAACTTATATGTTAACTTTCTTTGAAGACATGATTTTCAATTTCTTTGCATGCCATTTCAGTACGGAAGTCGTTTCTGTATCTTTGTCAAAAATAACCACACAGCTTCTCTGTAATTCCCATAGGGATTTTCACACAACCACTCGCACCGCCATCTATTGAACAAACGTGTAACCGAAGTACCGGAAGCAGCCCTCACTTCTAAAGGCTTGCAGGTTGGTTTTATACGCGGTTAAACGGAACATGAGCAAGTTAATTTCATGGAAAATCGTTTGGAAGTGCTTGAGAAGAGGCCTGTGTTACATAGGTGCTGCACCGTCGGCCTGATTCACCCGTCTGGTAACTGCTTCGCATCAAAAACCTACCGCCTGCTAGACGTTGCCATTGAGAAAAAGGAAAACTGGTTGTAAAAACACTTTCTTTATGTTTTCTAAGCGGATAGGAAGGTCGCACTGAAAAGGCGGTTGATATAATTTCATTTCATTCACACACATTTGACCGCACGCCACTGATCTGACGCACACGTATTAGACTCACTGGACGGGTGCCGACGTTATTAACCCTATTTGAAGAATGGGTTGTCTACACGTCCGTCGAGCAGCCATAGTGTGTCCGTGTGACCTCCAACGGAGGATTTTTCAAAGACAGACGTCATCATCGACTTTGTTATCCCTACTGAGCGCTCCATCCTGTATCTCCACAATGCCACGCCTCTCTGGGTGAGCGTAAGATGACGCAGTTGTCTACCCTTGCAGGAGCCCTTCAGGAGACCCGTACAAAGCTCCGAAGGTGGGTCCCTTTGCGGGGTGAAACCTGTCAACGAATGCATCCACGATCGCCGCATTATCGCCCCACGACCCGCCTTCGTCCTTCATACGACAACTCTGAAACGGCCCGTGCCGGCCAAAAAAGCTCTAAGCTCCCCGCCCTCAAAAGCGGTAGTTTTGGAAACGCGGCAGTGGTCAAATGGGATGGGATGGCATGCGCACTAACCAAGTGGGCTATCAGAACGAACACCGATACCGACGACCAGCGGTTACAGCTGTGTCTCAAAACTACATGCTGCTTTGACGCAAACGCGATTTCGTTCCGCCGGCGCTGCATTTTTGCGCATATTTACTCGTGGCGCGTGTCCCGTCCGACGAGTGCGGACGCCAACCCCCGCGACGAGCCGCCCTCCTCGCCCTGCGGCCCGTGTATATGGTGTGGGGTAACGTGTGACCCACAGTCTGCGGCTCAGTGACGCTCAGTCACGTCATAAGCGGCGGCTCGGTTATATAAACTCCTTCGACCACTCGAAGAGATCGGCGTTGAAGCTGGCGTCAAAGCTGACGCCGGGGTAACGGGTACGGCCGCCCTTCCTCCTAAACACGTTCTCTTGACGGATATCGTTGACAGCATGGTCAGACGAGAGACCTGCAGACGAGCCATTCCCCTGGACAACTAGTCAATGCATTGGGGCGACAAAGCCAAATCTTTAAGTAGCTGGACCAATTTTTAAGCACTTTTATGACGCGGTGACGCTCAATCTCGGATCATGCAGGTATGCAGCAGCTCACAATACATTTCGCATGGCTTGATTGGCTCAAGGTTAAATTTCAGTCGTACTGTAAGAGCGGCTCTCAAACTTTAATCCGCAGTGTCCCGCTGCTCAGAGGTTTGGCCGCTTCGGTCCAACGCACAGTCCGGTGGGTTATGCTGCGGAACGTCTATCGGGCTTACCCGGAAGCAATACTCTTCGCCATGCTTCTGCCATGCTTGTCGATCCCGTCGGGGGATCCGACAGGGAGTCGCGGGGTTCGTGGAGGAGTCATGGGGATCTGTAAAAGAGTCGGGGGATCCGTCAGGAAGCCGCGGAGATCCGTCAGGGAGTCGCGGAGATCCGTCAGAGAGCCGCGGGGATCCGTGAAGGAGTCGTGGGGATCTGTCAAAGAGTCAGGGAATCCTCCAGGAAGCCGCGGTGATCCGTCAGCAAGCTGGGGGGGGGGGGGGGGGGGGGGGGGGGCGGGATGATCCGTTAGAGAGTCGTGGAGATCCGTCAGAGCGTCGGGGTTGGGACTGTCCACTGCTAAGATCACGACTGGGATGGGGCGCAACCGTACCAGCTGCCCGACATGAACTCTGACGCCACCGAATACATTGATCCCTTTGAGATACGCGCAGACTTTCGCACTCCCGCTAGGCAAGGGTGAAGAAGTGAATTTTCTGTCACTGACGGAATTTGGAGCAAAATATGTTGCAACATAACTCTAAAAATGATAACCCACATAAAACATATGAAGTGCAGCGCGTCTTAAATATAATGAATATTTGCGTTTCCCAAGTGTCCACTTGTATTGAAGTACCATTTGCTGGCCATGGTTAAAGTCCCAGTGGTTGGGGCATAGTTCATTGTGCAATAGTGACCGACGCAGCAGGCTTAAGGTAGGTGAGCACGTCGGTTCGATTCAAACCTAAGGCGTCGCATATACGTAGGAAGGCGAGAACGTGTTTGGTCAGCGGCCGCACCACAGCCATAAATGACACTTAACAAACCTCATACATTACCCAAAGTCCCCCATGGGCAATACCCGTGTTGGAGAAAGTGCTCCTGCACCGTTTAATCCATCCATAAAAATCACTCCGCAACTTTGCTATCAGTTGCACGCTCATTTTGATGTTACAAGCTGCGTGATTCCGGCGGTCGTGTTTCCGGCACAGGAACAGCCGTGTGTCTGCCACAGGAGAGGTCATCCAGCATTGGAGAGGGCGTACCCTTCGACACAGGAACTGCTGCGTGCACATAAGCATCATGTCAGGTGCAGGAGAGGTCGCGTGTCCAGCACTGGAGCAGGCCGCGTGTCCGGCACAGGAGAAGCAGCATGCCCGGCACAAGGGAGGCTGCGTGTCCAGCACTGGAGTGGGTCCAGGCTAGAGTGGGCTCATGTTCGGTACTGGAGCGGCTGCGTGTCCGGCGCAGGAGAGGCCACGGTTCCAACGCAGGGCTGGGAAGCGCTGGCGTAGGACTGCGGAGCGTTTAAGCCATGCCTTGATTCGCTGTTCTTCATAGGTGTGGAGTGGGAGGAGGGGGGGGGGGGGGGGGGCTCGATGAGACCCCTGGAATTTCCAAGTTAGGACAGAGTGGGCCTCGCGGAAAAACAGTGAATTGGGCCCAATAACATCTCGCAATTAGCAATAAGTTGCATGCTACTGACTCAGTAATTAACCCCATTAAACCAAGTCAGACATCAAATTTTCCTTAAATTTATACTTTCTTAACTTAAACATACCTTAACGTGCGGCATCATGATCTGACGTGACACGGAACAGCTGTGTATATACGCATATTTATGATGCAGGGATCCGTTAATGTAACTGTAGCTGTGTCAGCACGTCGCGCGCGGTACGCGAAATCGTCGGTTGCGGCCCGTCACCCGCGCCAGCCGTGGATCGCCGAGCAGTGTTTATAGACAACAGCAGCTTCTCAGAAACCAGAACTGCTAGGGGCATGTTTTTGCGTCAAGACACCTCCACTGAATGCCCCAGAGGATACCAAAAGTTTGGGCACGATTGCACAACATGCTGGCGAGGTATCCGCCGAAACTTCACGGGCGTGTGCCAAGCTGATCGTTATTTGGAAGCGCGGGAGGTTGTGCGCACTTGCACAGTCTGCCGGCCTGGGACCTCAAGCGTATCCACGAGACCCGGTCCATGGCGGATCCAAAATAAAGTCAGCATGTGTGGTGTGTGTGTGTGTGTGTGTGTGTGTGTGTGTGTGTGTGTGTGTGTGTGTGTGTGTGTGTGTGTGTGTGTGTGTGTGTGTGTGTGTGTGTGTGTGTGTGTGTGTGTGTGTGTGTGTGTGTGTGTGTGTGTGTGTGTGTGTGTGTGTGTGTGTGTGTGTGTGTGTGTGTGTGTGTGTGTGTGTGTGTGTGTGTGTGTGTGTGTGTGTGTGTGTGTGTGTGTGTGTGTGTGTGTGTGTTACAAACCATCTCATACGTATTATCCGCTATCAGCCGAAATATATAGACCGGTGCACGCATTGTACGACAAACTCACTACGTGACCCTGAACTGGGGACTGGTTCATGCCAATTCCAGTCACTGGAACGGAGCTGCTGACTGCCCGGCGAACAAAGTGTCAGTTTTGGACCAGGCCACCAATCCCGCTGACCTGACCAGGGCGAAGGCGGTGTCAGATGCAACACTGTTGACCTGCCCCATGCCAGAGGCGTGGTGACCTGCGCCAAAGTGCCGCATCCGATGCCTGGGTCTGACACGCAGGGGATCATCACCGTCTCTCGACAGTGGATGCACGCGAGTTAAGTATGTGGACACATGACATTCGATCCTTGGTCAGGACGTAAGATTTGATCACCTTCTGGAATAGGCCCATTAATTATCCCAGAAACCTAGATGTGGAGTGGCAGCCACTTGTGCTGCCTACAGATGGGTGATACCCTCGCAACAAACGAAAACTCTTTAAGACAGAGCCCTTGACTTTGAGCCCGTCCCCTCACGTCCATGTGATTTGCAAAACTGTATCCCCGTATTGCTTCATGTGCCAATTAAAATGGTCCTACGGGCATGTGAAGCTAGCATCACACAAATTTGAACAAGCTCATGCATTCTGGTAACAGCGACATAGGCCTCGCACTTCGAGGCGGGTTTTGGGTGCTTCGGCTGCACCACCTTATTGCCATAACACGGTCTCAGTCAAAGGCATCTGGTACGAAGCCCCTACAATCTAGACATCAGTAGATGTGCAAGATATTTCTGAACGCCTCTAGCCCCTTCATTTATCTCCATATACAATATCATGGCAATAAAAAGCGTGTTATCTCACGTCTGTCAACCACACAGTTCACCAAATCCGCGGTGCGGCGGGTAGTGTGCGAGGCCTACGCCGGCGATACTAATCCTCTCACCCTAAAGCTGCAGTTCTAATCAGCAGCAGAAACCTCCGGATTAATCCTCGACATGTGTCGCTTTAACATCCGTCGTTGACCTCTGAAAATACAGGTGAGATGCTCACAAACATCGGCCCGCCAAGATCGGCAGGGCTTTCTAACGCTTCTACCAGGGACGCCCTGCATGGTAGATGCTTAGAAAAGCCGCACAGCGTCTAGCAGAAACTGACGATGAACTTCGTCCTTCGAGCCAGTGAGCTTCTCACGATGCGAGCCCAACCAATGGCAGCCTAGCCAGCCGAGCAGTCTGTCTCAAAAGGCATGGCTCGCAGCAAACTGATCGCGCTCGTTGCAAGCTGCTGAAGCTAGCCACGATTCTTACAGCTAGTAATAAGCCATCTTATTTGCTAGTTTATACTGTGGAGTGTGTGAAGTGAATCCTGGCTGAAAACGGCATGAAAACACTGTTCTGAGAGGCATTGGAAAATCTCTGTGTCGCCACTGATCTGGAGCCGGCAGCACTGATTAATTACAGTTTGCAGCATAACTCTTTAACCTGCTAAAAATTCTCCTGATTTTACTTACTATTTTGGAAGCATGCTGTGGCTCAACTTTCTCATACAGCGAAACATCAATGCTTTGTCACGTGGTCTTCACAAGCTCACGCTGCAAGCGTTAACGAGTGCAGACTAGGACTAAGCTTTAAGCTTGGTCTAACTGGGAAGGTCTGTTGAAATGGATTTCAACTTTCACGAATTTATCACAGAATGGCTCAAAAGGTCTCCAAAAGATCTCCATACTTCTGTCACCGATCACATCCTGCAAATCGGTAGCTTTTCACCCCTGCCGCTAAGCGACACTGCAGCCCACCCATGGCCGGTACATGCAGCTCGCCCGGGAAAAGCGAAGCGCTTCGAAGATGGAGGAGGGAGCGTGAGGGAAAAAAGAGGGGTGAGGGTTACCGTCTTTAGAGAACAAAGTCTAGATGTGACACGGGCGCACCATGGGTGCAAGGTCGGCTTGCTGAGGCAGTCCATTTTTTGATTACATGTATGCTAAACTGCTCACTTGAGCTCTAAATGCGCTTGAAAGAAACAGGCTAGTTCAGCGTATTTGCAACAGGTCCTTCCCATTTGCTTACGTAGCTCAAACAAAGTCCTTTGTACATCCGGTTTACCTTTTTAGACATACAGAGGCGTCGCCAGGCAGTAGACATTCCGTGCGCAGCTTTGGCTGGGAGAGGCAAATCAAGCCAATGCTGTCAGATTTAGGTGTCACTGAACTTGTTCCCAAATAATTTTCAACCAATTTTCCATGAATTAAAATATCTGGTATTTTGAATGGGCGCGTGTAAAACCAGTCCGCAGGCCCAGCCGCAGGAAACTGCGTTGGGCCGGTTCTCGTACTCTTCGCTCAGTAGGTGGCGTTGTGAGCGCATATCTGAACATCCCTAGCGCAAGTGTAGAACATGGCAATATAGCAGAATAAGCTGCACCAGAACATCTTCACTGGCGAGACAATATACAAAGGGCGTTAAATAATGCATACAAATGACGAGATATTTCCCCCGGAAGTAACAAACAGCTTCTTCTGAACAATAACAGTGAATGTCGGTGCCAGATGCACCACGTGATATTCCATGAAAGCAGGGACAGCATGCAAGAGGGCAAGCTAACCTGCAGGCGATCACGCTCCATGAATGCACTCCTGGACCTTACCTTGCCAATGCCGCGTGCACCAAGAAAACCACACCGGTCAATCCGTCCGTCCTCACTGACCTGCGCCACTCAGCGGCGGGTGTATCATTTATCGTCTGCAGCGCTGGGCGGCACAAGACCCCGTGCACTGCGCCGGCACTGGCTCGTGAGCAGCGGACAGGGCAGGACGCGCTGGCACAACCCTCCCCACCGAGCACTCGCCGCGCACTGATAAACACCGGCCGGCGGGCGTCAGGCCAGCGGCAGGCCGCGCTCCGCCGTCCCCCGGCACTCCGGCCGGTGTCCAGCGCGCTCCCCCTGCGCTCCGGCCGGTGTCCAGCGCGCCGGCCAGCCTGGGCACCTTACGGCGGGGCAAGCAGGAAACAAGCAAGCAAAGCGGGGCAAAAAGGCCGTGCGGAGCATCAGCGTCATATTTCATCAGCGTTTGACGGCTCGACGTCCTCAACAACCCGCTGAATATGACGTCACAGATTGCCACGTCACATCCGCACACGAGCGCGGGGCGTAAAGCTGTTGTGACGTAGTTGTCGGCGACGTCACTGATAGCACTGGTGGTCGGCGTTTGTCTCTGATCGCGTGCCGTTTATACGTATTTTCGTCTGCGCTCTGCAGGTTTTCCTGGACTGATCGAGGGGAGCCCTCCCAGAAAGCCATCGCATACGCGGCTCGTCCACATTGAGGCCACGGAGCCGCAACTGCCCACTTTGCACCGAGGCGTAACAACCAGCGGCTGGATCAGGCCGGACACTCCGTGGCGGCGCTTTCCTCAGAACGCCGGCTGGAAATTCTGATGTTGCACAACAGGCGGCTGACGCTGCCGCGCAGCCGGCGCTGCCGCACAGCGCACGCTGCGTCACGAGAGGCGTCCCCGGCGAGGGCACGCCACCCTTCCGGGACACGCGCACCCGGCAGTCACACGGCCGCGGCGCCTGCTGTGTCGCAACGGCAGGACGGCTGGACACTGGAGCCGACGCCGCGCCGGAGCGGGAGCGGCGCCGCTGGCACGTGCCGCCTGTCCGCCAGCGCCGGCTCCGTGGGCTCGCTGGAGCTGCGACCGGGCGCGTGTCAGATTAGTCAATCAACGCCGAAAGGGGGGGGGGGGGGCTCCACGCGAACGGGCAACGCACTAGCCCAACTGAGTTTTTACTGTCCTGGTCGATGTCATAGCATGGACTCATGCATACTGCTCTTCATATCACAATCAATCAAAATCTGAGGGCAATGCTGCTAATAAACCTAGTCAACATAAGGCTTTAGTCCTATTCCAGGCAGGCAGGGCTAATTCCGTCCTCCTGCCCACTTCAGGGTCTTTCACTGATTGCTCTGAAACGGTTTCGAGCAGATCGTTCAAGTTTCATAACTTTTCCTGGACATGGTCTACGTACCGCGGATAAATTTCCGGTAGATGCCATGTTCAGGGGCAATTCTAGGGCCCAGTACTGGGAACCACTCTCAGTAAAATTTTGCGGTAGTGCTGAGACGGTGATCAACCTGGGATCGTGCATACGACAATGCCTTTGCAGCGTAACTGATGCTTCAGTCTGTAAGGAGCCTTGTAGTGTCCTTTTTAAGTGATTGAAAATACGCGATGTGCACATCATTGTTGCATCTATCGCTAATCCAGAGAAGCTCACCGCAAAAATTAAGAACACCTTTTGGTGAACTTCCAATGTCTTCTCAGTGCAATCCAAACATAACTGACAGTCACTTTTATCTATTTGAAATATATATATATATATATCTATATATATATAGATATAGATAATATAGATATAGATCTAGATATAGATATAGATATATAGATATAGATTCTAGATATATATATATATATATAGATAGATAGATAGAAGGTAGAGAGAGAGAGAGAGAGAGAGAGAGAGAGAGAGAAGAGAGAGAGGAGAGAGAGAGAGGAGAGAGAGAGAGAGAGAGAGAGAGAGAGAGAGAGAGAGAGAGAGAGAGAGAGAGAGAGAAGAGAGAGAGAGAGAGAGAGAGAGAGAGAGAGAGAGAGAGGAGAGAGAGAGAGAGAGAGAGAGAGAGAGAAGAGAGAGAGAGAGAGAGAGAGAGAGAGAGGCGATGAGAGAGCTATATATATATATATATATATATATATATGCATATGTATATATATTGTGTGTGTTGTGTGCTGTGTGTGTGTTGTGTGTGTGTGTGTGTGTGGTGTTGTGTGTGGGTGTGTGTTGTGTGTGTGTGTGTGGTGGTGTGTGTGTGTGTGAGTGTGTGTGTGTGTGTGTGTGTGTGTGTGTGTGTGTGTGTGTGTTGGTGTGTGTGTGTGTTTGTGTTTGTGTGTGTGTGTGTTTGTGTGTGTGTGTGTGTGTGTGTGTGTGTGTGTGTGTGCCTAAACCGTTGCCAACAACTTTAAAAAACACGCCATATTCATGTATATAGGTAGCTACTCCATGACCCCACACGCGTTCCCCAGCCTTAGCTGGTCTAGCGCCGTCTAGCCTCATAGACGCCACTCTTGTTGAATGGTCTTCGACGGTAATCTGCAGGCAGGCCGTGAGATCTGGGCGAGAACGGGGCAGAGGCGGCCTTGTCACGACACCGCGCGGAACCTGCGACAACCGTCGTCGGCACAGATTGTCTTCGATAGACTGGAATTGCTGTCGCCGCCTGGGGCTGTGGTCAGATTCTTCGCACTAAGCTATGCTTAGGGAGGATTCCGAGGCCATCCCCTACGAAAGAAAGCAATCCAACTCCCTTTTAAAACATCACTGTGTTTACTAAACGTGGAAAACATTCCACTCAATTCGCGAGCATAGACTTGGTGATCCACTCCCGCAGCCAGTTCAGTGGACTCGGAACGGAGGCTGGGGCTGTCGCTCACAGCATGTGTTCTCGTCGATAGCAGCGAGGGCCCAAGTCGGTCAGACCACCACACTCACGCAGCCAGTCGGTGGACGCGGACGAGGCTGAGGCGTCGCTCAACAGCAGTGTTCCCTCGATACCAGCAAGGCCCAAGTCGGTCAGAACCACCACACTCCCGCAGCCAGTCGGTGGACGCGGACGGAGGCTGAGGCTTCGCGCAACAACAGTGTTCGCTCGATACCAGCGAGGCCCAAGTCGGTCAGAACTACCACACTCCCGCAGCCAGTCGGTGGACGCGGGCGGAGGCTGAGGCTTCGCGCAACAACAGTGTTCGCTCGATACCAGCGAGGCCCAAGTCGGTCAGAACCACCACACTCACAGCAGCCACACAGAGCTAGCTTGGAGATGGCCGCCGGCCGGCTGTCACGTGACGGACGCGTGCGACTCGGGCTCATGTGCCGACTGGGAGGGCGTTATCAGTGACGATGGACAGCAGGGCTGGGCCGTATCAACACCAAGGATGATAGTGTGATGATCGGTGGCGGGCTGCCGACGTCTGCAGACACTAGTGCTGCCGCAGAAGCCAGAGTAGCACCTGTCAACAGTCAGCTCGCACCAGCCACGTGATCTGGCA
This sequence comes from Pollicipes pollicipes, assembly GCF_011947565.3. NCBI lineage: Eukaryota > Metazoa > Arthropoda > Thecostraca > Pollicipedomorpha > Pollicipedidae > Pollicipes > Pollicipes pollicipes. The sequence continues at coordinate 3,561,249 of NW_023596461.1, forward strand.
GTCGCACTGGTAACGGACCACCTGATTGCCCTGCCCATAGCTTTGCGTCAGTTCTCAGGGATGAATGGTGCTAGGGACGACGCTCAGAATGATGCCGGAGGACGGAAAGGGAGCTAGATACAATAACGGAACACACAAGCACGCGTCAATGCGCGTGGTAGGAGGCTTGTGTAAAAGGGCTGGGTCATGGACATGCGATGAAACGCCATGAACTCAGGAAAATATTTTTGAGGCAACAGTTACAAAATCATGCTGTGACTAAACTTGGTGTTGTGGGCTCTATTCGCATTCCGTTTCCTGAGTTGGATGCGCGTCACCAGGCCGTAGTACGGCAAGGACCGCATCCACGACCTTTGGCGCCCGGTCATCAAAAGTCACTTCAACGGGGTAGCAGGGAAGGAGAGATCGGGAGTCCCAGTCGACCTTGTTAGCAAACTTAAAGTTGATATGCTTCGCAGCTGCACGCCTACAACGGTCATCATTAAAATGTTAACCAACGCTGACAACTTACTTTTTTTGCACAATCGCTTGCTACCAGATACCACTACTAAAAGTAATCTCCACCGGCAATCTCGAAGCGGTCCGACTCATAGCGACCCCAGTGCTCGACCGAGAAGCGGCTGATGCAACCTTTGTCGACACCACTCTCGGATGTAGCGTGCTCTGCCGGGAGATAAATTGTTATCATGAAAAGTACATAAGCGAGCAGCCTAGATTACTGTGGCCAATATCAATAAGGAATACCTTTGTTTTGACACTGCCGGTTATGTTCGCACCACGATGTTTATACGGCTATGGGTCGTAAACACAAATGTTCCTGCCTCTGTTGCTCGTTACGCGTAAGCCCATGCGTTAACGCTAACGTTCGCGTCGTAACATCAGTCAACGCCGTAATTCATGTTTTCCTGAAATAAGCGCCTGAAGAATGCATAGGTGGATCACTGTCAGGTAACGACTCATGAATAGCGGGCATTCTAATGCAGTAGGCAAACCCGTCGGTACATTTTTCGAACGGTCTCTGGGTCCATCAGGTTAGGTTTGCATTTATACGATAATAACTGATAAATCCTGTCACATGTGTTACCGCTTCGTTTCTCTCACCACGCACAAAGCGTGCTGCATGCAGACAATTGCTAAGACATTTATTTTTTCACGAACGTTGAGTCTTTGAACTGCCATGCATACGTTGACGAAAAAAAAAACACTCAATCAGTTCCAAGCGAGTTCCACGTTATTCCAGATTGAGGGGGCGAATTCCACCCCGTCTTTTCTTGAGACCGTCAGAACTACCTGGCCAATTTTGAAGGAAAATCTTAACGGCGTTGCGCTAAAAATGTACGCTAAAGATGAGGCACGGTGCCCATATAGCGTACCTGCGGAGAGGTCTCATGGGCATATCCAGTTTTCCAAATGACGTGAGTAGGGACACGTGATTAGAGCTGTCCGCTGACGACAGACGTTGGTGGCCACGATCTCCTTGTGAAGCAATAACCCGTGTCTGAAGTGTCCGGACTCGCCTCTGGAATAGGTTTACTGCAGCGTAACGAAGGATGGAATACAACATTGGCCATTTTAGGTCCTCATGTGACAAAAAAACAAGACAAAAAACAAAAGGTGATATGAGCCCCGCACTCCCATCCCTGGAGGCGCCTCTGCTAAATGTATTTCCTTTCCTTCCTCCAACTTCGCATTGGTCGGTATTTTCCTGCTGTCGGATGGGAGATCTGGTTCTCATAATAATCGTCCTTGCATCCTCCAGCCTTCCTAAAGTGCAGAAATTCCGGGAGCGCGACATAAAGGCGTCTAGGACTCTTCGCCAAGTTGCTCAGCTCTCGTTCCAGCTTTTCAAAACCTACAAGAGCAAAACCCAAGAGCTAGACTTCTGGAGCCCCTACAACCCATACAAGGTCGGGGGTCAGGTCAGTAAGGTCAGTAAGGTCAAGGGATACCTTCATTTTATGCATGGCGAGACACATGGCATATCAGTAAGGTCGGGACCGGGACATGATCCACTTGAAGTCGGGACCGGGACACTGTCTACTGGAAGTCGGGACCGGGACACGGTTCACTTGAAGTCGTCGGATTGTACTCCGAATATAACACACATCATTCGAAAGGACATTACTCTGTTCTCCGACGTACGCATTTTATTCTGAGTTCAGTCGAGCCCTTTATGTTGAATTATTCTTAAGTCTGTCTCTCATCGTCTATCATCAAGGCAATTTATTCTCGGTGCAGCGTGTTATGTAAGTCAATCACCAGCCAGTTTAAACTTCTTGGCAGCCTGCTGGGTCAGAGCTAGTGGTCAAAGTTCATACAAACTCAATGGGCTTACACCTACGGAACGCTGGGATATGACTAACATGATCTGGCAATTATAAAATATGTCAAGACCCATTCTGCATCGTTTTAAAATATGAATGAGTTTTTATGTCTGCATTGAGTCGACCTTAGACCTGAAGAAAATGAATACAAAATTTGAAGGCAGTAGTTTCTGCCACCCCTGTTTTTTTCTGCAACTGTCCTATAACATGCCTGAATGTGATTCGACCGTAATAAAGGACATTTGGGAGTAACTACAAACAGTTCCTATGCCCAGCTTATGTATTTCCCCCACGGGCTTTTGTAAATTTAACCCCGCCGATTCCGTGGCCCACAAGCCAGTTGAGCTAGATGAATGCAAATAACCACTGTAAATAGCATAATCAATAACAAACATTCCGTTCATATTCCGCAACACTTACACACTTCTGCAAATGAATATTTTGAGCGACCTTTCAGACCACGCTTAGCACAGCAATGAGGATTTGCCTCAGATTCTCGGTTGTGCACGGAGCGGAGCTGCACCTCACTCGCTAAGAACGTGACACAAGGTTACATATTGCCTTGACTTTGAGCTACCTTGACCGGGAATGAATGCTTACAAGTTTTTGCGATGTGCATGAATTAGATTACGAGATCAACGTTTTCTAAAACAGTTTGCAACACCCTGCGTCGGTAAAATTTTCATTCAAGTTTTGCATCATTGTTCTGCACGCCCCATTAATGCATTGGCTTGCTGAGCTTTTGGGTAGAATGTGCTTCTGTGGGTTGTTTCACTAGGAGCGAAGCGACAGGTCCAGTACTATGTCCAGGAACTTTAACCCAGTCAGTCCATGCAGTCCAGTCAGTCCGGGTCCTTCGTGGTCCCCTCCGGGTCGTATGGAATCCCTTCCACTGACGCGCATCTGTACATTCCTTGGTTCCTTTTTGTAACGCCCCTTGCTCAGCGTTTTTCTAAAGGGATAGAGCGCTGCTCGGGGATGATCATTTATCTTGGTGCACGCATCACTGTATGCAGTATGCTATTCCCGAATGCCAGCGATCTCATTCTTTCCCAGTATTGCAATATCTTACACATCAAAGACTAACAATAATCACCAGACTGGTTGCCATGCGAACACTGCATAAAAGTGCCCTCCACAATACTTGCCCTGTAGCCTTATTCAAGGTCAAGCGGCTATGCTCGCTAAAGTTTTGTATATCAGGGCCTGTATTGCCCTGTAAACTGGATGGTGTTGACTTGCTGACGGAACACTAGCACTATCTTGCTTTTTAATCGGCCCAACTTGACATAATACTTGACTCATCCCTGCTCTATACGCAGCATCACGCTCACAAGAAAGCACGCAAGGCTCTGTGTCTGAGGCTGAAGAAGTCGCTATCAGTGACAATGTCCTGCCTGCCATACCGCTGTCTGACATTGTCCTGTCAGTCACACCAAAAGCTTTCACTGAAATTCTCCTCCCTACGCCCACACCGTACCATCGCGGTATGCCAGTAGGTTGGTATGCCAGTGGGTCGGTATGCCGGCAGTTGGCAAGGCAATAGGTCGGTTATGCCAGTTGGTCGACGTGCCAGTAGTTTGGTATGCCAGTAGGTCGGTATGCCAGCAACCAGCATGGCAACAGGTCGGCATGCCAGTTGGTCGGCATGCCAGTTGGTCGGTATGCCAGCAGTCGGCATGGCAATAGGTCGGTATGCTGGTTGGTCGGTATGCCAGTAGGTTGGTATGCCAGTAGGTCGGTGTGCCAGCAGTCAGCATGGCAATAGGTCGGCACGCCAGTTGGTCGGTATGCCAGTGGTCAGCGTACCAGTAGGTCGGTTTGTGAAGCTCCATGGTCGGCCAGTGCGCAGCTGTGGTATTTAAATGATGGAAGCGTTTCGGTCGACAGCGTTACAACCGAGAGCGAAATGAGTAAGCGGCGGTATTTTAACATGTTGGGTTGTGAGTTTTATCCTGACCATATTGGAACTTCAACCTACCAGGAGGTACTGGTTAGATGACGTCATCAAGCAAGCACTGGCTATAATTTCCCAACTTCGACGTTTCGAACTGAGCCATGGTCTCGGGTGGACCATGAGTTCGGGACCACTGGCGATTCAAAGACAGCTTGAAAGGCCTCTTTGTGCGGGCAAAACCAAAGTTTGCTTACTAGCGTCGCCTTACAGGTACCGTGTGGTATAATGAGGATCGTTAACCGGCAGCATAATAACTCAGAGCTGATAACTCCCTCCCCACAAAAAAACAAAACATGCGTGCGCGTCCTTTCTCGCTTGTACCAATAACATGATTAAGTTGTTTCAGGTGTTGGGACACGGGAATGTATCTTTTGAAAAAAATATAATTATTTACATGCTGCATGAAAACCAATTTGTTTTGTAGCGGGCCCGATCTCATTATTGTGGTCACTTGCTGATTTAACCATGCCTTAAACGGTGGCAACACACGTGCAGGTGTCAAAAGAGCGCACGCGCGTAACTACCTTGTACTGGCTGTTCACTCACCATGCCACACCCTGGCTGCTAACGTGCAGCGACACCACTGTGGGTCGACCGAACCCACGTGCACCACGGGCGGAAGGGGCCGACCAGCGCCGCGTTACCACACGCCGCACCCCCCCCCCCCCCATCCCGCGTCACACCCGCGGCGCGTAAACAGGATCTCCCCTCCCGGCGGCGTCGGAACTTTGACCTTGACCCCTGAGCTGAACTTTGGCCTTGACCTCTGAGCTGAACTTTGGCCTTGACCTCGATGGAAGACGGCGGCGAATCTCGGCGCTGAGACACCGCACTAACCATGGCCACACCAACTGCTCCTGGACGCGGCTTCCTGCGGTACACTTCATGTGGTCCACGCGCGTTTAAGCTGGTGGTGTTGCTCATAACAGTGCCTGTGTGCGCGTTAGCGCGCACAGGCCTGCGTTTGAAAAATGACTCGCATGACATAAAAGTTTCCATCCGCAGCTGCCAAGCAAAGAAGAACATTAACCCTATATGGACTGGTAAAAATATAATGAACCAGCTTACTGCACCAAGTAACCACCATTAGGGTATGCATTTTCTATTTTTTGTGGTATTTTACTTCCAATTTGGGATATAAGAGATGTAACAAAGAAGAACATTAACCCTACGTGGACTGGTAAAAATATGATGAACCAGCTTACTGCACCATGTAGCCACCATTAAGGTCTGTATTTTCTATTTTTTGTGGTATTTTACTTCCAATTTGGGATATCAGTGTAGATAAGATCAATGCATACATCAATGTAAATTACATCAATGGACACATTGTTGATAACATCAATGGAGATATCAATGCAGACATCATTTATTTCATTGCAAAATGAGTCCTTGCAACACAAATTTGAAACGGTGCTCAGTGAAACGCAGTGACCTTTTCGAAACGACCTTTCTGCATCGGTGGCTATCTTCCAGACGCGGCAAGGTGACCTGTCTCACACCTGCAGCATTCCCGTCACACGTAACTCTCCTGCCGCTTCCTCCTGGAGCGATGGCTGCCGCCGCTCGACCTCCGACCTTCGCCTCGGTGTCTGCCTGAGGCGGCTCCGTTTGTCGGAGAGATGGTCCTGGAGAGCACGCGCAACAAGTCCATGGCCCGCAGCGGTGAAGGCGCCCGCTCGCTGTGGCCGCCGTCGGCCGACCTACAGGGGGCGCTGCCAGCGGTCGAGCGCCGGCCCGCTCAGTATAGGTGGCAGATCTGTCGACGCTTTGCGGCTGGGCGGCTGGACGTGTATCACAGGCGGCGCCGCCGACGGCACGTCGCAGCGCAGAAACGAGACGGACTTGGTCGGGAAGCCGGCGGCGGCTGGCAGGCTGTGTATGACGATCTCGTCCGGCCGGAGCCGACCGAGCGGCGGCGGCGTCTCAAGCGTCCGGCCGCCGGCCGGGGGCGTGGACGGCAGCCGGTCGTCGGCCGGTCCCCGCCGCGAGTGCACCGACAGCCGGTCCAGCTCGCGCAGGCACTGGAAGCTGAGAGAGCGCGACGGCGGCCCGGACCGGTCTGTGGTGGTGGCGCGGCCGGCCGAGTCGTCCGTGTCGGCGCGCCGCAGGGCGTCCAGTTCGCTCTCGCTCGAGCTGAGGCCGGCCCGGACCAAGTGGCCGCGGCCGCCGCGCGGCATCGCCGGCTGCCGGCTCCGGCGGACACCCGCCCGGCTGCTGACGTGTCGCACGGCCAGCTGCAGCAGCTGGCGCCGGCGCAGCTGCAGCCGGTGCTCGGAGGCCGGGCCGGGAGAGTGGGGGCGCCGCGGCCGGCGCCGGGCACGCAGGTGGGAGGCGTGCGCGGGCGTCGCCTCGCCGGAAAGCTCCGCAGCGGTGAGCGAGCCGCGGCTGCTCGCCTCTGCCGACGTCCTCATCGCATCCGACTCGGCGCCGGAGGCAGACTCGCTGTGCCACATCACAGACTCGGCCTGACGACAAAGAGCCACACTGACAGCACGCCGGAACGGAGCAAAACGGGACAAAAGCAGCATCTCACGCCAGGGCCAGGCGCGCTAATAGAGCCAGACAGCCAGACAGACAGACGGACAGCACGGAAGCCTGAGGAACACAAAAAGAAACAGCCTATCTGAGAAAGGCTAATGCGCGTTAATGAAAGCCGACATCCTTAACACCGGAGAACGGGGTGCGTTTGTATGGAACCGCTCACGGACAAACGGTTGTGTGCGACAGTTAACATGTTGACACCCACACCCACATATTGACACCCTAGTCGTGCTTATTTGGGACCGATTAGGGCTTCCGGCTGGTATGAAGCCCTTACCTAATGTTTGACGTTTATTCAGTTGACGGAAAACCTGTATGTGATCGGGCATCTTCATATATTTGAATTAAGTGATCGCTAAACAGCATACGAAGGTGATAAAAAACTGACGTGGACGTATATGGGACGGTGCGACAAGGACAAAAGTTGGGCACCGAGAAAATCAAGGAGTCATAAATTTTCAGCCGTACGCCGTGTTTAAGGTACAACGAAGCGGAGGGGATGACAAACGGGGGCGGGAGGGACGGACAACGCGAGCGGAGGATGGGCAGCGGTTGAAATTCGTGAGCACCTGCTCTTCTCTCTGCTCAGCTTTCGCCTTCGTCTTCGACTTCTTTGCGTCTAAGTCAGTCATTCATCACCTTTATGTAGGGCTCAACAGCCTATTTTAGCCTTACTCTTATGGTTATCTACATTGTGTCTACTCCGTCAACAAATGGTGTTAAGAAAATAAATGTTTGCATCCTTGTGATCCGTTTCCACATCAAAACTCCTTCAGAAGGGATAAAGAACGCAGTTTGGAGGTAGAGCAATCTACATTTCAAAATGGCACAGATAACTACGTTTTGGGTAAGGAAGTTAAGTGCATGTTTGGATGTGTTGTATACAAAGCACAGCTGCTTTTCATGAACTCATCAGATCACTCACAAATGCGTTCAACAGAGACCACCAGAAGCTACATTTGATGGAGTGGCAAACCGTTTACACAGGTAGAGGTACGAAAGAAGACATCAGTGGCCAGTGTGCAAAAATATATCTTTCTGAAGGAGAATTATATAAAATATTTTGCAAAATCGAGACAGTTGACGTTTACAAAGACTCAGGTTGAGAGCAGGAGAACTTTTTCGCTCAAGAGTGACTATGCTATCTCCTATCAGGGCTTAGAAAGGCATTGTCGACAACTTAAATTAAAATTTTCCCTCTCCTGTCACTTTTAAGGCTATCTTACGGCAGCACAAGTGAGGTCACACGTATAGTGAAAAGCGTGCGACGAAGGAGTTCTGAAATTAAAATTGTGGACTTAACAAAGCTTGATAAATTAATATACCCTGTTTTATTCACTGAGAATGCCACGTGCTAACAACGATATGTCACAAGATCATTCCGCAAGGCACACCTGGCGATTTAGGGAATGAACGACTTTCCTCGACCTAAGAATATATTTGTCATCACGATTCCGGTAAAAAACACTTACCAGACCATGAGGCATTCGCAGTCTGAAGAACCAAAAAGAATGCTAAGCACGCGTGAAACGCAAGCAGAAGTGACTCCATGCATTTTTGAGGAAACAGCAACCAACGCTTTACGCTTCATGTCAGTTGGTCATAATTAAGCAAACAATAGTCCATAAGCATAACCTTATCATATATCAAAAATACATCTAGATGGTAATATAGTCAATCACATTATGTGTAAAACCACAGACAGTTAAAAGCTGCTGACTTGAAGGCAAAATACAATTCGCTGATGCTTTATGAGGCAACTAAGGTCCTCTGACGTACTTATACGGCCTTGCTGTGATATGTTTTCGTAATGCATTGTGATGTCTTAGGTTTAGTACCAGGGGCTATGGTATTTAAAACGCAGGTAAGCTAGGAAAGAACAGAACAAGAACAAACAACATTGATACGGGACGGTGCAGTCAAGTTGCTTTGATCGTGCTTTTGGTTTTATTTATCATATATATATAATATATTTAGATATAAACATGATTTGTCCACAATTCACCCAAACTATATGCATATACACATGCTTCTTTTTTGAAGCCATGAGCTGACCAGCGAACATTTTTCAAAATGGCCACAGACAAGTGGTAAAGTCAATTTACCACGATGCCGATAAAAATGCACTTTTATCATTAGTGCTCGCAGGCTAAGGAACAAGACGAAGTCATACTCTTTAACAAAGATAGGACCGTAGTATTAGCCTTACTCCTCGAAACAAAACCAGGAGAATAGAGATATGGATGGTTTGACATTTTGAGATCACTTAGCTCATGAAATTTAGGAAGCATACAGCATAAAATAAACAGTATGCAGCATTAGCTATAAACCTTTTTGCCAAATCAGCGCAAGGTTTCTTTGTCAGCACCTGAACAGGACAGTCATTAAACAACTTTGTGACTTGTAGGCAGCATGAAAATGCTAACTCCATAACAGCCAAAAAACACCTTTGTAAAAATCAGACTCGTGTTCGACTCGAGCTGGGTCGCGTATGGGCTCACGAGCCATTGTTTTTGGCGACCAGCGAACTGAGTCGGCTCGTCGGGAAATGTGCCGCTTTGAGCATAAGCACCCTTTCATTTAATTCATTCATTCGCATTCTTCTTAAATTTCATGAGCTAAGTCGTGAACCGATTACTTACAACAATGTCGTTTCCGTGAGCCATATGGCTCAAACTACAAGAGCAACGATAAAACACAGCACGCCTAAGACATATTAACGGACCATTTCAGTACTAAAATGAATAGTACACAGCATTAGCTATGGGCCTTTTTGCGAAATCAGCACGAACTTTTTTATTGCAATCTCTAAGAAGCAGGCACACTTTGTTAATCATGATCTAAGGTTTGCCAAATCTCAGCCAGGAACCAAAGGCTATTGCGTGGTGACGACATCCTGTATGGATCTACACTACTGGGTCTGGGTCCGTACAGGCCATGTAGAATGCTAACCAAGAGCCGATGCTTGAGAGGGCTGGTATGTCTATCTATCTATCTATCTATCTACCAGGAACATTCTACATATTAATAAGACAGAACTAATAAGTTTTCCCCCAGTAGAATACCAGGGGAATGGACAGCTAGATGTAATTATCTCAAGTCAGTTAATTCTGCGACTCTTTTATTTATGTGTGGCGGTAATCTGGCCAGATGCAGATGAGAAGAGGCATTAGGTGACCTAATTTACAGAGTTCGCCATCATAGCTGGCAGGGAAAAGAAGCAGAAAAAAGCGGAAAAAAAGTAGAAGTCACACCTTTCCAACCTCTGCCACTACAGGCGCTGGATTGACGTCCCAAAACTATTTCCAGTTTGGCGCGGGTACTGCCACCTAGTGGTGCCATGGTGATTGAATAGAGGAACAGCCGATGTTGTGCAGTTAAAGACGTTAGCCTGAAGGCGTAGCTCAACTGTCAATAACGGTGTTAATTTTTGGCGGTGCTATTTTTTTTTATAAATACGGCTTGGGATTTTTTCCTGCCAGCCCTGTGTCTTGAATCTGCGCAGCATACTGGTGTGCTAATGGTTGATACGCAGTGCGTTTGAGTGACACAAATGGCCACCGAACGATGACCTGCCAGTCTGGTTCTTGGCAGCACGCAGACTACCATTCAAATGTAAGCGCACGCTTTGTTTTGTATTGCCAACACACATATGTCGTCAAATGACACATGAGATCTGATACCCGAAGTTCTTGAGCGCATTTCACTCTTTCAGTCGAGTTTACATGCGGCGCATGCGCGACACCACGCGGACCAATGAGGTCGCTCTAACGCAGACATCAGACCGCAGGCAAAGCACTGAAGTGGGCAGCGGTGGTGAGATAAGTGTGATGCCTCCTTTTCTTGTTTGCTCTTCACCTTTTATCCAGCTGACGATGGTAAGCGCCAGAAATGCATGCTCCAACTTTTTGCCTTCACCTGCTAGCCTACAAGTCTTCAACGGCAAACAGGTCATTGCGATTAGGGCTTAAGGCTATCTGTCCACATGCTTTGAAGCGTCAGATGTGAATTATAGCTTGCTGAAGGCCCCATGCTTTGGATGGTCATGACCAAGGGCTCGCACAATATAAGCAGGCAGTGGGGAACACATGCAGAGAACAAGATATACGCTTCAAGCCACGCATAATCGCTGAATGCATGTGAGGTTTGAAAAAAACAAAAAAACAAGCTTACATGCGAGAAAGACGCAGTGAATGTTTTTATAACGGCGTTTGATCCGGTCCGTAACGCACGATGACTCGCTAGGCAATAACGAAGGTTTGGGTTTAAGTCCAGATATGTGTCTTAGCATGCCATATAACTGCCACCAATACTTACATGGTGAGCATTTCTATTACGGGACTTTTCAATCATGTGACCCATTCGGAGCGTGTTGAGTACAGGATTTGCTTAGCCATGCTTCCAGCCTACAGAACAGCGGTTAACTCTAAACTTTCGGACGGATTTTTTATCCTGATTGCTGTCTCACCACCGACAGATATGCATACAAACAACATCTTCCTCCGTCCTATCCTGTTATAAGTTGGATCTGGCGCCGACCTTACCTGATGCGATCCTGGCCTCTCGCAGAAGAGCACAAACAAACCGGTAGAGTTGAAGGACGGTCACCAGGGTGTTTTTGCAGGTAAAAAATATGTTCATATAAGATACCACACGGTAGCGGAAAATCAGCACCAATCTGAAAATATAAAAACACTCTTAAAAATGATCGTATTCATGTGCAAAATCTATAAAAAGGCGGTTCAATAATCCAAAAAGTGATCAAAATGATGAGTATTTTATTGTGCTTGGAACCGTGACGTAGCCAGCTGGCAACATAGGCCGAGCACGGGACCAGTGCCTCACGCCCACGCGTGATCGGGGAAGAACAGCAAAGCAAAGGAAGAAGAGCAGCAACGAAGAACAGCAAAGCGGACGAACCGTGAGCAATGTGTGAGTTCGAAGGTGGCTGTGCGCGTTTGTAGTTCACGTGGCCCAGTTTCCCTCGGATTAGGCCAAAAGACCGTTGTGTTGATATTAATTAAAGAAAAGATGTCGTTGGCCGTTTCTAGGTCTATTACTGGTGATCGGACAGTGTGAGATCCCGCAAAGATATGTAGACGGCATGGTCAAGAACATAGTACAGCTGGTGTCTATCTACAGGCTGCTTTACTTTAAGTGAAAATTCTAAAACGCCATGATATGCATAAGAACATATATTTTGAGATGTTTCTTTGTCTTACAAAAATTCCAACGCCCCGAACATTTAAAAAAAAATGATAACCAGTATTCATATTCCTAGGCAAGCCTCCACGACAGCCCTCTGAACATAAACGCACTCCCAATTCCAGAATGACTCACAGCTGCTGATATCCTGCAAATGACGCATTCCACCAGTGACCTCGGGGCAAGGGGGCCAACCCTTACGCATCCCAGCTCATTCCCAGGCCCAACTGATCGCGTGAAAGATACCAATCTATTGTCCGTTAATTTCCGACAACACTTGTCACACAGTGCGTGTTGCCATGTTTCTAGCATCCTCACTTGCACTATTAATATCGAAATACAATTTTATGCGCTTCTTATCAGTCCATAAAAAGGCGACCGGGGAAGGGAAGATCCATTGTTTGCGTACGAAACTCGTAATGCTCGTATGATCCCGCTGCACTGCTGTTGGACGGCCATCTGTTTTCCCA
>NW_023596461.1:3574748-3639880 GCF_011947565.3 Pollicipes pollicipes
TTGAGTGAGTAAGGCTCCTAATGTCCTCAGCGTCGCTTTGTTGTGTTTTGATGATTGTTGTGTTTTCGATGAGTTGCTTGCGTGTCAATGTCATTTGGTGGCACTTGGTCATGCGCTGTTTTGGAGTCCCGTCTTGAAGATGCATAGTAAGTCGCCTGGGAAGAGAAGTAGCTGTGACGCCAATGTGGCCTATCCCACGAAGCCTACAACCTTCGTACGGACAGGAGAGTTGATAAACGACATTGGTGCACTCCAGCATGTCATTTTTGGCCGCCATGTTGTTTACGATCAAAAGGCTGCTTGTTTTTCTGTCCTTGTAATAGATGGTGAGTTGAAGGCGGCCTGTCGTGCTGGTGCATGTCACATTGCCTTATATGAAATCATGACTGATGCGTTCGTCTGCCTTGGAAACGATGACATGTAATTGCAATAGTAGAGTTAACTAATGTTTTTGACCATGGAACTCAATTTTTTGTTTCTCGTTTCGCATGCTTTTTTATTTTGTCATCGATGTCTGCATTGGAAAATCCCTTGTTAGCGAAATATGTTTGAGTCCGACAAAATCTGTGTGTTATAATCCCACGTGGAGCAGTTCTCAATAACTATCATGATTTGAGCTCTCTCTCTCTCTCTCTCTCTCCTCTCTCTCTCCTATCTCTCTCTCTACTCTCTCTCCTCTCTCTCTCTCTCTCTCTCTCTCCTCTCTCGCTCTCTCTACTCTCTCTGTCTCTCTCTCTCTCTCTCTCTCTCTCTCTCTCTCTCCTTCTCTCTCTCTCTCTCTCTCTCTATCTCTCTTCATTCTCTCTCTCTCTCTATCTCTCTCTCTCTCTCCTCTCTCTATCTCTCTCCTCTCTCTCTCTCTCTCGCTCTCCTCTCTCTCTCTCCTCAGCTCTCAATTGCTATCTCATTATAAATGCCCTGTTCACACTGTTTTGCACCGAAAAGTACACGCGCTGTTATCGTTTAAACATCTTCCCGCATTTGTAGGCTTCCGATAAACTGATTTTGCAAATGTGTTATGGTGGGTGTTGACCGACGCGTCAAGAAAATGTAGTTTATTGTGTACGCAGAGCTCAAACGTGAACTTTAGTACAGAATGGCTTGTATGCCGTCGATGATGCGGAGATGTGAAATGTTTCTTTATCAACGAAGATGTCATCGACACACCTGCAGCAAATGTGTGGGGCTGTATGCCTTGATCGCTAAGAATTTTGTTTTCAAGCTAGCACATATAGAAGGTGATCCCATAGGTTTTCTGTCCTTTCGGCGGCAGAGCTGACCATCAGGGCCGCGAAGGTGACTCTGATGTGCGTGCAGTCAAGAGTTTTCCGAGCGTTTTTCTGGATAATTTTTAAGGTGGTAAATCAGGATGGCTATACACTTTTACGAGGATTATTTGAATAGCATCGTGTAAGAGAACATCACTGAATAAGCTTTAAATACCTAAAAAAACTAGGAAACCAGTCATTTTTCTGGTTCTGAGAACGTCGGTCAACTTCTCGGTTCTTGGTCCTCGGTCTCTCCGTTCAAATGCCCTCCATAAAGCAGCCAAAGAACTTCAACGGAATGACCGGATTGTAGTTGGAGCCGACAAGTCAGTCATCTATGGAATCATGGACAAGAAAGGGTGTCTGGAGAAGGAGAATGAGACACTGTCAGACACCTCAAAGTTTGAAAATATATCCGAGGACACCACAGATGCTCTGAAAGCCAAAGTGAACAGGTGATAGCGAATATAAATGCCGTCATTGGCATCATCCACCTTACCCAAAATAGTGGGCGAGTATGCTCCAGGATACACACATGACAATGTCCAAACTCACAAACCAAACCATCCATGGAGAACAATCATATTCCAGGTCCCTACTCGAGCATATATGCTAGCCAAAAGACTCAACGATCTCCTCCAGCTGTACCGGCCCCTGGATGTTATGGCCTGAAGCCTACCGAGGAGTTTACCGATATTCTTAGAACCAGACAACCGACTGGTTCCCTAGCTTCTATAGACGCTGAAAACTTATTTACTAATGTCATCGTGGACGACAACACCCAAATAATCCTCGAGAAAGTGTATACCCATCCTGAGTTACAACCTTCAAAACTGTCTAGAAACACGCTAGGAAAAGTCTTGATTACATGCTCAACGGAATCACCGTTTCGTGGTCCTGATGGCCACCTGCACCGCCAAAAGGACGAAATAGCTATGGGATCACGTCTAGGACCACTCTTTTGCCGACTTTTAGAAGTTGTAAAATAAGACCATGCGACGGGATGCCGGTCTCGAGTTACTCGGCTGACGCGTGGCACGCTCCGTATCTTTCAATGTACTCCCGGCTGCGCACGCGTCTGGAGGAAGAGGCGGCGCAACTGTGTTTTTTGCGCCCCGCTGAAAACTAGTTACCGGTGGAAATATGTGTTTAAGGTCTTATGGCATAGCCAGAGTAATCTGAAAGCTATACTGAAAGGTGAGAAGTCCATGTGCCCCATATGCTGCGAAGCTTTTGGCGTCTGCTTGCCAGGATTTGGGGTAACGCCAGCATTCTTCCGAGATGTCCGTCGATGAGTGTTTTTTTCAGATGCGTATGGGGCATGCTGTAGCAGTGATGTAAAATACCGGCAATGATGCCACTGACCGATTTAGGGTCAATGATTGGCTGACACGATTGCCATGACTTATTGTCATCCAGACAATAAATGAGCACTTGCAATGCCTGTGTAAATCCATTATTCGTACATGAGCAATCGAAACTGAAGTGGTGGTAGTTGTAAAGTAAACGCTGTCTGTCTAGAAACGAAAAATATGTTACAAGTCGCCATCACGACGCGTTACGGAAAAAGCAGAGAAAAAGCAGAGACGAGCTTCTTTTCTTTACGTATCGCACCACCTTCAGCTTCCTTGCGATGCAGCCTACTCCATAAAAACAAAACAACTTCCTACCATGCGATACAACTGACCCGATAGTGGTGCAGGCTGCATCATTTGAAAAAAGGCTCATTTGGGGGTGATTTATAAAAAAATAAGTCATTTTCTCCAAAATTATGCCACTTCACATGTACCTGAAGGTGATTGTTGCCTGTGGATATCCGTATCTTTGTTCAATCATCAGTAGTTATATGAGCGATGTGATCAAGAGTAAAGACTGATTCAACTCTCCCTACTCTCCCCACGAAATACCAACGTTATGGTACTTTGTACAATGAACCTGTGTGGCAGGGAACAAAGATGCACAGTAAAACAAAAGGGTGATTCTGTTGTAGACAAGATGGATGAAAATACTACAAACTTGGCGTGTGATGATTTGAAACCATTTCATATCTCCAACAAAGCACTGTTTAAACCCAAATGGATTCAGTTCACCGACGCCGATGGTAGAGGTATGCACATGCTTTGATAAAGCCTCACTAGATACGAGAATGCTCAAACAATTCTTCTTGGCCGTTGGCTGCGTTCCTTAGGAGGAAGTCCGCAACAGTAACTCATGGGACATACGGAAGTGGAATTTACGTTGCTCATCTGGCATCACGCGGCGGAAGCGCCAGGCCGTGCCATGCGCATGCCATCTGTCTTGATGGGATGTTCTGACGGTTTGGACCAGACGGCCTGGCTGGCGTGGCAAACATCCAGGAGCTCGGGCGCTCAGGATTGCGTCCAGTTGTGCACGCCCACGGCCCAGGCAGCCGCAGCTTCCTCTGCTGGGCAGACTGCACCTGCGGGTGGGCGGCTCCCACTGCCGGGCAGACTGCACCTGCGGGTGGGCGGCTCCCTCTGCCGGGCAGACTGCACCTGCGGGTGGGCGGCTCCCTCTGCCAGGCGGACTGGACCTGCGGGCGGGCGGCTCCCTCTGTAGGGCAGACGGCACCTGCGGGTGGGCGGCTGCCTCTGTCAGGCAGACTGCACCTGCTGGTGAGCGCGAGGGCGGCCGGGCAGACTGCGCCTGTGGGTGAGCGGCTCCCTCTGCCCGGCAGACTGCAACCACCGGTGGACGGCTCCCTCTTCCAGGCAGACTGCACCTGCGGGCGGGCGGCTCCCTCTGCCGGACAGACTTCACCTGCGAGTAGGCGGCTCCCTCTGCCGGGCAGACTACACCTACGGGTGGGCGCGAGGGCGGCCGCGGCTCCCTCTGCCAGGCGGACTGCACCCGCTGGTGGGCGGCTGCCTCTGTCAGGCAGACTGCACCTGCTGGTGGGCGAGAGGGCGGCCGGGCAGACTGCACCTATGGGTGAGCGGCTCCCTCTGCCAGGCAGACTGCAACCACGGGTGGGCGGGTCCCTCCACCGCACTGACTGCATCTGCGAATGGGCGGCTCCCTCTGCCAGGCAGACTGCATCTGTGGGTGGGCGGCTCCCTCTGCCATGCAGACCGCAACCACGGGTGGGCGGATCCCTCCGCCGCACTGACTGCATCTGCGGGTGGGCGTGAGAGCGGCCGTGGCTCCCTCTGCCGTGCAGTCTGCACCGGCAGGTGGGCGGCTCCCTCCGCCGCGCTGACTGCATCTGCGGATGGGCGGCTCCCTCTGCCGTGCAGACTGCACCTGCGGGTGGGCGCGAGGGCGGCCGTGGCTCCCTCTACCGGACAGACAGCACCTGCGAGGGGCGCAGGAGGTGGTCGCTGCTCGGTCGGTGTCGGGCCGGCGCCGGCGCCGCTGTCAGCGCCGCCCGACGCTCACCCCCATTTGGTGCCATCACACGTGCTGCTAGCTTGTCGGCCGCCTTAAAGCGCGTGTAATCCGCCCTCCCGTCGGGCACGTGCCACTGTTCGGCGCCGGGGTCAGGTTCGTGACCGGTGCAAGGGTACTGGGGGAGGGGTAGGGGGTCTCGGCGGCAGCTGTCCGCCGGGCGACGCGCCTCGCCCGGGACACGTCGGCCCTGCACAGCCAGCTGACGTTTGGCCCGGACGCCGGGGTCATCGACCTCTGGCGGTCGGGTCTGCAGACGATGGCTGGGTCAGAGTGAACCCTGGGCTGACAATGGCTGGGTCAGAATGAACCATAGACGGACGATGGTTAAGTTGCAGTGAATAAAACTGCAACTTTTTGGTATTTGGAATACCCGCATCCGCCCCACACACAAATTGCAAAGCCCGCACCCAACCCGCAAATCAGGTGTCCCCCGAAGAGTGTCCCGCCAACACAAACAATCCCCGTGATCTGTTTTTGGTATGCCTTTGGTAAATAAGGTATGCCTTGAATAACAAGAAATTAAGCAACTCCAAACAGCATTAGAACTTAAAAACCAAGCCTGGGTTGACATTTACATGGGTTCATGCGATGACTACAGTCCTACATATGTATATATGTAGGCATACCCATGTAAACAAACTTCGGCACGCAAAGATAAAAGGCACTTCAAACTGGCCAATCAATTTCACGAAGAAACATTGGGATATGCGAAGAAAAACAGGTAGCCTCACACCCTAAACATATTTCATTGGAAGAACAACCAAAAGAATGTTCATGGCGACAGGGCACCATAACACCATTTCCAGTTACATAGCAGTGGTTACCTGAATGATGGCTGATTTTACTTAGCTGCATCCAGTATGGAGGTTTAGATTTAAACTGCGAAACTGTTGTTTTCATCCTGGGTGTTTATTCCAAATGCCTTCATTACGGGTGCACACATGGTGTAATATGCCGACTGATCTCAACGTTGTCATGTCACATGACAATTAACAGAAGGTAAGCGGAGCATTTGGTGAAAGATGAGTGCGCCATAAGTGACCTCAATCCTTTGCCTTTGCCCCTGGACAGCTGATGATCCATTCACATGATACCAGCAAATACGAGCTCGTATTAAGGCCATCTTGCGCATCCGAGCTGTTTGGAACAGCTGACGACCAGTTTTGCGTGCCTGCTTCGTCCTTAAATGAATTTATTTTCAAACTTTGCGGGGATCACTTTGAATGGCTTGGTAATACGTGTTTTTCCGCGGTTTTCTTCTCGGATAAATGCCAAATCAGTCTATGAATATAGCAGAAATCATTGCTATGTAATGTTACACAATTTGTAAAGAAGGTTTGAGATTCAAAAGCTGGAGTAGTTTGCTGTTATGCATTTCACAAACATCTAATGGAATTTAAATGCAGGACCATGCTTTTAATTCAATCCAGTCACTGGGTGGCGTTTGCTGTTTGAAGATGTTCTATGTAGTTGCATCCGTCAGTTGTACATATAAGCCCTTGAGTTTTTGCATGCTACCTGTGTTCTCTGTGACCTTTGATTCATTTGATAAATTGTGACCCGTGGCAAAGTCTCCCATTCATGTGCGATCATTTTAGAATGTTTTTGCTGCTGTTTAAATTTCATCCTCTCAGAATGTTTAGTTAATTAATTATACTCTTAACTACAAGGGGGGGATTTTAGACGCAGAATGCCCGCCAATACCTGCAAGGTTGTCAGACATATCCGCCGAAAGCCTTGGGGGGTTTTGAAGGCCGCGCCTTGCGGGCCTGCGGGCTCAAAAGTGGCAGCTCTTATAGTGGACCCTGCTTAGACGATGGCTTGGGTAGAGTGGACCCTGGATGGACCACGGCTTGGTTAGAGTGGACCCTGGATGGACCACGGCTTGGTTAGAGTGGACCCTGGATGGACCACGGCTTGGTTAGAGTGGACCCTGGATGGACCACGGCTTGGTTAGAGTGGACCCTGGATGGACCACGGCTTGGTTAGAGTGGACCCTGGATGGACCACGGCTTGGTTAGAGTGGACCCTGGATGGACCACGGCTTGGTTAGAGTGGACCCTGGATGGAGAACAGCTTCGTTGGAGAGGATCCTGGACGGGCGATGGCCAGGTCAGAGTGGACTCAGGACAGACGATGGCTCTGTTAAAGTGGACTGCGGTCGGGACATGATTGCGTCAGACGGGGTGGAGGTGATTGATCGGTCTGAAGATGATTACGTCAGGACCCTGCACAGACTAGAGATGAAGGTCAAAAATGGTCTAAAACTTGCATGCTAATCCTTATAAGGATCTCTCAGCCTCGTGTGGGTCATCGTGACCTGGCCCAGACACCTGTGTTTCATACAGCCCCTTGTGTGGTACCACTGATCGCCAGTTAGAATGCGGGAGCTGAAATGTTTGATTTGTTTGATACGCTTTGAATGACATTATCTACCCAGACACGAACGTTTTCGGTATTCATAAGTCCCAGTTTTTAACCATTTTTGCTTAACTCTGTCACTCGGACCATGAGTACAGCTTAAAACGTCGCGTCTTTTTAACGTAACCCTAGGTTGCTTAAAAAGGCCGCCTGAACTTTAAATGTTGTTTCCAAGCCGGGAACATATAAGCTCAACCTCAGCCATACCTCGTGGAATACTAAAGTCTGTTGCAGTCAAAATACGAAGTCTTATGTCATGCTGAAAATTGGGTATTTCTTGCTTGTTAGGTAGTCAGGCTCCGGCGGCCCACCGCACAACGAAACGAGATTCGATAGGCGCTGCTTGGTTTGGAAAACTGCTCTTAGGAATTGGGACACCCTGGTGAGCAGCCAGCGTCAGTGCTCTGCGGACAGGCCTTTGTAATCACACCAGGCTCCATTACACCACACCACACCACCATCACCATCACCATCACCAACCGTCACAAAATCGCAGCTCCACTATGGGACCACCTATTTGTAGTTTTATGCTGGGAGCTTAGGGCACGCTGTAGCCACCCCCGTCACCGGATTACCAACTCCATGAAGTCATGTCAAAGCTGGCTTCGACGTCTGGGTTTATTTTTATTCTGTGCTAAAAACAGTCAAAGGCTATAAGATGGCTGCGTTCAGCAATCTTAGAGATGTAACGTATGTGTGCAATTTTAAGTGGCACTTCTGCCAGTACTGGTCAAGCAATTTTCCACCTTCGCCATTTACAATCTCATAAATACCGTCACGCTTTGTACGATGTGTGCTGATGTGAATTGATGTTACCGTCTGAAAAAGGATCTAGGCATCGGAAACTAAACAACAAAAACAGAAATGAAGCTGCCTTAAAGTCTTGGAGAACACAGCAGAGTATGGGCTTTGAAAAACCAGAGAAAGTTTGAAGCGTGAGTTGAGAGGAATAACGGGGAATTTTTGAGGAACAATTTTGGAGAATGATGAGAAGGTTTGCGAGTCATTTGTGGAGAGCAAAGAGGAGGGCTATGCGAAGCTTTGGGACCAAACAGGGAGCTTTGGAGGTGGAGTATCGTTGGTCGAAAGGGCAACTCTCTATGTGCGTCTTCTGGAAGAAGAAAATATAAATTTATGCAACAATACAATAATGGATGTGTTTGTAAAGAAACATAAATATGACGCCAAAAATCATATTCCCCCAGCAGGAAACACAGCCATCGTGCACAACGTAAATAACTGTCAGCATGCTTCATTACTGCGGTCATCAATCACCACGTGTGCAATAGCAATACACAAAGTGGGGTCGTCGACCTTCATCTCGCATGAAAAAATGATCATACCTTATCTGACATGAAAAAATGTCTCTAAGCTATCACCTGAAATGGGTGCCAGTCTGATGACTTAATCGGTATCTCCGCCGTCTTGTTTACAAGCCTGTTTATTCGGTGGGTGGCGGAATTTTGGGCGCACACTCATAATAACGGAACATATTTTGCCTCACACGTCAGAGTCGCCAACCAAG
This sequence comes from Pollicipes pollicipes, assembly GCF_011947565.3. Lineage (NCBI taxonomy): Eukaryota > Metazoa > Arthropoda > Thecostraca > Pollicipedomorpha > Pollicipedidae > Pollicipes > Pollicipes pollicipes. The sequence continues at coordinate 3,583,374 of NW_023596461.1, forward strand.
CGTGGTTTTGTGGTCTGCAACCAATCTGGGTCTTGATATCAGTGGACTGCCAGTTCGATGCATGGCGAAAGTTACTTCAAATTATCGTTTGGTATCTAGACGTATGTGACGTTAACCGCTAACTGCTACTAACCATCAATAATTCCCACTTGCCAGCAAAGTGGCAATGCCTAGAAAGTAATTTTGATCAATGCCGGCCGGGATACCCCAAACTTTCACCAACCATCCGGTTGGGCAATGTTTGGGATCAGCTCCGAAAGTAGGACACTCCTGTTGGGATTCTCACCCTGTTCGGGACATTTCCCAATATTTCCCCAAGGGGGTGTCTGGAGCGTGCCTGAGGTGCCTTTGACGATTACGCACCAAAAATGACTTTTCCAAGCAAATCCCAAAGCACACGGTTCTCCAAGCATTCCCGAACTATCACGCCCTTTCCCTAAGCAAATTGTTGACTGGGCAGGGGGAATAGGGTGAACTGTATCATCGCCAAGTAGTAGCAGGGCACTGAGCTCGAAATCTGTGGCAAAGATGGCGTCTTGAGACACTCAGCTGACGTACAGTAGCGCCCTTTATCGTTCAGTGTACTCCCGGCTGCATGCGTGCACGCGTCTTGGGTTGAGGGCGTCAAATACGCTTTTTTTGCACATCGCTGAGAACTTAAGCGCTTGGCGGAAATATGTGTTCAAAGTCTTACTGCCTAACAAGACTAATCCGAATGTTATACTTAGAGATGGAAAACACATGCACCGCATATACGTCAAAGTATTTGGCGTATACTTGCCAGGGATTTCGAGGTGACACAAACTTTCTTCCAAGATGTCGGACGGTGCACGTTATATCGGCTGCACGTGGGACGTGTTGTCTCAGGGACATGATGTGCCGACAATAATGCCACCGAATGACATGCTGTCAATGACTGACCGACATCAATTATCAGTACTTACCGTCACTCAGATAATCAGCCAGCATTTAAAGTACCTGTGGAGATTATTATTTGCTACCTAAGCAAACAAAACAAAGGTGGCAGTAGTTGTAACATAAAGACTTGCTGATTAAAGGGAATGTTTCACATTTGAAGATATTGAAACAATCATCAAATATGATGAAACAAGCTCACTGATAACCATTGGCATGCTTTTTAAGTAGAAAAGACTGCCCTAGACTGCACAATTCTCTGTTTAGTAAACATGCTCTTGAATGCGTCGTGGTTTGGTTACGCCATCGTATCTCACACAACGTTGGTTAAGAGCCAGTTGACCGTCATCATATCCGGAAATTGTGCTCACGGACGCCAGATACGAACGATTGGACAATTATACTTCTATTGGCCTTTATCGCCGCATAGCTAACGGAGCGGCAGGACTTTAATGACGGTATCATGACTTCAGTGGATACCTGGGTGACCTTGAAAGTCTTCCGACATCGTCTGCACATTTCGCGGGAGTGTAGCTCAGAAACCAGACGGCTCATGTCTTAAGACGGGCAGGGCTCTCAACTGCACCGAATGATCTTCAGCATGACTATTTCACTTCAAAGCCCCATGCAAATGTGAAACACCTCCTTTAAAAAGCAGAATTATGTCACCTTGCAATGACGGCGAATTACGAAACAGCTGAGATGAGCGTCTCTTGTTTGCGTATCGTAACACATATCACACTTTCAGCTTGCTTGCAATGCATTCTACTGCATGCAAACAACAAAATATGACAACTTCGCCCATTATCTAATACAATTTACATCAGCATGGGTCAGATCTATCATGTGAGAAAGGTTTATCCAGAGCTTTTCACAAAAGAAGAAGAAAAAAGACAGAGACGCGCTCTCCATCATCCAACGACCCTTTGTTCTTCCCTTCTCCTTAATACTTTTTGGCGGGTAGTACCGAGGCTTGCACTTTATTTTTGAGTTGATGTGAGCCTGGATTGATCATTAAGCCACAGAAATCACAGACTATATAATTCGGGCCGGAATATAATTTTTACTAAAAAAGATAGTTCACACCTTTCAGCAAAGTGTCACCGAAATGACCTCAAGAAAAAGCCCATAAGCCACAAACCGTTGAGGTCAGCAGGAGGCTATAAGGCAGCTATCGTAAAGCCAGGGCGAGGTGCTCGCTATTCGCCACTAACTGAGGTGGCCTGCATCTGGTCGCAGCGGCCGCGCTCAAGGTCAGGTGACACCAGAGAGCACATCGAAAAAACAGTACACATGAAAACGGTATAAGTTTGCGATACAAAACCTCCACCCTCATTTCATTCATTTTACTTCCCTTTTACACCAGGCTTAAACCGTTTGGCGTTTGAAGCCAAGGCTGAAGCAGGCACCGAGCGAACAGATGTAGTCTGGGGAGCAAATCACACGCCTGCTCGACCATTTCGGGGGAGACTCTGCTGGTACCGGTAGTGTAGTGGTTAAGCAGCGCGCCTGGGAAACCAGAAGTACGGGTTCGGTTCTCCGCGGCGCCTGCTCTGTCAGCCAGGGCGAGAGGCAAGCGACGCCATATGGCCTCGGCTGTGGAGTCTGTCGTAAAGCTCCCATCATGACGGGCCCAGCGGGTATCAACCAGCGAATATCAAATGCTACAGCTATTGCGAGGTGTATTGTCGTGAGACGCGGCTTAGTAGCACGTCGCCAGTTCACACTCCATGTTGTTTAAGAATTGAAGTACATGATGATACACCATGGCATGCTAGAATAATTGCACTCATTTGGGAGGGGGGGGGGGGCAGACTTGAGCCCAGCGAATGTCTTTTTTCATATTAGCATAAAACGAGGGCTTTTAAATATGGACATTGTTCCATACGGCTTTGCATAGTGGTCAACTGCGATCATCCTCTTGCAGCCGTGCTTCCAGTCAAGCCAAGTACCTCGACCGATTACTCTCAGTGCCTGTCATACACGTACTCGGTGCCTGAAATAGCACTAGTGACGTCGTCATCCCGCACCAAATTTGGGGACGAAGGAACGTCCTAACGATTTCCGTTCACCAGCCTCTGCACGGTCCATTCTGATTTTTCAGGACGTGTGACGTCCTTCGCCCGGTTTACATGCCCATGACCAAGTGGTCCTCAGCCCGCCACGATACACACTCTCCAGGGACACATCATCAGCGTCGTATGCTTGTGACGACGAGTCGCCCGGCCTCGCCGGGCGCGTGCCGTGAGATACGCTGATGAGGTCATCTGTTCGGCACGCGCCCGTCTCTCCTCCGCTGCTGTCCAGACCGGGACCACTTCATCAGCGGATTGCACGCCATCCCTGCCGGTGCGTGAGGGCGGCCCGTGCTCTCGTGCCGCCGCTGTGCCGATCCCGTGCCGCCCCGACCCGCCAATTAACGCGTCCCATTATCGTCCGTAATGAGCGCGTCCGTCGCAGCGCCCCGCCGGCTAATGGCCGGGCACGACGGCAAGTGGTGCCGATGGCGCGCGCGTGGACAGGTGGCGGCCATTACCGGCGGGTTGCAGGCCGGAGAGACGCGTCCGACACACGGCGGAAACGAGACGCGAGCCGCCTGGTGTCTGGCTTCGGTAGCATCTTCCCGACTTGCGCCAGGCTTCGGTAGCATCTTCCCGACTGGTGCCAGGCTTCGGTAGCATCTTCATGACCCGTGCAACCGCACACTACACAGCGCTGCAACGACACTCGACACAACGCTCAGGGAAGTGAACATTGCGCAACGATGGCAACCCGGGTGCCTCCTGTTTGAGGGAGGCCGACAGCCTTGCACCCGAATTCTCCCGATACCTGCACCCTCAATATCAAATACCCTTACATCTGTTTACTCAATACTAAGGCTCCATGCCAAGCTAGTAAGGGTGCGGTTCAGGACCTACGCGAACTGTGTTGAATTTTAAAAAGTAATGATGCTCACCGCAAGCAGCATTTTTTTCGCACATGCTTCCCTGGCGACGGCTGTCACTGGCGTTAGAAATAGTGCTGACCAAAATCGTCCAGCTAATGATGTTCTAGTAGCATGTTCTGCCTTACGAAATATTAGGAACCACAGGAAATGGATTCAGAGTATCGTCTTGTATCAGCACATATATTTTCCTGCGGCTCTACGACCAGTTTTTCAAAACATCGAGGGACCACGCTTTGACACATTAACATGACGTGAAATGTTCATGTGGCGCACTTGACAGCAATGGCGCAGTTGCGAAGTGGAGTGGGTGGTCCGATGATTGATTGACACCATGGCTGGGTGTGTTTGATGGCGAGAGTGATAAGGTAGTACTAACGCAGACCGCTGCAGAGTTTCACTGTTTACCGACAGTTTTGCAAAGATCTAGGCATGCAACCGGAGGCCGAATGCCAAAATATTTGCAGATTTTGATGTAAGCTTAAACGGCCTTGGAAGTGAGGAGGAAATCCACGTCGGTCCGAGATGAATAAAGTATTGTTTGCAACAACGTTCAGACCGGAGGCCAAGCAATGAAAACATAACCTTCATCGCCGTGTCAAAAGGGGGGGGAGGGGGGTAACACCGTTCCCCGGGGTACCCGCCGTTAACAGCCGCCTGACCAGGGGACTTTTCATACATTGGCTCGCCATATAAAAGCTGAGCTTCACCAGCCTACATAAAGAAAGGTATGCTTTCCGTATCCATAATGTAGTTAAACACAACTAACTTTATTCAAATTTTAAAAAAAGTTTCCTTGGTTTGTTTCAAAGTAAGACCATGATTAATTTTAAGCCCTTCCAGAAGCTAGTTTTAGAAGAGATTTTCCCATGGATTTAGGTGCTTGGAAGCAAACCTATGCAGACAAAACTGGCACAAATGGGCTCTCGCGTGACTTATACACTTTTATTTCATCCATTGGAAACCAGTTGTCTCCAAGCGTATGCAACTTCATTTGTGAAATGTGGGCACCCTGCCTCGTCTGGACTTGCTAGGATGACCAACAGTTTAAGGCAACAACAAGTTCCATCAATATTTAGTCCGATTCGTCACGGATCGACTAGGGTCGATGAAACGTGCCTGCTTCGGTAGCTGAACATATCGCAACGTTTGTAGCCAATGCATGCTGCATGGTACGTTATGTCCTTCGGTATGTGTGTTCTGAGCAGGCACAACGTAAAACGTCGAATATTGAAAACTGAACCTATGTTTGCCTAATAACACCGCTTAATCAGTGCCCCCTGGCATATTGAGGGCCAACAAATGTTAGTGTGAAAACTCCGTATTCAAATCGCCAAAAAACAACAACACGAACTTAAAGCCTGTTTTGCGACTATGAAGTACTAACAAGAGAAGGCTTTTATATCTTTTAAGCGTTCAACATATGCTCTGAGCGACTTCGGCGTGCAATGGCCCACATCGTGCGCTATTATTCACGCGAGCGCGATTTGTGTCAGCACATGCTGTGATTTGGCAGCAAAGTTTAGTATCTGCGCCCAGTATAGTATATGCGCCAGTAGAGAACAAGTTTAAAAACACACCAATGCACGGGCTGGTGCCGCATCGGAACCCGGGGCGTAAAATAGCTGATCCCACTTAGGTCTCCAATTGGTAAATGTTTCTCGTAGTTTCACTTGTTGGTATCACATTTTCGCTTCTCTTCGGACATTCACACTCACATATACTTTTTCTACTCCTTCGTTCCTATACACATGTTCTTTCTTAGCACGTCCTTCAATGTCCTTCAATAATCACTTGGGGGGGGGGGGGGGGATAAAGCTGGTGCGCTGAGAACTAAAGCGATAGCGAGCAGAATCGCTGAAATAAAAAGATGGCCACTGCCGCTGCTGTCAAGAACCAGCGCTTGGTCCACGGCAGTATATCTGACGCCGCTGGCCCACTCGGAGTGCGTTCCTAGTGCTATGAACAGTTCTTGTAATGCTTCACCAAACGCCATGCCAGGCTACCGTCCATTAAAACACACGAAGGACGTGATCCCTAGACTGCGCGCAGACCAAGCGTAGCTTAGATGCGTTCCATAGGCAGAAGGCGCTGCTCTGCCGAGTCGAAATGTGCTATGCCTGTTTACTTGTTTTGTGGGCCGAAGGAGTCTGATGTGCCAGGTCTGGTATAGTAACAGAAATTTGTTCGCTTATCACGCATTATTCGTGATGACTGAATGTGACAGTGTCTTTATTTAGACCTGGCGTGAATACAATACAAAAAAGGACGCATCGCATGGAGTTCCCGAATGCAAGGAATGCTATCTTTCCATCTTTCCGCTGGTTTATGCTCGTCACAGGCCACACTTGGGCCACTGGTGATTCAACCCCAATAACTGAACCGTACTAATAGAGGTGTCATTTTAGCACCAGTAGAAAACACAAAAAAGAGGGAATAGGAGTGATAAGCTTTCAATTCATACAAAAATTGTGGTTTAGAAGGATGGCGTACACTTGAACAACGCACAGCTTGTTGATTCCTTGCAGGCAATTCAAGAAATCAATTATTTCTGGAACTCAGGAAGACGGTTAGGCTTCTGACAACGTTATCGCAGCAGATCAATGTTGGATTGACCACAATTTGGATATTGTCCGAGAATATATTCACCAGCATGCAGATTCCCACGACTGCCTCCTGCCCTGTGACGTGCGCCGTATGTCACGAGGCAGCTGCGGTAACGCTTTCTCCTCGGCTCCACCGCTGTATCGCAGTATTTCTGTACGACAACTGACAAACCGGTACAGCGGGCTCGTCAGCGGCTTAGCGAGCCGGTTTGCACGAGCGGCGAAGGAACAAGTCCGGGGTATTTACGCCCGTGGTCTATGCTCGGATGGCCGGACTTGGACGCCGGGCCGCTGCCGTGGCTGACGGGGGGGGGGGGGGGGGGGGGGGGGCAAGCTCGCTACCAGCACAAAGCCGTGGCCGTCGCCCGAGCGCTGCGCTGGAGCGACAAGGCCTGAACGCAGGGGGCGTCCTGCGAACCGAGCCAGCAGGGAGCAGTGCTCCGTATGATGCCAGACTGCGTCGGCAAATCAAAGTTTTAAGTGGACTGCGTTCTTTGCCGAGTTAGATGTGCGGCTGTCGTGCAGCTCAGCAGAATGTCATACACTTTACCTGTGGTGATGATGTGGGCCGTGGCAGTTCGCAACACTTGACGCAGCTACGCGTATTGGTGGAGCAGGCAGTAATGGCGACAAATAGCTTTTTCACCAGCAGAAAGAGATGGCGCGTATTAATCTCGTAGATCAGGTGAATACGGAGACATTCAACACTGTACCACGGAGCGGCAACACTTGCAGTTAACCTCAGTTGGGTTTTTCGAACATGTTTTGTTAGCACCGCCATTTGGGTTTATATTTTGGCCGTTTACATTTCTTACGTACGGCTGCGGAGGCCAGCAGATGTCTTTGAGTTCAGTGATTTTTTAGATCTAGCAAGCCCACGAGGGTGTGGTTCTCTGCTTAACCCATGCAAAGTTATTCGTTTCTTCGTTTCTCTCGTTTCGACGCTCCAAGGAATGCAGCAAGTTGTATCGTCTCGCTCATTTCCATGGACAGAGCGGCACAAGGTACTTTCGGTAGCCTAACATCGTTACGCGTCTTTTTGTGCAGACGGTGTATGCCAGGAAGGTTGGATCAAACAGGGCTACTTCCCGACAATGCACTGTCCAAGTCAGAACATCCGCGCTTGGTTGTTTCCGGGCACCTGCAGACCATAGCCTGCGGTGGAGTCGGACAGCCTGGTACCCGCCGCGACTCCAACCAGGCGCGCCTCAGGGTTAAGTGACTCTCTGTCTCCACCTCCCCTGCGGCCGGACGCCAGCCTGGTACCCGCCGCGACTCCAACCAGGCGCGCCTCAGGGTGGAGTGGCTGTCTGTCTCCGCCTCCCCTGCGGCCAGCTTCGATCCAGAGCGGACGGCAGATGGGCTAGCGGACCGGAATGGCTTCCCGTCCGCGCCCGCGTTTTCGATTAATACGGATCATCTGGGCCCGGGAGCGGGGAGAACATGCACGAAAAACCGAAGGTAGAGTGGGCCAAGTGGGTGCCAACTTCGGTGAGGGGGAGGACGTTAACGACACCAACCAGCGGATGGATTGGTGGAAGCGAAATAGGTCAGACGAGTGGCAAGTTACGAGAAGCTTCTAGCCATACCACTACCCTTCACCGGGAGAAGACTGGATTACACTGAAGCAAGCCTGCTAAGTGAGTAAAGCTACTGTTAAGTAGGGCTTGAGGAAGACTGTTACGGGATACACTAAAGTTGGGTTGGTGCCTTGCTGTGGAATGTGTCGTAGTACATCCAAACGTCCCACACGCACCTCATACGGTCAATGTTTCCTACGCCCGAGTTGTCAACTTCAAATATAGAATCAGCAGAAGTGTAGACTACGTGTGTAGAATCTACTACAAAGGGCATTTTTTCGTAACGTAGTTCCAAGGTAAGTTTAGGTCATTCCACGAGAGTTAATCACCAAACCTGCCCTGGTTGCTAATGCTTTGAAGTGATGATTTGGATGGTTTTGACGACAATCGCTGAAAGGCCTTGGAGAACCGGTCGAAAGAACTTTACTTTAATTCAATCGACTTTGTTTTTATCAATTTTTTAGTTTTATTAGTTTTATACTTTATCTAGACCCAGTTAGTCCAGGCCCTGTTGGCCGACATTGGCAAAAGTAGGAAGGCGTTGTTTGGATTAGCGTCTAAAGTCATCGCTAATTTAACAAGATATTACAAGCATAGTGCCTTATTATGAAGCTCGGCACTTTCATTATTATGAAGCTCACCACTGTCCTTATGAACTTGCAAATAACGTGACCATGACTAAAAATAGGTTTTGTTCATCTTTTTAGCCTCTATTGCTGGGGAAACAATGAAAATAATACCTGTGTTTCAGCTCAGCAGGTGGGTTTTTACTTCCACTTCTTCGTAAGTTCCTCATGATCCCTGTAAAATGGCACTTCCAGGACACAGCAGGCTAATGTCTCAAGTTTTCTACGACAATGCAACCGATACCGCGGTCTTTACATAGCAGAATTGGGTTCTGGCACCTGTCTTAGCCGAGCTAAGCCCAAACCTCCGTCTGAGCGGGGTTACATCCCAGGCGACCTGGCCGGCGGCAGCGGCGGCGCCGGCGGGCTGGGCGGGCGGCTGTCTGTTGATTTCATGTGAGGCGCGCGGCTCGGGCGGGCGACGGCCCACCTGCCGCCGTCAGTAGCGCCGACGCTCCGACGCATCCGACCGGCCGCATACCGGCCCGCCCGGCCAGACCGCCGGCCGGACACACGCCAGGCCAGACCGCCGACCGGACACAGAGCGGCCCGCCCGGCCAGACCGCTGGCCGGGCTGAGAGCGGCCCTCCCGGCCAAACCGCCGGCCGGACACAGAGCGGCCCGCCCGGCCAGACCGCCGGCCGGACCCCTCCGGACCGGCACTGGGTGGCTCGTTGAACCCTCTCGCAAAATAAGACATTCGCCCTGGTCGGCCCTCAACAACTCACTCGGTTAGAGCGCCTGCCTTCCATCCTACTCGTGGCATGACGTGGTGGATGGGTTTGCTTCGGCGCTCACTATTTACCCCTGGCTGGGATGACCTGTGGCCGGTGGTGGCGGCAGTTCGAGGTCAAATGAGGTCAGAGAGCGGGTTGGGTGTCGTACCTAGCATCGTGGTACGTTGAGCTTTCACCAAGAAATTTCGCAGTTAGCTGGAACTTACCCGTCTGTTGCTGGTGGCAGAGCTTACCCATCAAACACTTTGTACTTGAACTCGAAGGACAGAAATAAATCCGATTAAAACGCTCGGATAAAATAAAAACGATTGGTCGGCCTTCGTTGCTGCTTTTGCCGTAAGCGCCCGCGTAATGTCTGGCGGCGTTGGAGCTGGCTGAGTATGCCGTGTGATGGGCGGAGTGACAGGCTGACCAGGTAAGTATACACAGCATACAGCTGTGTGCCCACCAGCGGCACGGTGCTGAGCCAGCTAACGGCGCTGGTCGTCCTTAATGATAGCGGCAATGCCGCAAAGCGCGCTGCACGGTTCGTCCCAGTAGCCCAGTTCGTTAGAACGCCTGCTTTCCGATCCACCCACCCGTGGCGGGGTGAGTTCGAGTCACTTCAGACGCTTGTTTGTCGCCCCTGACAGCTAGGTCGTCCGTCGGTGGCAGCGGCTGCGCTTAAGGTCAGGTGACGTCATGGGACAGGACGGACGGTGCCTGCATTGCAGCGCGATAAACTTCGGCCACCCAATTCTGCCGTTGACCTAGAATTGCGTGATCGGGTGGAAGGGGTGAGGGTTCACACACTTAGCACTGCTTAACGTAGCTCTGGTGCCGGAAATCCACCCATTCAAAATTTTCCGATTAAATCTAACAAGGCACACTCACGCGCATGCCCACACCGCCAGTGGTTCAGTGCCCCAATCAAATGACGGCGCATGTCAAAAGTGTCCACATATTTATCTTTGAAAAGCGTCCAACTTCAGTCCGCCTAGCCCCACTGAGATCTTAAGACACCCGTGAGTCTCCTGGCACAGCTGGCCGAAGATGATCTCTCACGGCTCTGTCGCATGTCCAGTCTTACCGTAACACTGAATCATTGACAGGAAATGCCGCACCGCCAGCGGCCGTCGCAGCCCGCCGACCCAGCTGACTACGCTGCCACCCGGCCCAGCGAGACAGCGCGCCGGAAGATGTCGTGCGACCGAGCCGAACGATCGAGGCGGCTGAAGGAGAAACCAGTCACGACGAGCGTCTGGACTTCGTTAATTACATCAATAAACCTTTGTCGGAGACCAAGTGAAAAGACCGGCGGGGAGCGCCGTGTGGATGCGGGCCGAAGGCTGTCGCTGCTCAGGTCAGATATTCGGCTCGTCTCTCCGCCGCCTGCTGAGCCTGCCGCCGTCCTCAGCCCGCGGCCTCTGAGTGCGCCCCGTGCCGCGGCCCGCCCGGCTGCACCGGCGCGGCGGGTTATGTGCAACGCACGTCAGTGGCCGAGCGGGCTCGGCGCCTGCCGCCGGAGCTGGACACGGGATGACGGGGGTGAAGCGTGACGTGTCACCCGGCGCGGCCCGGCCCGGTCCGGTCCGGTCCGCGCGGCCGTCTCAGCCGGCTGTGGCCGCCCGCAGTCTGCCATATTAGGCCAGCGGCCGGGTATGGCGCTGCCGCCGCCGGCGGGGCGGACTGCGCCGCACGGCCTGCCGCCCCGCCACCGGCGGGTATCGCGGCGGACACCGCGCGCACCCCCAGCGAGAACCAGGCCGATCGTGGTCCGCGACAGACGGGTGAGGGTTTGAGTCAAAGCCATCCGTCTGTCCCAGCTGAAGGCACGCCCTACCCCGACCGCGTCTGCATGGAGCCGATGACCCGGCGGGCGGGACTGCGTCGCGCCGTGAGCCGCCCATCCATCGGAGCCTACCACCGGCCCATCGAAGCCCACCTCTGGCCCACCGGAGCACACCACCGACCTACTGGAGCCCTTCACCGGCCCACCGGAGCCCACCACCGGCCCACTGGAGCCCTTCACCGGCCCACCGGAGCCCACCACCGGCTTTCCGTTGGCTGCGGCCGGCCGCCCCGCCAGCGGACGGGGCCGGTCCAGGCAGTGGCCGGTCTGCGTCCGTCCGGCCGGTTTTTGTGCAATGTATGAAAGATGGCGGCGATTGGCTGGGTCGGCAGGACGGTCCTTATCAGACGCTGGCGCTGGCCGGTGACGAGTTTTTGTCGAGCCGACCGGCGGCTCAGCAGGGGCCACCTGCGTGCGCGGCCGGCCCCTGCGACCTGGGGCAGCAAGGAGCCACACCCGACGGGCGAGCTGAGGTGACACATAGCCGCGCCTGAGGGACGAGCTGGGTTAACACAGGGCCACAGCTGAGGGCCTGGTTGGGGTGGTACAGGGCCACAAATGAGGCCGGGTTGAGATGGCACAGAGCCACGGATGAGGCCGGGTTGAGATGGCACAGATCCACGGCTGAGGGACGAGCTGATGTGGCACAGAGCCACGGCTGAGGGACGAGCTGTTGTGGCACAGAGCCACGGCTGAGGGACGAGCTGATGTGGCACAGAGCCACGACTGAGGGGCGAGCTGAGGTGGCACAGAGCAATGGATGAGGCCGGGTTGGGGTGGTGCAGAGCCACGGCTGATGGGCGGGCACAGAGCCACGGCTGATGGGCAAGCTGAGGTGGCACAAATCCACTGTGTCGGTATGTGGTTCAAGCAGGAGTGAGCTGCTTCGTCCCACAACGCTGCTTGGTGGTCAGTAGAGTTGTTTCGAAGGTCTTAGACCTTTCAGAAATTCAAGAACTGTTCCATGCATCACAACGAATAAACAGTAAATATATTTAATGCCATACATGATTCAGTTATGTATTCCATGATGCCACTATCAAGACATTTGCTAAAAAAACGTCACTATAAACACCAGGTTTAATTACTTGAGCAGACACAGCTTCTTGTTAGGTCCACGCCGTCTGTCGCCGACCGAAGCAAATTAATTTGTTGCGCGGTTTGTTTAGGGGATTTTAATTTCGTAACGCCTTCAGATATCACTTTTTTGGTATGCCGGACCTGCAATGACGCAATGGCAAAATCGTTGGGTGGTTTGGTACTGCAAGACCAATGTCATTTCATGGTGAAGGTATCATAAACCATGAAAGTCGTTCTGGCGTAAATGCTACTGACTTCGATGGATGGTAGATTAATCATCAGGCCTGCAGTCGGCGGCCATTTTTAAATGACAGATTGCGCTTCGAAATCGATCGCCAGCCTTCAAAGTGCGTGGTCTTTTGCCAACCGACTCACGGCGCCCGTTTTACTTGAGCGTCCAGGAGAGCCAATCTCAACAGCGGCCAGTGACGCACGGCGCTGGAGGCGCGGGCGGCGCGGCCAGGTCCCACGGCGCCGCCGCCACCCTGTTTGTCGCCGCTCCCGCAGCTCATTGGGAGGCGCGCCGCCGTCGCGCTGTGCACCATTGTTTACAAATGGTGCGGCGGGCGCGAGCCCGGCGGCGACCGGCGACGCCCGGCCACAGCGCCATCTCCCGATGTGGCCACGCATCCCCAGCCACCGGCGCCCGCTCACGCTGCGGCAGACAGCAGTGGCCTCTTGTGCGCGCGCTGTGAAGCTCTAGTACCAAAACTTTCCATCGGAGGCACGTGATCCCGTCGCTTGCAGCCTCACGTCGGCCGACCCTCGTAGCCATCTGCAGGCCAGACGCAGTGGCGGAGGCAGGAGTCGTCACGCTGGGGCCGGGACTGTGGACTCGCCGAGGACGTCCTCCGTGATGTTCCTTGACCAGCAGGACAGCGCTCTTGATGAGAAAAAGTCGGCATAGACGTTGTCCTGCAGGCAAAGCCACCACGCTCACGTCTGTTTGCGGGGTTCAGCCACAAACAACACAGCTGCGATCGAAAACGGAGCCAGATGATCCTGCCCGTCAGAAGGATCATAATGACTCGTGGCCGGCAGCATGGAGTTTTGGAGGCATCGTTCACAAGAATGAGAGATATGTTCTGGCGACTATCGGTTACGCTGCGCTATTCTCAAGCCGAATGTCTGCCGGCGTTTTTATCAAGCGTAATCAAACGAATATAAGGCTTCAAGCTTTCTCGGAATCATTCTGCTCAGAGGGTTCTTTGGCCTTTTTACTCCTCGCGAGGAGCCAGTGGGCGGTCGTCACACACCGTCGGACAGTTACATTGGTTGTACACGCCGGTGACGTCACGCCTACCGGTGACGTCACGCTCGTCAGCAGAGCGGCGTCGTGCGGCACTCACGTATATCTGCGGGCAGTTGTGTCGGGCGTACCACTCGGCTGTGTAAAAAGTCATGTCGATGCCAACGCCGAGCGACAGGGTGATCCAGAGCAGCACGTTGCCAGCCGCGCTGCGCACGTTCATGAAGTGCAGCAGCACTGCGCACAAGCGAGGTCAGAGGTCAGGCGTACGCTTCCGGCGCGGCCCGCGCCCCACCGGCGTGTCAACAGATCTCAAAAGATGATGCGTGCCGCCATCGACGAGACAACACGGACACAGTCTGCAGGCATTGTGCTCCGAACACAGTCATGGACGCTCCCTCACCTGATGGCGTTCACTGGCATTGCGTCTTGCGCGGACCAAGCATACGGGCATCGTGTCTTCAATAGACTAGGTCCACAGGCATCGCGTCCGCGACAGATTCGGTTCACAGGCACTGCGTCCCCAACAGATTCGGTTCACAGGCACTGCGTCCCCAACAGATTCAGTCCACAGGCATGGCGTCCCCAACAGATTCAGTCCGCAGGCATCGCGTCCTCGACAGAGGCAGCCTTCGAGTAACCACAGTTTCACAAGTAAGCTAGCACTCACCGCCGAACACGCCGAACTGAAGGAACAGTATGGGGAAGAAGAAGTTGAAGACAAACATGAGCGTGTACTCGTGCACGATTGACGAGACGACGAAGACGGCCAGCGTAGCCATCAGCTTGCCGCGGTACCGGACCACGTCCTGCGGATCAGGGGTACCGTACAGCTCACCACCGTACTCCAGCCGCCGGCTCGCGAGTGCTGTACAGACCCGTCATGTTCACAAACAGCTCACTCACTGACAATGTGGCGCAGGTCGTTCCGTTACATGTTGCAGATGCGCTGCAAATGTCAGCAACTGCGCACAGCTGCAAATGTCAGCAACTGCCAATGGAACCTTGGCAGCTGAACAAGTGTCTCTTATCTTTAACTCTTCGGTATGGTTCATGTTCATGAAATGGAGTGAGTTAAAACCCGGTCAGTCAGCGAACATCACGTGCAAAGTCACTCATATTCAGATTGAAATGTTCATTTCGTACTTAAGGTAGACAAGCAAGACCTGTAGCTCCCGGGGTTTTCAGCACCAGTAATCTTCGCAGGGTCCATGACATTGCCGAAATTATCGTTAGCTCAAGAATGATCTTTAACATGACAATGATTGTACCTTTTCTACTTAAATTCGACAAGCCACCAACGAAAAGTTTTTCCAAAACGTCCGTTTTTTTTTTACTTGTTTAAGTCACGGTAAAAATACAGTCTTTGCCATTTTAAAGGCAATTCGTTACCAGGGGTACTGGTTATGCGGCGATATCAAGCAGCCATTCGGATGCATCATGAAACACGCCAACGTTTCAAGGTCGTGCTCATGGTCACACATCAGCATCAGCCATCACTCGTGAACTTGGACACTGCTTTGAAACGTTGAACATTTTCACCACATGTCCTAATAATTGCTTGATGTCGTCGTTAAACCAAAGCACCCTAGCATACTGAAGACAAAATATTTTCAGTACGCGATCTCACAATGCTTATTTCGTGGTGAGGTGGCTGGTGGAAGTTGTTCAACCATTGTCAACATAAGCCAGATTTTGACCTTGCATTCCAGCCAAGAAGCCTTTCCAGTTTTTTGCCTGCTTGAAAACCCCACTATGCACCCGATTCTTTCGTAGACTCATTAGTTGCAGCATCACTCACACGCCTAAGAGAACTTTCAAACAAACAGAAAGCTACGCAATCAAACTGTGTTCAGCTGCACTTCGGCGCAGTTCTCACCGAGTAGATGTATTCATACAGCCAGTCGTGGACCACAATATTCCACGTGCGGTAGAAGCTGGCGTAGTTGGTAACATTCCACCAGTCCTGAGGAACATACGCGAGCGAATGTTAGAATCCAACTCACACATCGCCAAAGGCTTCATGCTCAGTCAAACACGTGACCAACCGATAAAACTTTGAAACACCAGCATGCGCGCAAGTCGTCATAAAAACGGCACAAACGCTGGATGTGGTTCTAGAGATGAGTATTCCGTCGTTTTCAGGAACTCATTTAATAACCATAAGCTCTTCAACATTATTTTATGAGAAACAGGAGCGGCGCCACAGTTTTGAGTTAGAGTAAGGGGGTAGGATTTTCCGGGGGCCTCCTGGACAAAATGGGGCATCCCCGCAGGGGTCCTCCCGAGCAGTGCGATATTCAAGGGAAAAGAACACCGAGGGCTTATGCCCCCTGATCAGATTGCTACATAAATCATATCCAAAAAAAGAACTATAATTATCCAACAAAGGGCCTCGCTGACTTAAAACATGGCCTCCTGTTCCGGAAAAGAGCCTCCCGATGCATAGAGGGGCCTTCTTATCCAGACCAGGATGTTTACGATTCACGAAGGGCCTCCAGATCTAGCCAAGTGGCCTCGCTATCCCAAAACAGGACATCCTGATCCGGAACCCCGGCCATTTGGTATATAAAACGGGCCTCCTGCTCCCAACATAGGGCATCTTGAATATGGATAATATGAAGTCGTAGTGCGTGCGTGTAAATTAGCGCCGAAAGTATGGACGTATATATGCGGAATTGATTTGAATACATCAGGCGCTAGAGCGGGTCCTGATTATAAGAGAGGAAGCGAGAAATGCAAGCGAGGAATCAACGTGGTGCAAGGGAACCGTAATCAGATCAGTTATTCAAGCCCTGGTGCCGTGATCGGCAACGTATGCACAAATCTTCACTTCAAATTGCTGGCAAAAATGCCAGACTTCCCGATTTGATACGAACCGATATACTTTGGGACGTGCAAAGTACTTCATGTAAATTTGGTTTCGAAGATAACACACGCTGCCATTTCTTCTATATCACCGGTTAAGTGCACCGCATTGCGGTCAAAAACCATGCTGGAAGGCTTAGCCAGTCGCGTGAGCCAGACGGGAAAATTACTTATTTTGTTTGCTTTCACATTCAGTAAGGCGTTAATAAATCACACGGAGGGCGGTCGTCGTCAGTTATTTGACAGGAATTGGCTTGATCTTCTGATTAACTGATTCCATATGCTCGCTTGGTGCCGAAAACAATATCGTTGGGACGATTAATGGTAAGCCGGCAAACAACAATCATCGATACACGTCGCACGAAGTTGGCTTAAATTCCGCCCAGTTCTAATTGAATGCTTTTGCACGTAGGATAGATATCTAGCAAGACAGTTACCGTCAATAAATCGATCAAATGTTGATGACAACTGGCACAGAAACCGGCCACCAGCCTAGCTGAAGCAGGGCGCATTTAAGGCATACATGTGTTATTTCTTCGAACCGTCACACACAGAGACGCGCGGGCTGTCATGTCGGCACTGCACACAAGCTCAGTGTTGGCCAGTGTCTTCGTGTCACTATTCCGGTAGCTTAAATAACAGGAGCATGCCAGGACACCAAACTCAGAGTAAATTCCGCAACAAACCTTCGTGCCGGGGTCTCCGACATATGGCTCACGTGGCTGATTATAATTGGCTCTCGGGCCGATAATACGAATCTGCTTGATTCCTAGAGATGCAAAAACGACGTCAGTCAATGAGAGCCAAGACGCTGCTCTCTAGAGTTCTTGTTCATGAAGCTCAGGGCTGCCTCAGGGATGTGCGCTCCCGACCTGAACAAGGGGCTACATTCAAGGGGGGCTATTGGAGACAATGAAATGATGATTACAATGACGAGTTTCACTCTGCGTCTCAGTGCGCAGGCCTGCCTGAACAACGTAATGAAGTGGAGAAATATCGGTGAAACCTTCACTTGAAAATGCGAATTCTTAGGCAGCAATACAAGACGGACAAAACAAACTGCATTTTTCAATTCAATTCGCATTTAAATTTCAGTAGAAATAATGACAATCCAAACTCGACTATGTGTCGAAATTTCAATAGCATTTCAACAATAGGTCGCAGAACATTTATACTGTTGCCTTGTTTTTATTAAAACCACTTAGTGTTAAACCGACTCGGACATTTCGCAGCGTCAGGTGCACTGTCCTGGAAACTTATAATCTATGACGCGAATCATAACCAATGGTTGAGCAAGCACTTAGCGGCGCACGGACGCCTCAGCTTCACTTCTTCAGTCAGTCTTGTCGTCGTCGTCTTGACTGTCGTCGCTGGATATTGCGTCATACAAACTAGGACTGAGGGGGCAGGTAGCTGCGTGCGGTCTGGTCACTGTGTCACCAGTGGTTTAGGCGTGCAAGAGAGCGACTAAGCCTCATTACGCCGAGGGTCCCGCGCCGTGATGGCCTCAGTGCGTCAGGGTATGTCCTGCGGAAGAAAGCAAGTACCACTCACTGCGTTGAATCCGATGTGATCCACATAAAGACGAAGTGTGGCTTCCATGTAAGCCAGGTTAATGAGGAGGGACAGCTGAACTTTAAGACCAGCCGGAAGCCTGAGACGGAATTTCTTAAAGGGTACCAATTAGATATGATTAAATTTGATTTCACACGTTTGTCTGTTCACGAATATGGTGGTGGAAGCAACAATAAAAAAAAACCCAAAACAACCAAATGATGTGCATGTAAACGAAGCATAAAATAGCTCCGAAAAGCCATGTGACGTCAAATCAGTCAGTCAAATCAAATCGTCAGTCAAATGTCATGTGACGTCATATAACTTTCCTCGGGGCCCAAAACGAAGCGATGTTAGGCAAAGAAAGACACATCTACCATCGTGCTACTTAAAGCTTGCTAACCAATGAATCCTCAAATGTACATTTCCCCCGTATGCTATGCATTTTGGCTCATCTGTACTAACCAGATCATGCACTTGTGACAAACAAAACGTGGTCATGTTGACAACTTTTGAGCAGCCCCAGAATGCAGTCAATTTTGAAGACCCTGATGTCGCAACAAATCGCATTAAATAATGACTGCTAGCATTTTAATGAACGCTCAGTAACATGTTTTGGAATCAACTTTATTATTTTAAAGACTTTGTTACAAAATCCACGAAAAAAGTAAAGCCGTGGCAATGCCGTAATAGACACCGGAACGCTGCCGATAATTTTTCTTACGCTGGCGGGCGGTGATCACACAAATCCTGTCAGTTATTACCCACCGTTTTGATTCAATTTCTTTCGCTTCAGCCAAATATTGCTACGCTTTCCAAAACATTTTAAAGACAACGCTCTGGGACGATCGTCGCGAATTCCAATCATGCACGGATGACTTCGACTGAAGACGCTGTTGTCGTAATCAAATCCCAGAAAATGACGCGATGGCCGATTCCCACCATAATCTTCGGATTCTGGTAACGGATACCAACACAAGCTGAATGAGCGCCGCTAGTCCTGCGAATACACATCACAGTGGTCTCAAGGCTAACGGGAGCAACATCAGGATATCCTATGATGTGTGTTCTTTTGCTCTCAAGGTCCTCAGCGACTAATGCAAGCCCACGAATCAAAGGGTGGCTAGTAGTGTTTTAGTTACGAGTCACAGCTTTGTATTGGCAACTTCATGGTTCAAGTCAACCGCTTAAGGCAATTCTGGATCTTCAGGTGCACGAGCGCCTCATGGACCACCATAGCCACGCGCGAAGGACCGTCCACATAGGCAAGGCCCACGCCGGAAGTCCCAGCTGAGACGGCCGATGCCTTTTGACGTGAGGGAGAAGGATGATCATGTGACGCTGTCATCTTCCGAGCAATGACTCCAGCCGTCTGGAGCCGTCTGTCCGGACCAGCGAGGAAAGGGGCCGACCACTGCCGGTAGCATCGGGGGCGCGCCGGGCCAGGCGGTAACGACCCGGCATCGGCGCGCGGGCCCGGGCGGCGATGACCCGGCATCGGCGCGCGGGCCCGGGCCGGTCCGGAGTGTCGCACTGCGGCAATCCACACGGCTGCGATCGCATCTGCACTGTGCGAGCGCACGGGGAGTCGCCAAGTTTGTATTGATGATTTGCGGATGATTTGATTTACTGATGGTTTGAAATTGAACTGCGATTCCGCGCGTCGAGGTCTGTACAGACGACTCCAAGGTGACATCTGATTTGGAAGTTACATTTTGGGGGTGAACAAATATTTTCGTTATTTCATCACCCCAAATATTGCATTGGCTAACAGCATCTTTTCTGCGCCGGCAAAACTGCGATGCAGTTGCAAAACATTCATTTCATTGAGCATATTTCAGTCATTATGCCACTTTCTGACGTCATGAACGACGGGCAAGAGCAGGGCGCTGTGGTCTTGAGGCCTCAGAACCACAATTAAAACACAACAAACCTTCAACGCCAGGTTTCGCTCAGATCTGAGAATGTTAAATCGCACTTCTATTGGTTCAGTTCACGTGGAATAACCTGCTAGATGGGCTAAACTGCATGAGGCGGCTCCGACACAGGCATGTTTTTATGCAAGCCGTGCAGGGTGTTCCGAGCCATTTTCTTTTGATGGGAAGGAGCGCAAAAGTATTTTGGAGCGGCCCATGTTTGCATCGTCGGCATGATGCAACTTACTTATAGAACCATACACCAACTGCAAAAATGTGGTGGCTTTGCGCCCCGTTGTTTGAGGCTGTTTTGAGCATGTGTCAGACTCAGAATATCTTGACGTCACACGTTCCCAAAGTTAAGGTGGTGACGTC
Source organism: Pollicipes pollicipes (assembly GCF_011947565.3). Classification (NCBI taxonomy): domain Eukaryota; kingdom Metazoa; phylum Arthropoda; class Thecostraca; order Pollicipedomorpha; family Pollicipedidae; genus Pollicipes; species Pollicipes pollicipes. Next base: position 3,603,655 of record NW_023596461.1, read on the forward strand.
ACCAGTATAGAGCAACTGACAAAACTGCAGATTCTGCATCGATCGCTTGACGCTACCAAGAATCAAGACTTCAGAGACCGAGATTGGTTGCAATTCCTCAATATACCTCAGGTGGCTTTTCAATCTTATTGCCCCAACTTACTTCCCATAGGGATGCACACAAAAGTATTGGGTCTTTGCTTACGGCAGCTTTAGACTTAGCTGGACGTTCAATGAAACACTTCTAGCTGCGGACGACTAAGCAGTATCCCATTGTGCGATTTTAGCTCAAACATAAGGAATAGATTACCTCTTGAACAGAACGCACGCCATATAAACAGCCCGCCTAGTAGTCTCCAAACGTGATTTCCAGACGTAAATTTGCTTCACTAGATGTTAAGCATATCGAGTGACTCACGGATGAAGGGAAAATGCTATAAGTGATGGGGTATCATATTTAGGCAACACTGGGCACTTCACCCTATTTGTGCGCGGCACACTACCCGAATATGACGCGGGACCGATTCGAATTCCCATTCCCTTACCCAGATCCAAGCATGGCCTGGTCGGATCTAGACGGGAGGGTTCTGAGCGAAAGCTAAACAAATCCTAAAAACTCCGCTTTTAGCCGGGCTTAGCCATGTGCACGCCACGCCATTTGGCGTGTTGGCTTCCGCACAGGTGTCTGGACGTTCAGCTACTTCCTAGTACTGGCCGTTCCCTGAGACCCCAGCCTCGATCCACGCCTAGATCCGGTCGTTCTCCAGCTCCTCGTCCTCCCACTCCCAGGTCTCCAGCTCTTGCAGCTTCCCCAGCCACCACGCCTGACACGCGAGTCCGATGGCGGCCTGGGCGACCCCAGGTCCGCGTCCGCCAGTCCTGCCGCGCGCCCAGCCCTCACCTGGTAGAACATGCGGTCGGCGAATCGGGTCATCTCGGCGAAGGCGTTCATCCAGGCGTGCAGCAGAGCGAAGAAGCCGCACAGGTAGCAGAGCATGCCGGGCATAACGCTGCCGAACACGTGCACCACTAGGTGGCGCCAGGTCACCGGACCCAGACCGTACCGCTGGAAGGGCGGCAGGAAGAAGCGCTCCAACAGGAACGATGTGTAGACCACGCAGCCGACCACCTGCGCCAGGTGCAGCACGACGCGCCCCCAACGCACCCGGTCCGTCCTGAGGGGCGGAGGGGCGGTCACAGGGTCAGCATCGCCCGGCCCGTCCTGAGGTAGACCACGCAACCGACCACCTGCGCCAGGTGCAGCACGACGCGCCCCCAACGCACCCGGTCCGTCCTGAGGGGCGGAGGGGCGGTCACAGGGTCAGCATCGCCCGGCCCGTCCTGAGGAGTGCAGGGGTTATCACAGGAACGACATCACTCGCCCCGTCCTGACGGGTGGAGGGCCAGTGATCATCATCCAGAAACCGGTACCTCTCGGCGTCTGAAAGGCGTGGCACAGGCTTGATTTCCAGCTGGAATACCATTTAATCATTGGAATGAATGGAAGGACATTCAATCATGTGTGTGATCTGGGGTTGGGCTCTAGGATGCCATCGCGCAAGGCCAATGTCGTGGTTCGAGAGCCTGCGTCAAGAGGCCCGCCCGTCCGCCAGCGAGCAAACGGGTGACATTCGCCTCCAGCAGGAGCGGAATCCGACAAGTTCTGCACTCTGGCTGGGGTCAGGCGCACCAACACCGGGGAGTTCAACACCGGCAAGCTCGCTGCCGACATGTTCATGAACACGAATGAAAGCGTATTATCTGCGCTGCTGCAGCAAGGAGAAAACACACGTGCACGCTGCTGCCGAGAAGGCCGGAGCGCAATGCTGAGTCTCACCTGGGGTAGCTGTCCCTGTACACCAGAGTGGGTACGAACATGAAGAGGAGGAATGTGCTGAAGTTGGGACATCTGTCCAAGTCCTTCGTCTCAGGGGCTCTTGCCCGAACCACATTGGAACGAACGAACGCATACACTTTCATGAATAGACGAATCTGTGAATAAAAGAAGAATGCAACGCTTTAGCAAAAAATGCGTCAGTTTGTAATGCTGCAAGATGTTCGATACGGCAGAAGGCATTTCAGTGCAGTAAAATTTGCTGCTTCTGTCGTTGCATTCGCACACTCGAGGCTAACCGTTTGGACTACTGGCGTTTATGCTCCGCTGCAAAAGTAGCGAAGGCACGCTTTTCACCGTGCAAGTCCTCTCGCACAACTTGGCACAGCAAAGCTTCTAGTCTGAAAAGCTGCGACTACCCAACCCAACACCTTCAAACCTGCTCCAGTAGAACGATGAAGGAGGAGGCTGGCGGCAGCCTGTGCTGCATTACCACGACAGCAGGCAGGTAGAGCAGACAGCCACAGTACGCCACGAACATGGAGGAAAACAGCCAGTCGAACAACACTGCAACGCGGGTACCGAGTTATGAGCGTTTCAAAAAGATGCAGCGCGTATCCGGACTTAAAATAGAGCACAGACGAACACTCTATCTGTCTAGAGCGTCAAGAGTCTATCTAGAGACTATCAAGAGCGTCATGTCGACATCCGCTAATGGTGGCGCCAGGTCGTCAGTGGCGCCAGGTCGTCAGTGGCGCCAGGTCGTCAGTGACACCGCCGCTGCGTCACCTGCCTGGACTGGACGAGCGGTGTGTGGCCCAGAAGTGGAAGGTCGGGTACACGAGGAAGATGACGGAGCAGAACATGAGCAGCCAGGTCTCGGCCGTCACCCGGACACCTCCGAACGCGTACACCAGCAGGCTCGGGCTCAGACTCAGCCTGTCGGACACACGGCACTCGGACACCTCCGAACGCGTACACCAGCAGGCTCGGGCTCAGGCTCAGCCTGTCGGACACACGGCACTCGGACACCTCCAAACGCGTACACCAGCAGGCTCGGGCTCAGGCTCAGCCTGCCGGACACACGGCACTCGGACACCTCCAAACGCGTACACCAGCAGGCTCGGGTTCAGGCTCAGCCTGCCGGACACACGGCACTCGGACACCTCCAAACGCTTACACCAGCAGGCTCGGGTTCAGGCTCAGCCTGACGGACACACGGCCGCGCCGGCAGTGTCGGCAGTTATACGGAGATAACGCGACTACCGCACTCGCCCCCGAGAACGCCGGCAGCTTTATGCAGATGTCGATTATCAACGACAGGCTGTAAGCAAATGTCCAACGTATCGTGGCGCGGCATTGGAAAACATACGCACGGTGAATGAATTAATGACAAAAAGACTGATCTAGATTGCATGACGCCGAATTTCCAAGACACGTTTCAGGTGACCCATTATCACCGCGTCACCATACAAACGCCACACTCACGTGCCGTGCTCCACCATGTCGATCAGGATGGCGTGCGTGAAAAGCAGCACCAGCATGGCCACGAAGATGTGGTAAATGGTGCGGATGTGGCTGATGTGGAACAGCTCCGTAAGCAGAGACTCCCGCGGAACAAACCGTTTTCCGTGATCCCTGTCAAGCGATCAGGTCATTTCATAACTGAGAAAGGTCGCGCGCACAGCAAGTCATGTAAGGTGCCATTCTGGCGCCTGCCTGATGGTTGTGCGGATGTATTGTCTGGACCACTAGGCTGCGGCTTGTGAGGCTTTGGCGTGTGGATTGTGTGGGTCATAGCCGTCGTGAACCATGAATTAAAAGCACAAAAGTGTCGAACAGCGTTTAGTTATCGAATAGCGTTTCTTGAAATCGAACTTGTCATGATGGAATCCAGAAGAATTGCCATGAATGACTTGTCACTAGTTTAAAGAGCACCATTGGTGATTTCTTTACCGCCATCTTTGCACTCCTCCACACCCAAATCACGAAATTTTATACCAGACTGACAAACCAGCTAACAAAAAATTGCTGCATACGCTAATTTCCTATCTTTCATTTACCTCTTTTTCGCTTACGAATAGCTGTCTCGCCCCCGGCAAAACACCAATTCACAACAAAATTAGACTTTATTAACTGACACATATTGCGGTCCAGGCAAAAGTTAATGTCACTTTCTAAAATCAGTTGTGGTGGGACGTAGTCGATAACGTTGACCTCACCTAAACTCCCCCCCTCCCCAACCAGATTTCTCCCCGCATCGCATCGACTTCAGCTTACGTTCCGGGAGTTTCGAAGAAATATTGCTGATTTTTTGTCGGTTAAAAATTGCTTTGCCGCGGGCAATGCAAGGCATTGCATTCTGCAGCACAATTTGTTCATTTTATTTCATTTCATTGCATTGAACTTGCATTCCAGTGTCAATTACAAGCCTTAGCTGTAATTATGTGAGAAGCTTGAAATGTGTTGTGATTCACAGCAAAACATATAATTTAAATGGCACAAAACGGTCGACGAAATGGGTTATATCTGTCGTTCACCGCATGTGGTCCGAGACGCACAAAGACGGTTTTGTTCCAAGTGGCCTGGTCTGACACCTGCGGACGAAAGGATAAGGACCATATGCTGATATATCTGTGTCTTAAGGGTGCAATGGAACCCCATGGGATGGACCCCTAGGCCCAATGGTAGGCATGGCTGACATCACAGACCCCATGGCAGACATGCACCATATAGCGAAAAATTCACCATGGCCCAAGTGTATTACATACCGTTTATTTAACCCATGTTGTACCATTTCCCCTTTTATGCACCATGCCTTTATAAGAGAATCAAATCTGTTAGGTGAAATATTCCAGGTGTCCACAATGTACCGGGTTGAAAGCTGCTTTTGACGTTATAATGTTCTGCTCATTTCAAGAACAACAAGGAAACTGTTTTTGGTGTACCAGACACATTCACTGTTTTTTTTGTAGGCTGATTAGCATTGGTGTCTGCCTGTTTCACTCCCTCACAAGTTACCCACTGTACACAGCAGCAGTGCAGCTGCGCCTCACACTCTGGCCACGTGCGTGCCGTCAGTCACCTTCTGGAGCCGGCGACGTGCCCGTTCGCGAGCGGAGGCGCGGCGGTCGCCTGCAGGCCGGCCACGTGCCGCTCCATCAGGCCGGAGAGGTGGCTGGTGAACTCGGCTACCGTCCGGCCCTGCAGCTCCTGCGCCACACACAGCCGACGTCTCAGTCCGGGCCGGCATTCTCGGCCACGGCCGGCATGGCTAGCGGCCGCGCAGTACGAGTCCCACCAGACCGACTGCGTCACACCTCGAGCACGGAAGTTCGTTACGCATATGATCGTGAGCGCTAATGGGCATGCATGCTAATATTTAAACCGCAGATGTTCGTATCGCAGGTGTCCGCTATTACTAATGTTCGTAGAGCTAATGCGGGCAAATGCTAAAGTTTCCACGCGCTTATGCATGCGTGCTTGTGAACGGGAATGCTCGTATCGCGGATGTTTATTATGCAAATGTTCGCAAATGCAAATGACCGTGTGATAGATATTCGTAACTTGAGCCCTAAGAATGCTCTTGGCAGATATCAATTATTATGCGTCCTGCCTTCAGCGGCCCTTGAGGCCTTCAGGGGCTGTATCTGCCTTTTAAATCGATGACACCGCAAAACTGCTACGAGCAGAAGCACTGATGACAAATCTATCATGTCACAAATCCTTCAAATAAAGTCCCTACACAATCTAATTGCCACGCGACAACAGGCTACAAGCAAAACTTTTACGCCACACTGCCGCTGAAAAACTACCACGGACCAAACTTTTACACGACAAACATCTACAAACAAAACACTCAGGCACACCAACCCTCCACAGACAATGCTTCAAAGCCGATTATTCCTAAATAACAATGCTTCCCCCGACAAAGTTCTACACAGGTTCACTTCTGCCGAAAAAAACTTCAGATATAAAGCAATTACGTTACAAAATTTCTCAGACATTTCTACCCAGTCCTCTGTCGTCCTGTCGGTAGTCATAAGGCCACTTATTCCACTGACGTCATCATCTCCTGTTCGATCAGATGACTCCTGGACACCTCGTGGCGCAGCTCTCAAACCAATATTACGGAAGACCGATGACGTCACGGGACCACGGGACTTGGCGGTGAAATAGCCGGATGACCGTACCTGGCATACAGGGCCTCACTCCCATCGGCATTATTCCAAAACGACACAAACGTGTAATAAGTAGCTATCTAAATGCTCAAGCATTTAGAAAGCTACTTATGCACACTCACATATGATTAGTTCCACGCACAATACTTCTGCCATAAAACCTCCCATGCGATCAAGCGTCTGCAGGAAAAATCGTCCAGAACAAACCCTCGAAACGTTTACGCGACATAGCCCCAACACGGCAAAACTTCCACGTGCAAAACCTCCCCAAAACAAAACGTCTCTGGATAAAACTAAAACGGTCTAGACATTAAGGCCGCAAATATGTGTGCTAGCAAAACTCCGACGCGACACGTGACTGCAGCTAGGGTTGGAGATTTCCCGTGGAAGAGAGGGGAGTGCGAGAAGAAATGGGTTCAGAGTGCGGAACATATAGCGCACCCAGTCTTATAGCAGTCTTGGAGGGAGAGTGCGGACCGGGGTAAAAGATGCCGGTCTGGAAGGTTCGAATGACCGCTACACCACGTTAGGAAGTACTGCTGATCTGGCATCGAAGCGACAGAGCCACTGTTGGTTGTTTAAGATGTTTTGTGCGTACGGCAGCAAGCTCGCAAGGCTGGGCTGAAATAAATTTGATTTGTAATAGCTCAGCAGAGGTTGATGTTGATACCCGGAACCCAACGCATCAGCAGTAGTGTCATCTCAGAAAAAGGGCAGGTTTTTACATGCACTTTTCTTGTAGACCCATAACCTTTGCACATGGTTTTGGTGCCATGACGTAGCGAAGCAAGACTTCAGGTCGTCGAGCGAATAAACAGCTTTGTGCGACAGATAGTGGTGCAGATCAGCAACATGCACGAGCCGTCGCGTCCAGAACATAACTATGCACGCAGCCATCTGGCGGCTATGACCGCGAATGGCTCGACCCACCAGTGGGTGACCCTTGATGGGGGCACGAGCCCTCGAAGACCCTTCGGCCCCTCGGGGCAGGCGATCAAAGGCTCGATTGAGTGCCCGAACAGCTGGTCGCAGGTGGTATTAACGGACCCCCGACCGCAGGGGTCCGCCCTCAAATGTCAGTCAGAGGGCGCTTTGAGGCAATCGGAGACCCCCTGGATCGACGACCGGCCTCTAAGTTGGTCAGGCGTCACCAGTGCCGAACAGTAGGCTCCGTGTCGGTCTGAGTCTGAGTGTTTATTTCCGCCGCAAGGAAATAGACATTGGGGACCCTGAGTCAATGCGCGGCCCCGTGTATCGGTCAGGGGATAGTATGTTGGCAAGGGGTCCCAGAGCCGATCAGGCGCCCAGATTCGACCAGGGGCAGTGGTAGAAAGGGCCGAAAAGGGGTCAAAAGAGTCATGGCGACTGGCGATGAAAGGCACGATTGGAGGGCACGAACCCCCGACGGCCTGACTATAGGTCATATTGAGAACCCTGGCTGGTAAGGCCAGGCCTCCAAATGCCAATCAGAGCGACTCTTGCACCTACTGGGGGCCTCCTGTGACGGCGCGAGCATCTAGGCTCGGCCAGAGACGGCCAGAGACCAACAGCGAACAGTCGGCTCCGCGTCGATCTGAGCCCCGGCCGTCCATTTCCAAAACAGGGGCAAAGTCAGGGCAGCGATTTGCATCGGCCGGAACCCTGCAACATTGCAGGGTATTTGCTGAACGGGAACGGGGACGGGACCCCAAATGTCACATGACATCTTGCGTTGGTTCGGGCTCTCGGAAATGGAAGATGATGCAAGAGCTTACGATAAAAGCTCAAAAGGAAATAATGTGAGGGTAATGTGACAGTCAGGGGTCTCAGTACGGAAAGAACCCCCCATCCCATTTCAGCCTAGGACGTGTGAAGCCAAATCGAACTCTCTGTGCCAGTTATGGCACCCCTGCGGCTATACGGCATCTTTTTGCGTCAGTGAAGGCCCCGGCGTCGATCCGGGGTCAACTGCCCGGGTCGGAGGGCCTCTCGCGCTTGGGAGGGGACAAATATATGATGCATCCTTGTAAGACTCTCCGGATGGACATAGGACCCCGCCCTGTGTCGCCAGAATGACAGGCGGTAAGCATCCCGCGCTGAGACGGAGTTATCCTTCATCCCTTGACCAGGAAAAATGTGCCTCTAGTGTTCTAACCACGGGATCCCTCGCCCGGAAAAGGATAAAACGTCTCCTTGGTGTTCAAAAATATTAACCAAAATGGGCAAAAAATAAAAAAGGCCATCCCATGCTTGCCTGAGGACGGCCATCCTTTCAGAATGACCTAGTGAAAAAACGTAGAATGTTTTGAGCCTGCGCGCTGGCAATCTTGGAGCAAGAACGCCATTGGCCGGCGCGGAAGCTGCCGTCAAACCGAATGGCGTTGACCGCTACTTTCCAAAAATCTTTCAAAACCGAGTCGCGCCGTTCAGAAATTAGACTGGGGCACCACTGTTTCCTGAAAGGTTTTGAGATTGTCCTCTGAACAGATAAACAGACAGGGTAACACTTAAATAGGGATTCTTCGACTACTTTTCCGCTTCCACCATGAGATTCCAGCTACGGTTCGCGGCAGTGTGGAATATGCTTCCTTCCTGTTATCAACCTAAAACCGCATTGGTGAAAGACACGCTCAGAGTACCCTACTAAATATACCACAGAATCCTTAATACATCTGGGAAAAAATCCACCCAGCCTCTCACTGCTGTTGGTTTACAGAGCCCAATCAACCACTGTAACATGATTTGCGCCGGTGGTTCATTCCATGCAGCCATTTTTCACCCAGTTACTCCAGTACATTGTCTTCAAAATGCAAAAAAAAGAGTCATCTGGTGGGTTTTGGCATCCTTTCCAGTTAAAGAAGGTAAAAATAAACACGAAAAGGACAATCGTGCATCTTACGTGAGCAAAAACAGCGTTAGCAGGTGACGTCATAACCACGGTCTCGTGAGATTCGGACCGAAACCAACGTTCCTTTCACTCGCTCATATATCTTCACTGCTCTACTAACCAAACCTCGATTAGCACACTACCGTCACGCATAATGGTCGTTAAAAACCTGCAAATCTCATGTTGTAATGTCTGAAGGATGTCGGTGCTTTCGAGCTCACGAAAATCTGCAATACGAGCATCGACGCTTAGGAAGATATGCTGTAAGAACACCGGTGTTGACAAACGTTGCGCTGCGAACGGACTCGCGCGTGACGAGCAACCGCGATAAAGACATCAGTTTTTACGAACAATTGCACGGATAATTCGCACAGAGAAATATCTGCGGACAGGGACACATGTGATACGAACATTTCCGCCACGAGATCGGCGCTTCCGAGCACCAGCCGTTACGCACCTTTACGAAATTACTTCGGCTCGCGAACAACTATGACACGAACGCATCTTTCAAACATTTGCTCGGTCAGCGTGCGACATCCCCCAACAAAAAAGGTAGCAGGCTATATTCGTCCCCTCAGAGCCATTGTGCTGCAGCTGTTCAGTGTGCGTTGACTGTAAGGCTGGCATAAGTCATCTCCCTGCAGGTTGCGTGATCACCTCAGTCGGCTCAGTAATTGCCCCTATGGCGTGCGATGTACAATGCTGGGGTGCTGTGCTGAAGTGGCGTCCGATCTGCTGAAATGGGGGCAACGGTGCGCGCAACTTCACCTTCTTTCTTTCCATGCAGCTCAAGTTAACGCTATTTTTTCAGAGATGGAGTTGGCTGCCCTTGTTCTGCTGGCCCCAGTGCTTTGCGGGTATACTGGGAGTGATACATCAGTGACCGTTCAGATATCAGTAACTGCGGCACCTCCCGTGGGTTCGAATGTTTCACAGTCTTAGACGTACCTGTAGCTGGCCACGAAGCTTTTCAATTTCCAGCCCCTTTTCCATTTTCTTTATGACGTAAACGTAGTTCTGAAAGGCAGACGTCCGGTTAATGCCCAGTTGTACCCGACAAAAGGCTGGGATTGTCGCGAGAGTGCAACAGTTGAGACCGCAGGAAGCATCAATCTCGTCGCTGGAGCCCCGACTGCTCTCAACAGAACTCATCCCACAGTGTTGAACACGTGGCCGTCTAATGCCTCCTGTCATGTAAGCTTTAGGGCGCAGCCGCATCGGTAAGTCTGCAAGATAAGCCACTTATCTGGGTTACGTGCTTGTTGTTAGGATGGGTCTCGCAGCAGGCTTTTACGAGCGTTCCCAAATTAATAATGAAAATATTGTGACAGCTGAGGATATAGCTGATGCAGCGGCATTACGGATGGTATAGAGAGGTCTATGGCTCTGCATTGTTACAACTGTTCATGATTTTGGTGATACGAACAGTTTTAAAGGTGGCCTCGTCGGTTTCCCGTGATTTCCGACGAGTATTTTCGTTGAAAATTTAACTTTAACTTAGATGTTAACTTTCTTTGAAGACATGATTTTCAATTTCTTTGCATGCCGTTTCAGTACGCAAGTCGTTTCTGAATCTTTTTCAAAAATAACCAAACAGCTTCTCTGTAATTCCCATAGGGATTTTCACACAACCACTCGCACCGCCATCTATTGAACAAACGTGTAACCAAAGTACCGGAAGCAGCCCTCACTGCTAAGGCTTGCAGGTTGGTTTTATACGCGGTTAAACGGAACATGAGCAAGTTAATTTCATGGAAAATCGGTTGGAAGTGCTTGAGAAGAGGCCTGTGTTACATAGGTGCTGCACCGTCGGCCTGATTTACCCGTCTGGTAACTGCTTCGCATCAAAAACCTACCGCCTGCTAGACGTTGCCATTGAGAAAAAGGAAAACTGGTTGTAAAAACACTTTCTTTACGTTATCTAAGCGGATAGGAAGGTCGCACTGAAAAGGCGGTTGAGATAATTTCATTTCATTCACACACATTTGACCGCACGTCACTGATCTGACGCACACGTAATTAGACCCACTGGACGGGTGCCGACGTTATTAACCCTATTTGAAGAATGGGTTGTCTCAACACGTCCGTCGAGCGGCCATAGTGTGTCCATGTGACCTCCAGCAGAGCCTTTTTTAAAGACAGAAGTCACCATTGCTTTCGTTATCCCTACTGAGCGCTTCATTCTGCATGTCCACAATGCCACGCCTCTCTGGGGTGAGCTTAAGGTGACGCAATTGTCTGCCCTTGCAGGAGCCCTTCCAGGACACCCGTACGAAGCTCCGAAGATGGGTCCCTTTGCGGGGTGAGAACTGTCGACGAATGCATCCACGATCGCCGCAGTATTGGCCCACGACCCGCCTTTGTCCTTCATAAGACAACTCTGAAACGGCCTGTGCTGGCCAAAAGAGCTCTAAGCTCCCCGCCCTCAAAAGCGGTAGTGTTGGAAACGCAGCAGTGGTCAAATGTTAATGCATCTACAACCTAAAACACACTAAAACATAGGTTTAATGTGGTATCTATGCAATTCTGACCAGACGACGTTGGTAATGTCGCTTTTTATGGATTTAAACCGAGCAGTTTGAATGGATGGATTGCCGCGATCAAATCCTACGCTAAGCAGTGCTTGCTGTGTGATCATTGACCCCTATCATCCGATCGTGCAGTTCCAGGTCAACGGCAGATTATGGTGGCAAGAATTAGTGTGCCACAATGTTCGGCACATCGCGTCCTATTCCCTGACGTCACCTAACTTTACGCACGACCGCTGCCAGCAGCCGCAGGCCGCATGCCTATCAAGGACAAGAAGCGAGCGCATACAGGGACTTGAACCTACCCCGCCACTGGGGAGTGGATGGGATGGCATGCGCACTAACCAAGTGGGCTATCAGAACGAACACCGATACTGACGACAAGCGGCAACAGCTGTGTCTCAAAACTACATGCTGCTTTGACGCAAACGCGATTTCGTTCCGCCGGCGCTGCATTTTTGCGCATATTTACCCGTGGCGCGCGTCCCACCCGACGAGTGCGGACGCCACCCCCGCGACGAGCCGCCCTCCTCGCCCTGCGGCCCGTGTATATGGTGTGGGGTAACGTGTGACCCACAGTCTGCGGCTCAGTGACGCTCAGTGACGTCATAAGCGGCGGCTCGGTTATATAAACTCCTTCGACCACTCGAAGAGATCGGCGCTGAAGCTGGCGTCAAAGTTGACGCCGGGGTAACGGGTACGGCCGCCCTTCCTCCTAAACACGTTTTCTTGACGGATATCGTTGACAGCATGGTCAGACGAGAGACCTGCAGACGAGCCATTCCCCTGGACAACTAGTCAGTACATTGGGGCGACAAAGCCAAATCTTTAAGTAGCTGGGCCAGTTTTTAAGCCACTTTATGATGCGGTGACGCTCAATCTGGGACCATGCAGGCATGCAGTGGCTCACAATACATTTCGCATGGGTTGTTTGGTTCAAGGTTAAGTGTCATTCGTACTGTAAGGGCGACTCCCAAACTTCAATCCGCAGTGTCCGGCTGCTCAGAGGTTTGGCCGCTTCGGTCCAACGCACAGTCCGGTTGGTTATGCTGCAGAATGTCTATCGGGCTTACCCGGAAGCAATACTCTTCGTCATGCTTCTGCCATGCTTGTCGATCCCGTCGGGGGGTCCGACAGGGAGTCACGGGGATCCGTGAAGGAGTCATGGGGATCTGTCAAAGAGTCGGGGGATCCGTCAGGAAGCCGCGGAGATCCGTCAGGGAGACGCGGGGATCCGGCAGGGAGTCGCGGGGATCCGTGAAGGAGTCATGGGGATCTGTCAAAGAGTCGGGGATCCGTCAGGAAGCCGCGGAGATCCGTCAGGGAGTGGCGGGGATCCGTCAGGGAGTCGTGGAGATCCATCAGAGCGTCGGGGTTGGGACTGTCCACTGCTAAGATCACGACTGGGATGGGGCGCAACCGTACCAGCTGCTCGACATGAACTCTGACGCCACCGAATACATTGATCCCTTTGAGATATGCGCGGGCTTTCGCACTCACGCCAGGCATGGGTGAAGAAGTACATTTTCTGTCACCAACGGAATTTGGAACAAAATATGTTGCAACATAACTCTAAAAATGATAACCCACATAAAACATATGAAGTGCAGCGCGTCTTAAATATAATGAATATTTGCGTTTCGCAAGTGTCCACTTGTATTGAAGTACCATTTGCTGGCCATGGTAAAAGTCCCAGTGGTTGGGGCATAGTTCATTGTGCAATAGTGACCGACGCAGCAGGCTTAAGGTCGGTGAGCACGTCGGTTCGATTCAAACGTAAGGCCTCGCATATACGTAGGAAGGCGAGAACGTGTTTGGTCAGCGGCCGCACCACAGCCATAAATGACACTTAACAAACCTCATGCATTACCCAAAGTCCCCCATGGGCAATACCCGTGTTGGAGAAAGTGCTCCTGCACCGTTTAATCCATCCATAAAAATCACTCCACAACTTTGCTATCAGTTGCACGTTCATTTTGATGTTACAAGCTGCGTGATTCCGGCGGTCGTGTTTCCGGCACAGGAACAGCCGTGTGTCTGACACAGGAAAGGTCATCCAACACTGGAGAGGGCGTACCTTCGGCACAGGAACTGCTGCGTGCACATAAGCATCATGTCAGGTGCAGGAGAGGTCGCGTGTCCAGCACTGGGGCGGCCGCGTGACCGGCACAGGAGAAGCAGCATACCCGGCACAAGGGAGGCCGCGTGTCCGGCACTGGAGTGGGTCCAGACCAGAGTGGGCGCATGTTCGATACTGGAGCGGCTGAGTGTCCGGCGCAGGAGAGGCCGCGGTTCCAAGGCAGGGCTGGGAAGCGCTGGCGTAGGACTGCGGAGCGTTTAAGTCACGCCTTGATTCGCTGTTCTTCATAGTGCGGAGTGGGAGGAGGGGGGGGGGGGGGGCTCGATGAGACCCCTGGAATTTCCAAGTTACGACAGAGTGGGCCTCGCGCAAAAACAGTGAATTGGGCTCGATAACATCTCGCAATTAGCAATAAGTTGCATGCTACTGACTCAGTAATTAACCCCATTAAACCACGTCAGACATCAAATTTTCCTTAAATTTACACTTGCTTAACTTAACATACCTTAACGTGCAGCATCATGATCTGACGTGACACGGAACAGCTGTGTTTATACGCATATTTATGATGCAGGGATCCGTTAATGTAACTGTAACTGTGTCAGCGCGTCGCGCGCGGTCCGCGAAATCGTCGGTTGCGGCCCATCACCCGCGCCAGCCGTGGATCGCCGAGCAGTGTTTATAGACAACAGCAGCTTCTCAGAAACCAGAACTGCTAGGGGCATGTTTTTGCGTCAAGACACCTCCACTGAATGCCCCAGAGGATACCAAAAGTTTGGGCACGATTGCACAACATGCTGGCGGAGTATCCGCCGAAACTTCAGGGGGCGTGCGCCAAGCTGATCGTTATTTGGAAGCGCGAGAGGTTGTGCACACTTGCATAGTCTGCCGGCCTGGGACCTCAAGCGTATCCACGAGATCCGCCCAATGGTGGACCCAAAATAAAGTCAGCATGTGTGTGTGTGTGTGTGTGTGTGTGTGTGTGTGTGTGTGGTGTGTGTGTGTGTGTGTGTGGTGTGTGTGTGTGTGTGTGTGTGTGTGTGTGTGTGTGTGTGTGTGTGTGTGTGTGTGTGTGTGTGTGTGTGTGTGTGTGTGTGTGTGTGTGTGTGTGTGTGTGTGTGTGTGTGTGTGTGTGTGTGTGTGTGTGTGTGTGTGTGTGTGGTGTGTGTGTGTGTGTGTGTGTGTGTGTGTGTGTGTGTGTGTGTGTGTGTGTGTGTGTGTGTGTGTGTGTGTGTGTGTGTGTGTGTGTGTGTGTGTGTGTGTGTGGTGTGTGTGTGTGTGTGTGTGTGTGTGTGTGTGTGTGTGTGTGTGTGTGTGTGTGTGTGTGTGTGTGTGTGTGTGTGTGTGTGTGTGTGTGTGTGTGGTGTGTGTGTGTGTGTGTGTGTGTGTGTGTGTGTGTGGTGGTGTGTGTGTGTGTGTGTGTGTGTGTGTGTGTGTGTGTGTGTGTGTGTGTGTGTGTGTGTGTGTGTGTGTGTGTGTGTGTGTGTGTGTGTGTGTGTGTGTGTGTGTGTGTGTGTGTGTGTGTGTGTGTGTGTGTGTGTGTGTGTGTGGTGTGTGTGTGTGTGTGCGTGTGTGTGCGTGTGTTACAAACCATCTCATACATATTATCCCCTATCAGCAAAAATATATAGACCGGTCCACGCATTGCACGACAAACTCACAACGTGACCCTGGACTGGGGACTCGTTCATGCCAATTCCATTCACTGGAACGAAGCTGCTGACTGCCCGGCGAACCAAGTGTCAGTTTTGGACCAGGCCACCAATCCCGCTGACCTGACCAGGGCGAAGGCGGTGTCAGATGCAACACTGTTGACCTGCCCCATGCCAGAGGCGTGGTGACCTGCGCCGAAGTGCCGCATCCGATGCCTGGGTCTGACACGCAGGGGATCATCGCTGTCTCTCGACGGTGGATGCACGCGAGTTAAGTATGTGGACACATGACATTCGATCCTTGGTCAGGACGTAAGATTTGATCACCTTCTGGAATAGGCCCATTAATTATCCCAGAAACCTAGATGTGGAGTGGCAGCCACTTGTACTGCCTACAGATGGGTGATGCCCTCGCAACAAACGAAAACTCTTTAAGACAGAGCCCTTGACTTTGGGCCCGCCCCCTCACTTCCATGTGATTTGCAAAACTGTATCCCCGTATTGCTTCATGTGCCAATTAAAATGGTCCTACGGGCATGTGAAGCTAGCATCACACAAATTTGAACAAGCTCATGCATTCTGGTCACAGCGACGTAGGCCTCGCACTTCGGGGCGGGTTTTGGGCGCTTCGACTGCACCACCTTATTGCCATAACACGGTCTCAGTCAAAGGCATCTGGTACGAAGCCCCTACAATCTAGATATCAGCAGATGTGCAAGATATTTCTGAACGCCTCTAGCCCCTTCATTTATCTCCATATACAATATCATGGCAATAAAAAGCGTGTTATCTCACGTCTGTCAACCACACAGTTCACCAAATCCGCGGTGCGGCGGGTAGTGTGCGAGGCCTACGCTGGCGATACTAATCCTCTCACCCTAAAGCTGCAGTTCTAATCAGCAGCAGAAACCTCCGGATTAATCCTCGACATGTGTCGCTTTAACATCCGTCGTTGACCTCTGAAACTACAGGTGGGATGCTCACAAACATCGGCCCGCCAAGATCGGCAGGGCTTTCTAACGCTTCTACCAGGGACGCCCTGCATGGTAGATGCTTAGAAAAGCCGCACAGCGTCTAGCAGAAACTGACGATGAACTTCGTCCATCGAGCCAGTGAGCTTCTCACGATGCGAGCCCAACCAATGGCAGCCTAGCCAACCGAACAGTCTGTCTCAAAAGGCATGGCTCGCAGCAAACTGATCGCGCTCGTTGCAAGCTGCTGAAGCCAGTCACGATTCTTACAGCTAGTAATAAGCCATCTTATTTGCTAGTTTATACTGTGGAGTGTGTGAAGTGAATCCTGGCTGAAAACGGCATGAAAACACTGTTCTGAGAGGCATTGGAAAATCTCTGTGTCGCCACTGATCTGGAGCCGGCAGCACTGATTAATTACAGTTTGTAGCATAACTCTTTAACCTGCTAAAAATTCTCCTGATTTTACTTACTATTTTGGAAGCATGCTGTGGCTCAACTTTCTCATACAGCGAAACATCAATGCTTTGTCACGTGGTCTTCACAAGCTCACGCTGCAAGCGTTAACGAGTGCAGACTAGGACTAAGCTTTAAGCTTGGTCTAACTGGGAAGGTCTGTTGAAATGGATTTCAACTTTCACGAATTTATCACAGAATGGCTCAAAAGGTCTCCAAAAGATCTCCATACTTCTGTCACCGATCACGTCCTGCAAATCGGTAGCTTTTCACCCCTGCCGCTAAGCGACACTGCAGCCCACCCATGGCCGGTACATGCAGCTCGCCCGGAAAAAACGAGGCGCTTCGAAGGTGGAGGAGGGAGCGTGAGGGAAAAAAGAGGGGTGAGGGTTACCGTCTTTAGAGAACAAAGTCTAGATGTGACACGGGCGCACCATGGGTGCAAGGTCGGCTTGCTGAGGCAGTCCATTTTTTGATTACATGTATGCTAAACTGCTCACTTGAGCTCTAAATGCGCTTGAAAGAAACAGGCTAGTTCAGCGTATTTTGCAACAGGTCCTTCCCATTTGCTTACGTAGCTCAAACAAAGTCCTTTGTATATCCGGTTTACCTTTTTAGACATACAGAGGCGTCGCCAGGCAGTAGACATTCCGTGCGCAGCTTTGGCTGGAGAGGCAAATCAAGCCAATGCTGTCAGATTTAGGTGTCACGAACTTGTTCCCAAATAATTTTCAACCAATTTTCCATGAATTAAAATATCTGGTATTTTGAATGGGCGCGTGTAAAACCAGTCCGCAGGCCCAGCCGCAGGAAACTGCGTTGGGCTGTTCTCGTACTCTTCGCTCAGTAGGTGGCGTTGTGAGCGCATATCTGAACATCCCTAGCGCAAGTGTAGAACATGGCAATATAGCAGAATAAGCTGCACCAGAACATCTTCACTGGCGAAACAATATACAAAGGGCGCTAAATAATGCATACAAATGACGAGATATTTCCCCCGGAAGTAACAAACAGCTTCTTCTGAACAATAACAGTGAATGTCGGTGCCAGATGCACCACGTGATATTCCATGAAAGCAGGGACAGCATGCAAGAGGGCAAGCTAACCTGCAGGCGATCACGCTCCATGAATGCACTCCTGGACCTTACCTTGCCAATGCCGCGTGCACCAAGAAAACCACACCGGTCAATCCGTCCGTCCTCACTGACCTGCGCCACTCAGCGGCGGGTGTATCATTTATCGTCTGCAGCGCTGGGCGGCACAAGACCCCGTGCACTGCGCCGGCACTGGCTCGTGAGCAGCGGACAGGGCACGACGCGCTGGCACAACCCTCCCCACCGAGCACTCGCCGCGCACTGATAAACACCGGCCGGCGGGCGTCAGGCCAGCGGCAGGCCGCGCTCCGCCGTCCCCCGGCACTCCGGCCGGTGTCCAGCGCGCTCCCCCTGCGCTCCGGCCGGTGTCCAGCGCGCCGGCCAGCCTGGGCACCTTACGGCGGGGCAAGCAGGAAACAAGCAAGCAAAGCGGGGCAAAAAGGCCGTGCGGAGCATCAGCGTCATATTTCATCAGCGTTTGACGGCTCGACGTCCTCAACAACCCGCTGAATATGACGTCACAGATTGCCACGTCACATCCGCACACGAGCGCGGGGCGTAAAGCTGTTGTGACGTAGTTGTCGGCGACGTCACTGATAGCACTGGTGGTCGGCGTTTGTCTCTGATCGCGTGCCGTTTATACGTATTTTCGTCTGCGCTCTGCAGGTTTCCTGGACTGATCGAGGGGAGCCCTCCCAGAAAGCCATCGCATGCGCGGCTCGTCCACATTGAGGCCACGGAGCCGCAACTGCCCACTTTGCACCGAGGCGTAACAACCAGCGGCTGGATCAGGCCGGACACTCCGTGGCGGCGCTTTCCTCAGAACGCCGGCTGGAAATTCTGATGTTGCACAACAGGCGGCTGACGCTGCCGCGCAGCCGGCGCTGCCGCACAGCGCACGCTGCGTCACGAGAGGCGTCCCCGGCGAGGGCACGCCACCCTTCCGGGACACGCGCACCCGGCAGTCACACGGCCGCGGCGCCTGCTGTGTCGCAACGGCAGGACGGCTGGACACTGGAGCCGACGCCGCGCCGGAGCGGGAGCGGCGCCGCTGGCACGTGCCGCCTGTCCGCCAGCGCCGGCTCCGTGGGCTCGCTGGAGCTGCGACCGGGCGCGTATCAGATTAGTCAATCAACGCCGAAAGGGGGGGGGGGGGGGGCTCCACGCGAACGGGCAACGCACTAGCCCAACTGAGTTTTTAATGTCCTGGTCGATGTCATAGCATGGACTCATGCATACTGCTCTTCATATCACAATCAATCAAAATCTGAGGGCAATGCTGCTAATAAACCTAGTCAACATAAGGCTTTAGCCCTATTCCAGGCAGGCAGAGCTAATTCCGTCCTCCTGCCCACTTCAGGTCTTTCACTGACTGCTCTGAAACGGTTTCGAGCAGATCGTTCAAGTTTCATAACTTTTTCTGGACATGGTCTACGTACCGCGGATAAATTTCCGGTAGATGCCATGTTCAGGGGCAATTCTAGGGCCCAGTACTGGGAACCACTCTCAGTAAAATTTTGCGGTAGTGCTGAGACGGTGATCAACCTGGGATCGTGCATACGACAATGCCTTTGCAGCGTAACTGATGCTTCAGTCTGTAAGGAGCCTTGTAGTGTCCTTTTTAAGTGATTGAAAATACGCGATGTGCACATCATTGTTGCATCTATCGCTAATCCAGAGAAGCTCACCGCAAAAATTAAGAACACCTTTTGGTGAACTTCCAATGTCTTCTCAGTGCAATCCAAACATAACTGACAGTCACTTTTATCTATTTGAAATATATATATATATATATATATATATATATAGATAGATAGATAGATATATATATATATATATATATATATATAGATATATATATCATGCTATATATATATATATATAGTATAGATATAGGATGGATAAGATAGATAGATAGATAGATAGATAGATAGATAGGATATGATAGATAGATAGATAGATAGATAGATAGATAGAGAGATAGATAGGTAGATATATATATATAGTATATATATATATATATATATTATATATACGGATATATAATATATATATATATATGGGCACTATGTATATATATGTGTGTGTGTGTGTGTGTGTGTGTGTGTGTGTGTCTGTGTGTGTGTGTGGTGTGTGTGTGTGTGTGTGTGTGTGTGTGTGTGTGTGTGTGTGTGTGTGTGTGTGTGTGTGTGTGTGTGTGTGTGTGTGGTGTGTGTGTGTGTGTGTGTGTGGTGTGTGTGTGTGTGTGTGTGTGTGTGTGTGTGTGTGTGTGTGTGTGTGTGTGTGTGTGTGTGGTGTGTTGTGTGTGTGTGGTGTGTGTGTGTGTGTGTGTGTGTGTGTGTGTGTGTGTGTGTGTGTGTGTGTGTGTGTGTGTGTGTGTGTGTGTGTGTGTGTGTGTGTGTGTGTGCCTAAACCGTTGCCAACAACTTTAAAAAACACGCCATATTCATGTATATAGGTAGCTACTCCATGACCCCACACGCGTTACCAGCCTTAGCTGGTCTAGCGCCGTCTAGCCTCATAGACGCACTCTTGTTGAACTGGTCTTCGACGGTAATCTGCAGGCAGGCCGTGAGATCTGGGCGAGAACGGGGCAGAGGCGGCCTTGTCACGACACCGCGCGGAACCTGCGACAACCGTCGTCGGCACAGATTGTCTTCGATAGACTGGAATTGCTGTCGCCGCCTGGCTGTGTCAGATTCTTCGCACTAAGCTATGCTTAGGGAGGATTCCGAGGCCATCCCTACGAAAGAAGCAATCCAACTCCCTTTAAACATCACTGTGTTTACTAAACGTGGAAAACATTCCACTCAATCCGCGAGCATAGACTTGGTGATCCACTCCCGCAGCCAGTCAGTGGACGCGGACGGAGGCTGAGGCGTCGCTCAACAGCAGTGTTCTCTCGATATCAGCGAGGCCCAAGTCGGTCAGAACCACCACACTCACGCAGCCAGTAGGTGGACGCGGACGGAGGCTGAGGCGTCGCTCAACAGCAGTGTTCCCTCGATACCAGCAAGGCCCAAGTCGGTCAGAACCACCACACTCACGCAGCCAGTCGGTGGACGCGGACGGAGGCTGAGGCGTCGCTCAACAGCAGTGTTCCCTCGATACCAGCAAGGCCCAAGTCGGTCAGAACCACCACACTCACGCAGCCAGTCGGTGGACGCGGACGGAGGCTGAGGCGTCGCTCAACAGCAGTGTTCTCTCGATACCAGCGAGGCCCAAGTCGGTCAGAACCACCACACTCCCGCAGCCAGTCGGTGGACGCGGACGGAGGCTGAGGCTTCGCGCAACAACAGTGTTCGCTCGATACCAGCGAGGCCCAAGTCAGTCAGAACCACCACACTCAAAGCAGCCACACAGAGCTAGCTTGGAGATGGCCGCCGGCCGGCTGTCACGTGACGGACGCGTGCGACTCGGGCTCATGTGCCGACTGGGAGGGCGTTATCAGTGACGATCGACAGCAGGGCTGGGCCGTATCAACACCAAGGATGATAGCGTGATGATCGGTGACGGGCTGCCGACGGCTACAGACACTAGTGCTGCCGCAGAAGCCAGAGTAGCACCTGTCAACAGTCAGCTCGCGCCAGCCACGTGATCTGGCAGTCGCACTGGTAACGGACCACCTGATTGCCCTGCCCATAGCTTTGCGTCAGTTCTCAGGGATGAATGGTGCTAGGGACGACGCTCAGAATGATGCCAGAGGACGGAAAGGGAGCTAGATACAATAACGGAACATACAAGTACGCGTCAATGCGCGTGGTAGGAGGCTTGTGTAGAAGGGCTGGGTCATGGACATGCGATGAAACGCCATGAACTCAGGAAAATATTTTTGAGGTAACAGTCACAAAATCATGCTGTGACTAAACTTGGTGTTGTGGGCTCTATTCGCATTCCGTTTCCTGAGTTGGATGCGCGTCACCAGGCCGCAGTACGGCAAGGACCGCATCCACGACCTTTGGCGCCTGGTCATCAAAAGTCACTTCAGCGGGGTAGCAGGGAAGGAGAGATCGGGAGTCCCAGTCGACCTTGTTAGCAAACTTAAAGTTGATATGCTTCGCAGCTGCACGCCTACAACGGTCATCATTAAAATGTTAACCAACGCTGACAACTTACTTTTTTTGCACAATTGCTTGCTACCAGATACCACTACTAAAAGTAATCTCCACCGGCAATCTCGAAGCGGTCCGACTCATAGCGACCCCAGTGCTCGACCGAGAAGCGGCTGATGCAACCTTTGTCGACACCACTCTCGGATGTAGCGTGCTCTGCCGGGAGATAAATTGTTATCATGAAAAGTACATAAGCGAGCAGCCTAGATAACTGTGGCCAATATCAATAAGGAATACCTTTGTTTTGACACTGCCGGTTATGTTCGCACCACGATGTTTATACGGCTATGGGTCGTAAACACAAATATTCCTGCCTCTGTTGCTCGTTACGCGTAAGCCCATACGTTAACGCTAATGTTCGCGTCGTAACATCAGTCAACGCCGTAAGTCGTGTTTTCCTGAAATAAGAGCCTGAAGAATGCATAGGTGGATCACTGTCAGGTAACGACTCATGAATAGCGGGCATTCTAATGCAGTAGGCAAACCCGTCGGCACATTTTTCGAACGGTCTCTGGGTCCATCAGGTTAGGTTTGCATTTATGCGATAATAACTGATAAATCCTGTCACATGTGTTACCGCTTCGTTTCTCTCACCACGCACAAAGCGTGCTGCATGCAGACAATTGCTAAAACATTTATTTTTTCACGAACGTTGAGTCTTTGAACTGCCATGCATACATTGACGAAAAAAAAAACACTCAGTCAGTTCCAAGCGAGTTCCACGTTATTCCAGATTGAGGGGGCGAATTCCACCCTGTCTTTTCTTGAGACCGTCAGAACTACTTGGCCAATTTTGAATGAAAATCTTAACGGCGTTGCGCTAAAAATGTACGCTAAAATGAGGCACGGTGCCCATATAGCGTACCTGTGGAGAGGTCTCATGGGCATATCCAGTTTTCCAAATGACGTGAGTAGGGACACGTGATTGGAGCCGTCCGCTGGCGACCGACGTTGGTGGCCACGATCTCCTTGTGAAGCAATAACCCGTGTCTGAAGTGTCCGGACTCGCCTCTGGAATAGGTTTACTGCAGCGTAACGAAGGATGGAATACAACATTGGCCATTTTAGGTCCTCATGTGACAAAAAAACAAGACAAAAAACAGAAGGTGATATGAGCCCCGCACTCCCATCCCTGGAGGCGCCTCTGCTAAATGTATTTCCTTTCCTTCCTCCAACTTCGCATTGGTCAGTATTTTCCTGCTGTCGGATGGGAGATCTGGTTCTCATAATAATCGTCCTTGCATCCTCCAGCCTTCCTAAAGTGCAGAAATTCCGGGAGCGCGACATAAAGGCGTCTAGGACTCTTCGCCAAGTTGCTCAGCTCTCGTTCCAGCTTTTCAAAATCTACAAGAGCAAAACCCAAGAGCTAGACTTCTGGAGCCCCTACAACCCATACAAGGTCGGGGGTCAGGTCAGTAAGGTCAGTAAGGTCAAGGGATACCTTCATTTTATGCATGGCGAGACACATGGCATATCAGTAAGGTCGGGACCGGGACATGATCCACTTGAAGTCGGGACCGGGACACTGTCTACTGGAAGTCGGGACCGGGACACGGTTCACTTGAAGTCGTCGGATTGTACTCCGAATATAACACACATCATTCGAAAGGGCATTACTCTGTTCTCCGACGTGCGCATTTCATTTTGAGTTCAGTCGAGCCTTTTATGCTAAATTATTTTTAAGTCTGTCCCTCATCGTCTATCATCAGTGCAATTTAGTATCGGTGTAGCATGCTATGTAAGCCAATCACCAGCCAGTTTAAAGTTCTTGGCAGCCTGCTGGGTCAGAGCTAGGGGTCAAACAAAGTTCATACGAACCCAATGGGCTTAAACCTACGGAATATACGGATATGACTAACATAATCTGGCAATTATGAAAGATGTTGAGACCCATTCCGCATCGGTTTAAAATGTGAATGAGTTTTTATGTTTGGATTAAGCCGACCTTAGACCTGAACAAGTTAAATACAAAATTTGAAGACAGTAGTTTCTGCCATCCCTGCTTTTTCTGCAACTGTCTATAACATGTCTGAATGTGATTCGAACGTAATAAAATATTCTTGGGAGTAACTAAAAACAGTCCCTATGCCCAGCTTATGTATTTCCTCCACGGGCTTTTGCAAATTTAACTCCGCCGATTCCATGACACACAAGCTAGATAAGCTAGATGAATGCAGATAACCGCTGCAAATAGCATAGGTAATGACAAACATTCCGTTCATATTCTGCAACACTTACATACTTCTGCGAATAAACTCTTTGAGCGACCTTTCAGACCACGCTTAGCACAGTAATGGTGATTTGCCTCAGATTCTCGGTTGTGCACTGAGCGGAGCTGTACCTTACTCGCTGAGAAGGTGACACAAGGTTACATATTGCCTTGACTTTGAACTACCTTGACCGGGAATGAATGCTTACAAGTTTTTGCAATGTGTATGAATTATATTATGAGATCAGCTCTTTCTAAAACAGTTTGCAACACCCTGCGCCGGCAAAATTTTCATTAAAGCTTTGTATCACTGTTCTGCACGCCCTATTAATGCATTGCCTGGCTGAGCTTTTGGGTAGAATGTGCTTCAGTGGGTTGTTTCATTAGGAGCGAAGCGACAGGTCCAGTACTATGTCCAGGAACTTTAACCCAGCCAGTCCATGCAGTCTAGTCAGTCCAGGTCCTTCGTAGTTCCGTCCGAGTCGTATGAAATATCTTCCATTGACGCGCATCTATGCATTTCTTGGCTCCATTTTTTTTTTGTAACGCCCCTTGCTCAGTGTTTTTCTAAAGGGGTAAAGCGCTGCTCGGGGATGATCATTGATTTTGGTGCGCGCATCACTGTGTGCGGTATGCTATTCCCGTATGGCAGCCATCTCATTCTTTCCCATTATTGCAATATCTTACACATCAAAGACTAACAATAATCAACAGACTGGTCGCCATGCGAACACTGCATAAAAGTGCCCTCCACAATACTTGCCCTGTAGCCTTATTCAAGGTCAAGCGGCTATGCTCGCTAAAGTTTTGTATATCAGGGCCTGTATTGCCCTGTAAACTGGATGGCGTTGACTTGCTGACGGAACACTAGCACTATCTTGCTTTTTAATCGGCCCAACCTGACATAATACTGGACTCATCCCTGCTCTATACGCAGCATCACGCTCACAAGAAAGCACGCAAGGCTCCGTGTCTGAGGCTGAAGAAGTCGCTATCGGTGACAATGTCCTGCCTGCCATACCGCTGTCAGTCACACCAAAAGCTTTCACTGAAATTCTCCTCCCTACGCCCACACCGTACCATCGCGGTATGCCAGTAGGTTGGTATGCCAGTGGGTCGGTATGCCGGCAGTTGGCAAGGCAATAGGTCGGTATGCCAGTTGGTCGACGTGCCAGTAGTTTGGTATGCCAGTAGGTCTGTATGCCAGCAACCAGCATGGCAACAGGTCGGCATGCCAGTTGGTCTGTATGCCAGTAGGTCGGTATGCCAGTGGGTCGGTATGCCAGCAGTCGGCATGACAATAGGTCGGTATGCTGGTTGGTCGGTATACCAGTAGGTTGGTATGCCAGTAGGTCGGTGTGCCAGCAGTCAGCATGGCAATAGGTCGGCATGCCAGTTGGTCGGTATGCCAGTGGTCAGCGTACCAGTAGGTCGGTTTGTGAAGCTCCGTGGTTGGCCAGTGCGCAGCTGTGGTTTTTAAATGATGGAAGCGTTTCGGTCGACAGCGTTACAACCGAGAGCGAAATGAGTAAGCGGCGGTATTTTAACATGTTGGGTTGTGAGTTTTTATCCTGACCATATTCGAACTTCAACTTACCAGGAGGTACTGGTTAGATGACGTCATCAAGCAAGCACTGGCTATAATTTCCCAACTTCGACGTTTCGAACTGAGCCATGGTCTCGGGTGGACCATGAGTTCGGAACCACTGGCGATTCAAAGACAGCTTGAAAGGCCTCTTTGTGCGGGCAAAACCAAAGTTTGCTTACTAACGTCGCCTTACAGGTACCGTGTGGTATAATGAGGGTCGTTAACCGGCAGCAAAATAACTCGGAGCTGATAACTCCCTCCCCACAACAAAAACAAAACATGCGTGCGCGTCCTTTCTCGCTTGCACCAATAACATGATTAAGTTGTTTCAGATGTTGGGACACGGGAATGTATCTTTTAAAAAAGATAATTCTTTACATGCTGCATGAAAACCAATTTGTTTTGTAGCGGGCTCGATCTCATTATTGTGGTCACTTGCTGATTTAACCATGCCTTAAACGGTGGCAACACACGTGCAGGTGTCAAAAGAGCGCACGCGCGTAACTACCTTGTACTGGCTGTTCACTCACCATGCCACACCCTGGCTGCTAACGTGCAGCGACACCACTGTGGGTCGACCGAACCCACGTGCACCACGGGCGGGAGGGGCCGACCAGCGCCGCGTTACCACACGCCGCAGCCCCCCCCCCCCATCCCGCGTCACACCCGCGGCGCGTAAACAGGATCTCCCCTCCCGGCGGCGTCGGAACTTTGACCTTGACCCCTGAGCTGAACTTTGGCCTTGACCTCTGAGCTGAACTTTGGCCTTGACCTCGATGGAAGACGGCGGCGAATCTCGGCGCTGAGACACCGCACTAACCATGGCCACACCAACTGCTCCTGGACGCGGCTTCCTGCGGTACACTTCATGCGGTCCACGCGCGTTTAAGCTGGTGGTGTTGCTCATAACAGTGCCTGTGTGCGCGTTAGCGCGCACAGGCCTGCGTTTGAAAAATGACTCGCATGACATAAAAGTTCCCATCCGCAGCTGCCAAGCAAAGAAGAACATTAACCCTATATGGACTGGTAAGCATATAATGAACCAGCTTACTGCACCAAGTAACCACCATTAGGGTATGCATTTTCTATTTTTTGTGGTATTTTACTTCCAATTTGGGATATAAGAGATGTAACAAAGAAGAACATTAACCCTACGTGGACTGGTAAAAATATGATGAACCAGCTTACTGCACCATGTAGCCACCATTAAGATCTGTATTTTCTATTTTTTGTGGTATTTTACTTCCAATTTGGGATATCAGTGTAGATAAGATCAATGCATACATCAATGTAAATTACATCAATGGACACATTGTTGATAACATCAATGGAGATATCAATGCAGACATCATTTATTTCATTGCAAAATGAGTCCTTGCAACACAAATTTGAAACGGTGCTCAGTGAAACGCAGTGACCTTTTCGAAACGACCTTTCTGCATCGGTGGCTATCTTCCAGACGCGGCAAGGTGACCTGTCTCACACCTGCAGCATTCCCGTCACACGTAACTCTCCTGCCGCTTCCTCCTGGAGCGATGGCTGCCGCCGCTCGACCTCCGACCTTCGCCTCGGTGTCTGCCTGAGGCGGCTCCATTTGTCGGAGAGATGGTCCTGGAGAGCACGCGCAACAAGTCCATGGCCCGCAGCGGTGAAGGCGCCCGCTCGCTGTGGCCGCCGTCGGCCGACCGACAGGGGGCGCTGCCAGCGGTCGAGCGCCGGCCGCTCAGTATAGGTGGCAGATCTGTCGACGCTTTGCGGCTGGGCGGCTGGACGTGTATCACAGGCGGCGCCGCCGACGGCGCGTCGCAGCGCAGAAACGAGACGGACTTGGTCGGGAAGCCGGCGGCGGCTGGCAGGCTGTGTATGACGATCTCGTCCGGCCGGAGCCGACCGAGCGGCGGCGGCGTCTCGAGCGTCCGGCCGCCGGCCGGGGGCGTGGACGGCAGCCGGTCGTCGGCCGGTCCCCGCCGCGAGTGCACCGACAGCCGGTCCAGCTCGCGCAGGCACTGGAAGCTGAGGCGAGCGCGACGGCGGCCCGGACCGGTCTGTGGTGGTGGCGCGGCCGGCCGAGTCGTCCGTGTCGGCGCGCCGCAGGGCGTCCAGTTTCGCTCCTCGCTCGAGCTGAGGCCGGCCCGGACCGAGCGGGCCGCGGCCGCCGCGCGGCATCGCCGGCTGCCGGCTCCGGCGGACACCCGCCCGGCTGCTGACGTGTCGCACGGCCAGCTGCAGCAGCTGGCGCCGGCGCAGCTGCAGCCGGTGCTCGGAGGCCGGGCCGGGAGAGTGGGGGCGCCGCGGGCCGGCGCCGGGCACGCAGTGGGAGGCGTGCGCGGGCGTCGCCTCGCCGGAAAGCTCCGCAGCGGTGAGCGAGCCGCGGCTGCTCGCCTCTGCCGACGTCCTCATCGCATCCGACTCGGCGCCGGAGGCAGACTCGCTGTGCCACATCACAGACTCGGCCTGACGACAAAGAGCCACACTGACAGCACGCCGGAACGGAGCAAAACGGGACAAAAGCAGCATCTCACGCCAGGGCCAGGCGCGCTAATAGAGCCAGACAGCCAGACAGACAGACAGACAGCACGGAAGCCTGAGGAACACAAAAAGAAACAGCCTATCTGAGAAAGGCTAATGCGCGTTAATGAAAGCCGACATCCTGACACCGGAGAACGGGGTGCGTTTGTATGGAGTCGCTCACGGCCAAACGGTTGTGTGCGACAGTTAACATGTTGACACCCACACCCACATATTGACACCCTAGTCGTGTTTATTTGGACCGATTACGGCTTCCGGCTGGTATGAAGCCCTTACCTAATGTTTGACGTTTATTCAGTTGACGGAAAACCTGTATGTGATCGGGCATCTTCATATATTTGAATTAAGTGATCGCTAAACAGCATGCGAAGGTGATAAAAAACTGACGTGGACGTATATGGGACGGTGCGACAAGGACAAAAGTTGGGCACCGAGAAATCAAGGAGTCATAAATTTTCAGCCGTACGCCGTGTTAAGGTACAACGAAGCGGAGGGGATGACAAACGGGGGCGGAGGGACGGACAACGCGAGCGGAGGATGGGCAGCGGTTGAAATTTCGTGAGCACCTGCTCTTCTCTCTGCTCAGCTTTCGCCTTCGTCTTCGACTTCTTTGCGTCTAAGTCAGTCATTCATCACCTTTATGTAGGGCTCAACAGCCTATTTTAGCCTTACGCTTATGGTTATCTACATTTGTGTCTACTCCGTCAACAAATGGTGCTAAGAAAATAAATGTTTGCATCCTTGTGATCCGTTTCCACATCAAACTCCTTCAGAAGGGATAAAGAACGCAGTTTGGAGGTAGAACAATCTACATTTCAAAAATGGCACAGATAACTACGTTTTGGGTAAGGAAGTTAAGTGCATGTTTGGATGTGTTGTATACAAAGCACAGCTGCTTTTCATGAACTCATCAGATCACTCACAAATGTGTTCAATAGAGACCACCAGAAGCTACATTTGATGGAGTGGCAAACCGTTTGCACAGGTAGAGGTACGAAAGAAGACATCAGTGGCCAGTGTGCAAAAATATATCTTTCTGAAGGAGAATTATATAAAATATTTTGCAAAATCGAGACAGTTGACGTTTACAAAGACTCAGGTTGAGAGCAGGAGAACTTTTTCGCTCAAGAGTGACTATGCTATCTCCTATCAGGGCTTAGAAAGGCATTGTCGACAACGTAAATTAAAATTTTCCCTCTCCTGTCACTTTTAAGGCTATCTTACGGCAGCACAAGTGAGGTCCCACGTGTAGTGAAAAGCGTGCGACGAAGGAGTTCTGAAATTAAAATTGTGGACTTAACAAAGCTTGATAAATTAATATACCCTGTTTTATTCACTGAGAATGCCACGTGCTAACAACGATATGTCACAAGATCATTCCGCAAGGCACACCTGGCGATTTAGGGAATGAACGACTTTCCTCGACCTAAGAATATATTTGTCATCACGATTCCGGTAAAAAACACTTACCAGACCATGAGCATGCGCAGTTTGAAGAACCAAAAAGAATGCTAAGCACGCGTGAAACGCAAGCAGAAGTGACTCCATGCATTTTTGAGGAAACAGCAACCAATGCTTTACGCTTCATGTCAGTTGGTCATAATTAAACAAACAATAGTCCATAAGCATAACCTTATCATATATCAAAAATGCATCTAGATGGTAATATAGTCAATCACATTATGTGTAAAACCACAGACAGTTAAAAGCTGCTGACTTGATGGCAAAATACAATTCGCTAATGCTTTATGAGGCAACTAAAATCCTCTGACGTACTTATACGGCCTTGCTGTGATATGTTTTCGTAATGTATTGTGATGTCTTAGGTTTAGTACCAGGGGCTATGGTATTTAAAACGCAGGTAAGCTAGGAAAGAACAGAACAAGAACAAACAACATTGATACGGGACGGTGCAGTCAAGTTGCTTTGATCGTGCTTTTGGTTTTTATTTATCATATATATATATAATATTTAGATATAAACATGATTTCTCCACAATTCACCCAAAATATATGCATATACACATGCTTCTTTTTTGAAGCCATGAGCTGACCAGCGAACATTTTTTAAAATGACCACAGACAAGTGGTAAAGTCAATTTACCACGATGCCGATAAAAATGCACTTTTATCATTAGTGCTCGCAGGTTAAGGAACAAGACGAAGTCATACTCTTTAACAAAGATAGGACCGTAGTATTAGCCTTACTCCTCGAAACAAAACCAGGAGAATGGAGATATGGATGGTTTGACATTTCGAGATCACTTAGCTCATGAAATTTAGGAAGCATACAGCATAAAATAAACAGTATGCAGCATTAGCTATAAACCTTTTTACCAAATAAGCGCAAAGTTTCTTTATCAGCACCTGAACAGGACAGTCGTTAAAAAACTTTGTGACTTGCAGGCAGCATAAAAATGCTAACTCCATAACAGCCAACAAACACCTTTGTAAAAATCAGACTCGTGTTCGACTCGAGCTGGGTCGCGTATGGGCTCACGAGCCAATTGTTTTTGGGCGACCAGCGAACTGAGTCGGCTCGTCGGGAAATGTGCCGCTTTGAGGCATAAGCACCCTTTCATTTAATTCATTCATTCGCATTCTTCTTAAATTTCATGAGCTAAGTCGTGAACCGATTACTTACAACAATGTCGTTTCCGTGAGCCATATGACTCAAACTACAAGAGCAACGATAAAACACAGCACGCCTAAGACATATTAACAGACCATTTCAGTACTAAAATGAATAGTACACAGCATTAGCTATGGGCCTTTTTGCGAAATCAGCACGAACTTTTTTATTGCAATCTCTAAGAAGCAGGCACACTTTTGTTAATCATGATCTAAGGTTTGCCAAATCTCAGCCAGGAACCAAAGGCTATTGCGTGGTAACGACATCCTGTATGGATCTACACTACTGGGTCTGGGTCGTACAGGCCATGTAGAATGCTAACCAAGAGCCGATGCTTGAGAGGGCTGGTATGTCTATCTATCTATCTATCTATCTACCAGGAACATTCTACATATTAATAAGACAGAACTAATAAGTTTTCCCCAGTAGAATACCAGGGGAATGGACAGCTAAATGTAATTATCTCAAGTCAATTAATTCTGCGACTCTTTTATTTATGTGTGGCGGTAATCTGGCCAGATGCAGATGAGAAGAGGCATTAGGTGACGTAATTTACAGAGTTCGCCATCATTAGCTGGCCAGGGAAAGGAAGCAGAAAAAAGCGGAAAAAGTAGAAGTCACACCTTTCCAACCCCTGCCACTACAGGCGCTGGATTGACGTCCCAAAACTATTTCCAGTTTGGCGCGGGTACTGCCACCTAGTGGTGCCATGGTGATTGTATAGAGGAACAACCGATGTTGTGCAGTTAAAGAACGTTAGCCTGAAGGTGTAGCTCAACTGTCAATAACGGTGTTAATTTTTGGCGGTGTTATTTTTTTTATAAATACGGCTTGGAACTTTTTCCTGCCAGCCCTGTTCTTGAATCTGCGAAGCATACTGGTGTGCCAATGGTTGATACGCAGTGCGTTTGAGTGACACAAATGGCCACCGAACGATGACCTGCCAGTCTGGTTCTTGGCAGCACGCAGACTACCATTCAAATGTAAGCGCACGCTTTGTTTTGTATTGCCAACACAAATATGTCGTCAAATGACACATGAGATCTGATACCCGAAGTTCTTGAGCGCATGTCACTCTTTCATTCGAGTTTACATGCGGCGCATGCGCGACACCACGCGGACCAATGAGGTCGCTCTAACGCAGACATCAGACCGCAGGCAAAGCGCTGAAGTGGCGGCAGCGGTGAGATAAGTGTGATGCCTCATTTTTCTTGTTTGCTCTTCACCTTTTTATCCAGCTGACGATGGTAAGCGCCAGAAATGCATGCTCCAACTTTTTTGTCCTTCACCTGCTAGCCTACAAGTCTTCAACGGCAAACAGGTCATTGCGATTAGGGCTTAAGGCTATCTGTCCACATGCTTTGAAGCGTCAGATGTGAATTATAGCTTGCTGAAGGCCCCATGCTTTGGATGGTCATGACCAAGGGCTCGCACAATATAAGCAGGCAGTGGGGGAACACATGCAGAGAACAAGATATGCGCTTCAAGCCACGCATAATCGCTGAATGCATTGTGAGGTTTGAAAAAAACAACAAAAACAAGCTTACATGCGAGGAAGACGCAGTGAATGTTTTTATAACGGCGTTTGATCCGGTTCCGTAGCGCGCGATGACTCGCTAGGCAATAACGAAGGTTTGGTTTTAAGTCCAGATATGTGTCTTAGCATGCCATATAACTGCACCAATACTTACATGGTGAGCATTTCTATTACGGGACTTTTCAATCATGTGACCCATTCGGAGCGTGTTGAGTACAGGATTTGCTTAGCCATGCTTCCAGCCTACAGAACAGCGGTTAACTCTAAACTTTCGGAGCGGATTTTTTATCCTGATTGCTGTCTCACCACCGACAGATATGCATACAAACACACATCTTCCTCCGTCCTATCCTGTTATAAGTTGGATCTGGCGCCGACCTTACCTGATGCGATCCTGGCCTCTCGCAGCAGAGCACAAACAACCGGTAGAGTTGAAGGACGGTCACCAGGGTGTTTTTGCAGGGTAAAAAATATGTTCATATAAGATACCACACGGTAGCGGAAAATCAGCACCAATCTGAAATATAAAAACACTCTTAAAATGATCGTATTCATGTGCAAAATCCTATAAAAGGCGGTTCAATAATCCAAAAAGTGATCAAAATGATGAGTATTTTATTGTGCTTGGAACCGTGACGTAGCCAGCTGGCAACATAGGCCGAGCACGGGACCAGTGCCTCACGCCCACGCGTGATCGGGGAAGAACAGCAAAGCAAAGGAAGAAGAGCAGCAACGAAGAACAGCAAAGCGGACGAACCGTGAGCAATGTAGTGAGTTCGAAGGTGGCTGTGCGCGTTTGTAGTTCACGTGGCCCAGTTTCCCTGGGATTAGGCCAAAAGACCGTTGTGTTTGATATTAATTAAAGAAAAGATGTCGTTGGCCGATTCTAGGTCTGTTACTGGTGATCGGACAGTGTTGAGATCCCGCAAAGATATGTAGACGGCATGGTCAAGAACATACTACAGCTGGTGTCATATCTACAGGCTGCTTTACTTTAAGTGAAAATTCTAAAACGCCGTGATATGCATAAGAACATATATTTTGAGATGTTTCTTTGTCTTACAAAAATTCCAACGCCCGAACATTTAAAAAAAAAAATTGGTAACCAGTATTCATATTCCTAGCCAAGCGCCTCCACGACAGCCCTCTGAACATAAACGCACTCCTCCGAATTCCAGAATGACTCACAGCTGCTGATGTC
The DNA here is from genome assembly GCF_011947565.3 of Pollicipes pollicipes. Lineage (NCBI taxonomy): Eukaryota > Metazoa > Arthropoda > Thecostraca > Pollicipedomorpha > Pollicipedidae > Pollicipes > Pollicipes pollicipes. The sequence goes on from NW_023596461.1 coordinate 3,637,103, forward strand.
CTGCAAATGACGCATTCCACCAGTGACCTCGGGGCAAGGGGGCCAACCCTTACGCATCCCAGCTCATTCCCAGGCCCAACTGATCGCGTGAAAGATACCAATCTATTGTCCGTTAATTTCCGACAACACTTGTCACACAGTGCGTGTTGCCATGTTTCTAGCATCCTCACTTGCACTATTAATATCGAAATACAATTTTATGCGCTTCTTATCAGTCCATAAAAAGGCGACCGGGGAAGGGAAGATCCATTGTTTGCGTACGATAACTCGTAATGCTCTGTATGGATCCCGCTGCACTGCTGTTGGACGGCCATCTGTTTTCCCACTCCGTCAGTATTAATCTGTCTCACGTCGTTGCAACGGATGGTCGCCCCTAGTTAGTCTAACTAGGCACGTGTAAATAAGCACGCATTACCGCACTTGTTTCCATGTTGCTCGAATTAAGGTGACTTAGGTAAGGTGAACGGTGACTTAGTAATGACATTGCAACGGTGCAGAAATGCGCGCTTAAAGACGCATGCTGCATTTTAATGTATCGCAAATATCATTTTACAAAAAGCAGCTTTTAGAGTACTGCACGACTTGTTCATGGAAGCGTCATGGTAGTGCGATCAGCGGCTGGAAATATAAGCGCTCGTAAAAGCTTGACGGCCGGTGACATTAACACTCGCTCGTCTCGCGGTCTCGCGCAGAAAAATAACAAAGGCGCCCTCCCTGAATGTTTCTGTGCTTGGTATCTTCCAGTGGTGTGATAAATCGGCCCCAGCAATATTTGAAATCTGCTGGGATGCCACCGCCGCAAACACCTTGCCCGAAATTGAACACATTCCAACGAACGTTCGCTCCCGTATGCTGTCCCTAGATCCGCTCATGTTAGCCATTTATCCCTGTTTCAGTGTTCGTACGCCCGGCATCGAGCACTTGCCTGCGGTGAAATCAGGAACATCATCTCTCAGCATCACGAAGTATCTTAAAATACGTAGTTCGCAGAACAGGCTCACTGTATTGGCCTGCACCTAGACAAGAAAACGCCTCTCCCGCTGGAGCTTTATGATAACACGTCAATACCTCACCTCTACCGGGCTCTACCCTTTTACTTGTAAACGTCACCTTTCTCCGTTTGTATAGTAAAAAAGCCAACGTTTTCTTACCGCTCTAATGGATGTGCTGGACGCGCGAACTAGTTTTCAACAAGAAGACGTGTTAGCGGCAATCGAGTTCCATGTGCAACTTCGAAAATCCGACACCGAATCTTTCGTAACGTTGTCTCAAACTCTCGGTCCTGCGTGTCTAATGTACTGTTCGGAAGTGGCGTAAGCGCTTCTGCACGAGGAGGTTGAACGCCCGAGAGACCCCGCAACGAACGCTCGTCCTCCACAGCGACACCGAGACGGTCAAACAGTCAAGTAAGTCATCCAGTCTTATGCATAGAGAGAGAGAGAGAGACAAACGAGAACAATGCGAGTGGGTAACGACCTGAAGACGAGGAACTGGAGGGGCTACCCAAAATGGGCGACCGGAGGGGCTGGCGTACTTTGCGACGGGGGGGGGGGAGGGGGCTATTTTTACCACCTAGGCTCAACCCCATTGATATAACCTACGCATTGCAAACAGACTAACAGACCGCACAAACGCTAGTTCGCACAGCATCTAGGGTACCAATGAGGTATCGATGCTAGTTTTCCCCGAAGCCTTAAACAATTGCTTCAGCTGTATACCGTACATATTCACTCGGCTATCCGCTAGTCTTGTTACCAAATTGCGGCTGACAGATCCTATATGCCGCTGCTCATGATAATGTTCATGAAATTAGAAACCAGTTAGCTTTCCTCATCACGAGATTCCGAAGCTATAATCACTGGTGTCTAACGAAAAACTGCACTGGTCCCTTCCCCACCTGACCCGGGGGGAGGGGCTAAGGATCTATGAGCCCTTCCCCCCTGACTGCGCCACTGAGCAACGAAACAGCTCACCACATTATCAAGAATAAGCTCAGCCAGAAGAAAATCTGAGCGAAATGGGTGCCTCGCCTCATGAGAGACGAACAGCGCCGGTGCCTTGTCGCGACCGCATCCAGATGTTTCGCTCGTGCATCCGTGAAGAGAAAAGTTTTCCTCCACAAGATCGCCGCATGCGACGGAACATGCGTCCATTGGAGCGGGAACTGAACGGAGCGCAGAGCGATGGAGGCCGCAGTCACCGCGCCCAAGGAATTTTAAGCGCGGGATGTGAACTCGAGTTACTGCTCATGACGACCTTTGATCACAAGCGCAGCATCCTTGATCGAGCCTGCCAGAAGAGCTACATCGCCCCATGAAGTACAGGCCTGACAGACCTGACGGAGGTGCAGCCCGTCACCAATATGAAACAGCCAGTGCTTCGAGAGCGATATGTCTTTCTGCTGCAGGACAATGCGACGTCACGCCTACAGTGAAGGTTCATGAAATGGTGAACGCCTGGCGGCGGTGATTGCTCGGGCTCGCACCGTCCTTCCTCATTTGCCCCGTGTGACGTCTTGTTCCTCCCCCTCCAAAGCTGGGCCCGACATATCAGGAGCAGCCTGCTCTCCACTGAAGGAGGCTGCCGCTTACGCTGTAAATTTTCTAAATCTAGATCAATACGCCGAACTTGTATGACCCATGCACATGCATCTGAGAAAACACAATTTGATGTGACTCATGGGACGCCTCCTTCAAACCAATCCTGGATTTATCCTAGGTCAATTTGAGCAGCCAAAACTTAGTCGATAGATGTCAGGTTAATAGCAAGGAAGCACCA
>NW_023596461.1:3639890-3658332 GCF_011947565.3 Pollicipes pollicipes
TATATATATATATATATATATATATATATATATATATATATATATATACATATATATACACATTTATATATATATATATATATATGTGTGTGTGTGTGTGTGTGTGTTTTGAGCATACATGTACGACATGTGGCTCCGTTAATGTAGAAAGTCAGCCCGCCGTGCATTCCGCGGCATCGCCGACCTCCGCCCGCCGCCCGCGCCGGCCGTAGATCGCTGTGGAGTGGACTCCAAAAACCACCAGCAGCGAAATTGCAGCGAAACCAGGAAAGCTAGGAACATGTCTCTGGTCTCAAAACACGCGCAAGGAATGGCTCATAGGCTACCGGAAATTGGAACGTGATTGGAAAATATTCCAGAGAGGTATTCTCAAAAAATCTTAGGGGAGTGGATCGCCTTATCAGGGCGAGGGTTAGGCTAATTTGCAGCTAGAAACGACAAGTCAAATCTAAAATGTGTAGCTTGTTGGTTTGTTATATCCGATCACATTCTGTCTACCATAACTTTTTTGGGGAGTCAAACTATATTTCCTTTATGTCAGCCAATAAGCCTATGGTAACAACAAAGAAAGAAATGGTTCCAAGGGTTCACCATTGTGTACGCCAATGGAAAAGTGAGTGTGGCAGGCAACCCCTTGTCTCAAATGAATAAGGTCCCATGGTATATTGATATTATTTGTTCTAGGTAACAATATTGTACAAAAGTATCTCACCAGAGAATGCATCACTTGCATGAGTCAAGACACGATGCAACCGCGCCTGATATGGCCTGCTGTTTGTCGGACAGCAGCTCAACCTTCTTAGTGAAAAAATTAAGCAATCAACCAGTCTACCAGTTGTTTCAAAGATGTCAGCAAGATCTTAGGCCTGAAGACATCCTGAATCTTGTGCCAAATAGGACAGGTCCTATCCCCTATTTAGAGTCTGGTTTGCCTAACATGCCCCGACATATGAGCTATGACAAAACTTAGACTACTTGGAAGACATCCACAAAACGTCCCAAACCTTGAACGCAAAAATGCTCTGGAATTAGCACCCTGATTTCACTTTGCATGGCATTTTTCACAGACATTTTCAAATATATACACTTGAATATATCAGGCATATATTGGACGTCACCGTGTTGTGATGCAGTTTTAGGTTTCTGGAATCAGCTTTTCCCTATTTGCAGAGCATTCCAAAGATGTCATTTGGATGCGTCAGTCAGTCTGAGTATTGCCCCAAGAGCAGCACTCTCTTGCTTCATTTGTGGCACTACCTGTCAGGCAAGTGTACTCTGAAATGGGAATATCACTGGACTTCAGTCACTGCTGCATACGCAGGGTTTATCCTCAAAAGTCAGATGAGCTAAACCCACAATGGAATTTTGCTAATGTACTGCTCCAATAAAATATTGTGAAATCTAACAAATTTCAAGTGTCTTTTATCAAAAAAATATTTTCACGGTGATGCTGTCCCCACACTGTGGCCTGATTTTGAAGTTCCACTATCAGTGGTGATAGTGGAACTTGTGATTTCACTGTGAATTCCGGTGATCTGAACATCTTCACATCATAAAAGAACAAGTGCTCAGAATCTAGATGTTCACCCCAACTTCCCATGCACAGCCATACACACTTCACTTATTGTCGGACAGGTACTTCTGCAAAATTGAGTGTGCTCTTTTTACTTGCCTCGACCAAGGTGTGTAGGTAGCTGATTTCTACCCACAGCTCCTACAACTCGCCCACCGAATGTTATATTCAAATTTGCATGCATTTACCAGTCTCTCACAATCCCTCTCGCAAAACACCGGGACACGAATTCAGATGATTGGCAGTGGTCGTTGCCGTAATGGAGCATTGAAAGCAAACCGCACCACTCGGACAAGAACGAAGTTTGCACAAAGACGGTAATGATGTTATTAGTTTTGAAATGGCCGTTATTGTATTATAACGCTTTGCTGTCAGTGAAAAATATGTTGAAGTTATATCAATTAACCATGCCACTTATTTGACTGGGGTGCCGATAGTGTAGTGGTTAACGCGTTTGCGTTATCCACTGCGCGTCTGGGAAGCCGGAGGCATGGGTTCGATCCCCCGCGGTGCCGGCCTTCCCTGTCATGGTGAGAGGCAGGCGACGCCATGTAGCCTCAGCAGCTGAGTGCGTCGTAAACCCCTAATGACACATGCTTATTTGACTCCTCTTATGAACGAAGCTGATCCACAAATTCAGCTTCACGGCTACATGATATCATGTAAGGTTCATATGAGTTAACGTATTCAGCGAGCTGTCAAATGTCTCACACCGAGGAGAGAGCGCGGTAAGGACGAGAAGCATGTTGATGACTGAGCTAAAATGACCATCCAAAAAACTGGGAGACAGCAGAGCGTGCCCACAAGTTGTCCACAAACTGTTTCCCCACAAGGCAGTGTTCAAAAAGGTCCATGCCACTAAAATATATTTTCCTATTTTGGTGTTGTACTGCGCACAATTTCACCGTAATCGACGTTTCTTGAAAGAGTATGTCGAACAGAACTTTGAACAACGAGAGCCTTTGAGTCTCTTGTCATGAAGGGTATCGATTGACGCGAATCTCCCCCAACCTCGTGGGCGAGAAGATGCTTTTTTATCTTTGGCTCCAGGCACCGTGCTTCCTCTGAATATCTCAAATTGTTAACAACAAGATGCAACTGAATGCGTCTGTCTGCGCACCGTTGAATGCATATCCTCTCCTTACGTGCTGACTGGATGGCGTATAAAAGCTGCGTGGACCCACCCTTCTGACTTAACACTTACGTTGGGGAGCCGATTGGGCCCCTTCCTTTGTACAGCCTCATTGTTAAACTGTACGAGCTAGAGCGCTTTAGTTCGGTGGTGCTTCCTTGCTATTAACCTGACATCTATCGACTAAGTTTTGGCTGCTCAAATTGACCTAGGATAAATCCAGGATTGGTTTGAAGGAGGCGTCCCATGAGTCACATCAAATTGTGTTTTCTCAGATGCATGTGCATGGGTCATACAAGTTCGGCGTATTGATCTAGATTTCGGAAGTTTACAGCGTAAGCGGCAGCCTCCTTCAGTGGAGAGCAGGCTGCTCCTGATATGTCGGGCCCGGCTTTGGAGGGGGAGGAACAAGACGTCACACGGGGCAAATGAGGAAGGACGGTGCGGGCCCGAGCAAGCACCGCCGCCAGGCGTTCGCCATCTCATGAACATTCACTGTAGGCGTGACGTCGCATTGTCCTGCAGCAGGAAGACATATTGCTCTCGAAGCGCTGGCTGTTTCATATTGGTGACGGGCTGCACCTCCGTCAGGTCTGTCAGGCCTGTACTTCATGGGGCGATGTAGCTCTTCTGGCCGGCTCGATCAAGGATGCCGCGCTTGTGATCAAAGATCGTCATGAGCAGTAACTCGAGTTCACATCCCGCGCTTAAAATTCCTTGGGCGCGGTGACTGCGGCCTCCATCGCCCTGCGCTCCGTTCAGTTCCCGCTCCAATGGACGCATGTTCCGTCGCATGCGGCGATCTTGTGGAGGAAAACTTTTCTCTTCACGGATGCACGAGCGAAACATCTGGATGCGGTCGCGACAAGGCACCGGCGCTGTTCGTCTCTCATGAGGCGAGGCACCCATTTCGCGAAGATTTTCTACTGGCTGAGCTTGGTCTTTATAATGCGGTGAGCTGTTTCGTTGCTCAGTGGCGCAGTCAGGGGGGAAGGGCTCATAGATCCTTAGCCCATCCCCCCGGGTCAGGTGGGGAAGGGACCAGTGCAGTTTTTCGTTAGACACCAGTGATTATAGCTTCGGAATCTCGTGATGAGGAAAGCTAACTGGTTTCTAATCTCATGAACATTATCATGAGCAGCGGCATATAGGATCTGTCAGCCGCAATTTGGTAACAAGACTAGCGGATAGCCGAGTGAATATGTACGGTATACAGCTGAAGCAATTGTTTAAGGCTTCGGGGAAAACTAGCATCGATACCTCATTGGTACCCTAGATGCTGTGCGAACTAGCGTTTGTGCGGTCTGTTAGTCTGTTTGCAATGCGTAGGTTATATCAATGGGGTTGGGCCTCGGTGGTAAATAGCCCCCTCCCCCCCCCGTCGCAAAGTACGCCAGCCCCTCCGGTCGCCCATTTTGGGTAGCCCCTCCAGTTCCTCGTCTTCAGGTCGTTTCCCACTCGCATTGTTCTCGTTTGTCTCTCTCTCTATGCATAAGACTGGATGACTTACTTGACTGTTTGACCGTCTCGGTGTGGCTGTGGAGGACGAGCGTTCGTTGCGGCTCGTGCAGAAGCGCTTACGCCACTTCCGAACAGTACATTAGACACTCAGGACCGAGAGTTTGAGACAACGTTACGAAAGATTCGGTGACGGATTTTCGAAGTTGCACATGGAACTCGATTGCCGCTAACACGTCTTCTTGTTGAAAACTAGTTCGCGCGTCCAGCACATCTATTAGAGCGGTAAGAAAACGTTGGCTTTTTTACTATACAAACGGAGAAAGGTGACGTTTACAAGTAGAAGGGTAGAGCCCGGTAGAGATGAGGTATTGACGTGTTATCATAAAGCTCCAGCGGGAGAGGCGTTTTCTGGTCTAGGCGCAGGCCAGTACAGTAAGCCTGTTCTGCGAACTACGTATTTTAAGATACTTCGTGATGCTGAGAGATGATGTTCCTGATTTCACCGCCGGCCAGTGCTCGATGCCGGGCGTACAAACACTGAAACGGGGATAAATGGCTAACATGAGCGGATCTAGGGACAGCATACGGGAGCGAACGTTCGTTGGAATGTGTTCAATTTCGGGCAAGGTGTTTGCGGCGGTGGCATCCCAGCAGATTTCAAATATTGCTGGGGCCGATTTATCACACCACTGGAAGATACCAAGCACAGAAACATTCAGCGAGAGCGCCTTTGTTATTTTTCTGCGCGAGACCGCGAGACGAGCGAGTGTTAATGTCACCGGCCGTCAAGCTTTTACGAGCGCTTATATTTCCAGCCGCTGATCGCACTACCATGACGCTTCCATGAACAAGTCGTGCAGTACTCTAAAAGCTGCTTTTTGTAAAATGATACTTGCGATACATTAAAATGCAGCATGCGTCTTTAAGCGCGCATTTCTGCACCGTTGCAATGTCATTACTAAGTCACCGTTCACCTTACCTAAGTCACCTTAATTCGAGCAACATGGAAACAAGTGCGGTAATGCGTGCTTATTTACACGTGCCTAGTTAGACTAGCTAGGGGCGACCATCCGTTGCAACGACGTGAAACAGATTAATACTGACGGAGTGGGAAAACAGATGGCCGTCCAACAGCAGTGCAGCGGGATTCATACAGAGCATTACGAGTTATCGTACGCAAACAATGGATCTTCCCTTCCCCGGTCGCCTTTTTATGGACTGCTAAGAAGCGCATAAAATTGTATTTCGATATTAATAGTGCAAGTGAGGATGCTAGAAACATGGCAACACGCACTGTGTGACAAGTGTTGTCGGAAATTAACGGACAATAGATTGGTATCTTTCACGCAATCAGTTGGGCCTGGGAATGAGCTGGGATGCGTAAGGGTTGGCCCCCTTGCCCCGAGGTCACTGGTGGAATGCGTCATTTGCAGGACATCAGCAGCTGTGAGTCATTCTGGAATTCGGAGGAGTGCGTTTATGTTCAGAGGGCTGTCGTGGAGGTGCTTGCCTAGGAATATGAATACTGGTTATCATTTTTTTTTTTAATGTTCGGGCGTTGGAATTTTTGTAAGACAAAGAAACATCTCAAAATATATGTTCTTATGCATATCATGGCGTTTTAGAATTTTCACTTAAAGTAAAGCAGCCTGTAGATATGACACCAGCTGTACTATGTTCTTGACCATGCCGTCTACATATCTTTGCGGGATCTCAACACTGTCCGATCACCAGTAATAGACCTAGAAACGGCCAACGACATCTTTTCTTTAATTAATATCAAACACAACGGTCTTTTGGCCTAATCCGAGGGAAACTGGGCCACGTGAACTACAAACGCGCACAGCCACCTTCGAACTCACTACATTGCTCACGGTTCGTCCGCTTTGCTGTTCTTCGTTGCTGCTCTTCTTCCTTTGCTTTGCTGTTCTTCCCCGATCACGCGTGGGCGTGAGGCACTGGTCCCGTGCTCGGCCTATGTTGCCAGCTGGCTACGTCACGGTTCCAAGCACAATAAAATACTCATCATTTTGATCACTTTTTGGATTATTGAACCGCCTTTTTATAGGATTTTGCACATGAATACGATCATTTTAAGAGTGTTTTTATATTTCAGATTGGTGCTGATTTTCCGCTACCGTGTGGTATCTTATATGAACATATTTTTTACCTGCAAAAACACCCTGGTGACCGTCCTTCAACTCTACCGGTTGTTTGTGCTCTGCTGCGAGAGGCCAGGATCGCATCAGGTAAGGTCGGCGCCAGATCCAACTTATAACAGGATAGGACGGAGGAAGATGTGTGTTTGTATGCATATCTGTCGGTGGTGAGACAGCAATCAGGATAAAAAATCCGCTCCGAAAGTTTAGAGTTAACCGCTGTTCTGTAGGCTGGAAGCATGGCTAAGCAAATCCTGTACTCAACACGCTCCGAATGGGTCACATGATTGAAAAGTCCCGTAATAGAAATGCTCACCATGTAAGTATTGGTAGGCAGTTATATGGCATGCTAAGACACATATCTGGACTTAAACCAAACCTTCGTTATTGCCTAGCGAGTCATCGTGCGTTACGGACCGGATCAAACGCCGTTATAAAAACATTCACTGCGTCTTTCTCGCATGTAAGCTTGTTTTTGTTGTTTTTTTCAAACCTCACATGCATTCAGCGATTATGCGTGGCTTGAAGCGTATATCTTGTTCTCTGCATGTGTTCCCCACTGCCTGCTTATATTGTGCGAGCCCTTGGTCATGACCATCCAAAGCATGGGGCCTTCAGCAAGCTATAATTCACATCTGACGCTTCAAAGCATGTGGACAGATAGCCTTAAGCCCTAATCGCAATGACCTGTTTGCCGTTGAAGACTTGTAGGCTAGCAGGTGAAGGCAAAAAGTTGGAGCATGCATTTCTGGCGCTTACCATCGTCAGCTGGATAAAAAGGTGAAGAGCAAACAAGAAAAATGAGGCATCACACTTATCTCACCGCTGCCGCCACTTCAGCGCTTTGCCTGCGGTCTGATGTCTGCGTTAGAGCGACCTCATTGGTCCGCGTGGTGTCGCGCATGCGCCGCATGTAAACTCGAATGAAAGAGTGACATGCGCTCAAGAACTTCGGGTATCAGATCTCATGTGTCATTTGACGACATATTTGTGTTGGCAATACAAAACAAAGCGTGCGCTTACATTTGAATGGTAGTCTGCGTGCTGCCAAGAACCAGACTGGCAGGTCATCGTTCGGTGGCCATTTGTGTCACTCAAACGCACTGCGTATCAACCATTAGCACACCAGTATGCTGCGCAGATTCAAGAACAGGGCTGGCAGGAAAAAATCCCAAGCCGTATTTATAAAAAAAAATAGCACCGCCAAAAATTAACACCGTTATTGACAGTTGAGCTACGCCTTCAGGCTAACGTTCTTTAACTGCACAACATCGGCTGTTCCTCTATTCAATCACCATGGCACCACTAGGTGGCAGTACCCGCGCCAAACTGGAAATAGTTTTGGGACGTCAATCCAGCGCCTGTAGTGGCAGAGGTTGGAAAGGTGTGACTTCTACTTTTTTCCGCTTTTTTCTGCTTCTTTCCCTGCCAGCTAATGATGGCGAACTCTGTAAATTAGGTCACCTAATGCCTCTTCTCATCTGCATCTGGCCAGATTACCGCCACACATAAATAAAAGAGTCGCAGAATTAACTGACTTGAGATAATTACATCTAGCTGTCCATTCCCCTGGTATTCTACTGGGGAAAACTTATTAGTTCTGTCTTATTAATATGTAGAATGTTCCTGGTAGATAGATAGATAGATAGATAGACATACCAGCCCTCTCAAGCATCGGCTCTTGGTTAGCATTCTACATGGCCTGTACGACCCAGACCCAGTAGTGTAGATCCATACAGGATGTCGTCACCACGCAATAGCCTTTGGTTCCTGGCTGAGATTTGGCAAACCTTAGATCATGATTAACAAAAGTGTGCCTGCTTCTTAGAGATTGCAATAAAAAAGTTCGTGCTGATTTCGCAAAAAGGCCCATAGCTAATGCTGTGTACTATTCATTTTAGTACTGAAATGGTCCGTTAATATGTCTTAGGCGTGCTGTGTTTTATCGTTGCTCTTGTAGTTTGAGCCATATGGCTCACGGAAACGACATTGTTGTAAGTAATCGGTTCACGACTTAGCTCATGAAATTTAAGAAGAATGCGAATGAATGAATTAAATGAAAGGGTGCTTATGCCTCAAAGCGGCACATTTCCCGACGAGCCGACTCAGTTCGCTGGTCGCCCAAAAACAATTGGCTCGTGAGCCCATACGCGACCCAGCTCGAGTCGAACACGAGTCTGATTTTTACAAAGGTGTTTTTTGGCTGTTATGGAGTTAGCATTTTCATGCTGCCTACAAGTCACAAAGTTGTTTAATGACTGTCCTGTTCAGGTGCTGACAAAGAAACCTTGCGCTGATTTGGCAAAAAGGTTTATAGCTAATGCTGCATACTGTTTATTTTATGCTGTATGCTTCCTAAATTTCATGAGCTAAGTGATCTCAAAATGTCAAACCATCCATATCTCTATTCTCCTGGTTTTGTTTCGAGGAGTAAGGCTAATACTACGGTCCTATCTTTGTTAAAGAGTATGACTTCGTCTTGTTCCTTAGCCTGCGAGCACTAATGATAAAAGTGCATTTTTATCGGCATCGTGGTAAATTGACTTTACCACTTGTCTGTGGCCATTTTGAAAAATGTTCGCTGGTCAGCTCATGGCTTCAAAAAAGAAGCATGTGTATATGCATATAGTTTGGGTGAATTGTGGACAAATCATGTTTATATCTAAATATATTATATATATATGATAAATAAAAACCAAAAGCACGATCAAAGCAACTTGACTGCACCGTCCCGTATCAATGTTGTTTGTTCTTGTTCTGTTCTTTCCTAGCTTACCTGCGTTTTAAATACCATAGCCCCTGGTACTAAACCTAAGACATCACAATGCATTACGAAAACATATCACAGCAAGGCCGTATAAGTACGTCAGAGGACCTTAGTTGCCTCATAAAGCATCAGCGAATTGTATTTTGCCTTCAAGTCAGCAGCTTTTAACTGTCTGTGGTTTTACACATAATGTGATTGACTATATTACCATCTAGATGTATTTTTGATATATGATAAGGTTATGCTTATGGACTATTGTTTGCTTAATTATGACCAACTGACATGAAGCGTAAAGCGTTGGTTGCTGTTTCCTCAAAAATGCATGGAGTCACTTCTGCTTGCGTTTCACGCGTGCTTAGCATTCTTTTTGGTTCTTCAGACTGCGAATGCTCATGGTCTGGTAAGTGTTTTTTACCGGAATCGTGATGACAAATATATTCTTAGGTCGAGGAAAGTCGTTCATTCCCTAAATCGCCAGGTGTGCCTTGCGGAATGATCTTGTGACATATCGTTGTTAGCACGTGGCATTCTCAGTGAATAAAACAGGGTATATTAATTTATCAAGCTTTGTTAAGTCCACAATTTTAATTTCAGAACTCCTTCGTCGCACGCTTTTCACTATACGTGTGACCTCACTTGTGCTGCCGTAAGATAGCCTTAAAAGTGACAGGAGAGGGAAAATTTTAATTTAAGTTGTCGACAATGCCTTTCTAAGCCCTGATAGGAGATAGCATAGTCACTCTTGAGCGAAAAAGTTCTCCTGCTCTCAACCTGAGTCTTTGTAAACGTCAACTGTCTCGATTTTGCAAAATATTTTATATAATTCTCCTTCAGAAAGATATATTTTTGCACACTGGCCACTGATGTCTTCTTTCGTACCTCTACCTGTGTAAACGGTTTGCCACTCCATCAAATGTAGCTTCTGGTGGTCTCTGTTGAACGCATTTGTGAGTGATCTGATGAGTTCATGAAAAGCAGCTGTGCTTTGTATACAACACATCCAAACATGCACTTAACTTCCTTACCCAAAACGTAGTTATCTGTGCCATTTTTGAAATGTAGATTGCTCTACCTCCAAACTGCGTTCTTTATCCCTTCTGAAGGAGTTTGATGTGGAAACGGATCACAAGGATGCAAACATTTATTTTCTTAACACCATTTGTTGACGGAGTAGACACAAATGTAGATAACCATAAGAGTAAGGCTAAAATAGGCTGTTGAGCCCTACATAAAGGTGATGAATGACTGACTTAGACGCAAAGAAGTCGAAGACGAAGGCGAAAGCTGAGCAGAGAGAAGAGCAGGTGCTCACGAAATTTCAACCGCTGCCCATCCTCCGCTCGCGTTGTCCGTCCCTCCGCCCCCGTTTGTCATCCCCTCCGCTTCGTTGTACCTTAACACGGCGTACGGCTGAAAATTTATGACTCCTTGATTTCTCGGTGCCCAACTTTTGTCCTTGTCGCACCGTCCCATATACGTCCACGTCAGTTTTTTATCACCTTCGTATGCTGTTTAGCGATCACTTAATTCAAATATATGAAGATGCCCGATCACATACAGGTTTTCCGTCAACTGAATAAACGTCAAACATTAGGTAAGGGCTTCATACCAGCCGGAAGCCCTAATCGGTCCAAATAAGCACGACTAGGGTGTCAATATGTGGGTGTGGGTGTCAACATGTTAACTGTCGCACACAACCGTTTGTCCGTGAGCGGTTCCATACAAACGCACCCCGTTCTCCGGTGTTAAGGATGTCGGCTTTCATTAACGCGCATTAGCCTTTCTCAGATAGGCTGTTTCTTTTTGTGTTCCTCAGGCTTCCGTGCTGTCCGTCTGTCTGTCTGGCTGTCTGGCTCTATTAGCGCGCCTGGCCCTGGCGTGAGATGCTGCTTTTGTCCCGTTTTGGCTCCGTTCCGGCGGTGCTGTCAGTGTGGCTCTTTGTCGTCAGGCCGAGTCTGTGATGTGGCACAGCGAGGTCTGCCTCCGGCGCCGAGTCGGATGCGATGAGGACGTCGGCAGAGGCGAGCAGCCGCGGCTCGCTCACCGCTGCGGAGCTTTCCGGCGAGGCGACGCCCGCGCACGCCTCCCACCTGCGTGCCCGGCGCCGGCCGCGGCGCCCCCACTCTCCCGGCCCGGCCTCCGAGCACCGGCTGCAGCTGCGCCGGCGCCAGCTGCTGCAGCTGGCCGTGCGACACGTCAGCAGCCGGGCGGGTGTCCGCCGGAGCCGGCAGCCGGCGATGCCGCGCGGCGGCCCGCGGCCACTTGGTCCGGGCCGGCCTCAGCTCGAGCGAGAGCGAACTGGACGCCCTGCGGCGCGCCGACACGGACGACTCGGCCGGCCGCGCCACCACCACAGACCGGTCCGGGCCGCCGTCGCGCTCTCTCAGCTTCCAGTGCCTGCGCGAGCTGGACCGGCTGTCGGTGCACTCGCGGCGGGGACCGGCCGACGACCGGCTGCCGTCCACGCCCCCGGCCGGCGGCCGGACGCTTGAGACGCCGCCGCCGCTCGGTCGGCTCCGGCCGGACGAGATCGTCATACACAGCCTGCCAGCCGCCGCCGGCTTCCCGACCAAGTCCGTCTCGTTTCTGCGCTGCGACGTGCCGTCGGCGGCGCCGCCTGTGATACACGTCCAGCCGCCCAGCCGCAAAGCGTCGACAGATCTGCCACCTATACTGAGCGGCCGGCGCTCGACCGCTGGCAGCGCCCCCTGTAGGTCGGCCGACGGCGGCCACAGCGAGCGGGCGCCTTCACCGCTGCGGGCCATGGACTTGTTGCGCGTGCTCTCCAGGACCATCTCTCCGACAAACGGAGCCGCCTCAGGCAGACACCGAGGCGAAGGTCGGAGGTCGAGCGGCGGCAGCCATCGCTCCAGGAGGAAGCGGCAGGAGAGTTACGTGTGACGGGAATGCTGCAGGTGTGAGACAGGTCACCTTGCCGCGTCTGGAAGATAGCCACCGATGCAGAAAGGTCGTTTCGAAAAGGTCACTGCGTTTCACTGAGCACCGTTTCAAATTGTGTTGCAAGGACTCATTTTGCAATGAAATAAATGATGTCTGCATTGATATCTCCATTGATGTTATCAACAATGTGTCCATTGATGTAATTTACATTGATGTATGCATTGATCTTATCTACACTGATATCCCAAATTGGAAGTAAAATACCACAAAAAATAGAAAATACAGACCTTAATGGTGGCTACATGGTGCAGTAAGCTGGTTCATCATATTTTTACCAGTCCACGTAGGGTTAATGTTCTTCTTTGTTACATCTCTTATATCCCAAATTGGAAGTAAAATACCACAAAAAATAGAAAATGCATACCCTAATGGTGGTTACTTGGTGCAGTAAGCTGGTTCATTATATTTTTACCAGTCCATATAGGGTTAATGTTCTTCTTTGCTTGGCAGCTGCGGATGGAAACTTTTATGTCATGCGAGTCATTTTTCAAACGCAGGCCTGTGCGCGCTAACGCGCACACAGGCACTGTTATGAGCAACACCACCAGCTTAAACGCGCGTGGACCACATGAAGTGTACCGCAGGAAGCCGCGTCCAGGAGCAGTTGGTGTGGCCCATGGTTAGTGCGGTGTCTCAGCGCCGAGATTCGCCGCCGTCTTCCATCGAGGTCAAGGCCAAAGTTCAGCTCAGAGGTCAAGGCCAAAGTTCAGCTCAGGGGTCAAGGTCAAAGTTCCGACGCCGCCGGGAGGGGAGATCCTGTTTACGCGCCGCGGGTGTGACGCGGGATGGGGGGGGGGGGGCTGCGGCGTGTGGTAACGCGGCGCTGGTCGGCCCCTTCCGCCCGTGGTGCACGTGGGTTCGGTCGACCCACAGTGGTGTCGCTGCACGTTAGCAGCCAGGGTGTGGCATGGTGAGTGAACAGCCAGTACAAGGTAGTTACGCGCGTGCGCTCTTTTGACACCTGCACGTGTGTTGCCACCGTTTAAGGCATGGTTAAATCAGCAAGTGACCACAATAATGAGATCGGGCCCGCCTACAAAACAAATTGGTTTTCATGCAGCATGTAAATAATTATATTTTTTTCAAAAGATACATTCCCGTGTCCCAACACCTGAAACAACTTAATCATGTTATTGGTACAAGCGAGAAAGGACGCGCACGCATGTTTTGTTTTTTTGTGGGGAGGGAGTTATCAGCTCTGAGTTATTATGCTGCCGGTTAACGATCCTCATTATACCACACGGTACCTGTAAGGCGACGCTAGTAAGCAAACTTTGGTTTTGCCCGCACAAAGAGGCCTTTCAAGCTGTCTTTGAATCGCCAGTGGTCCCGAACTCATGGTCCACCCGAGACCATGGCTCAGTTCGAAACGTCGAAGTTGGGAAATTATAGCCAGTGCTTGCTTGATGACGTCATCTAACCAGTACCTCCTGGTAGGTTGAAGTTCCAATATGGTCAGGATAAAAACTCACAACCCAACATGTTAAAATACCGCCGCTTACTCATTTCGCTCTCGGTTGTAACGCTGTCGACCGAAACGCTTCCATCATTTAAATACCACAGCTGCGCACTGGCCGACCATGGAGCTTCACAAACCGACCTACTGGTACGCTGACCACTGGCATACCGACCAACTGGCGTGCCGACCTATTGCCATGCTGACTGCTGGCACACCGACCTACTGGCATACCAACCTACTGGCATACCGACCAACCAGCATACCGACCTATTGCCATGCCGACTGCTGGCATACCGACCAACTGGCATGCCGACCAACTGGCATGCCGACCTGTTGCCATGCTGGTTGCTGGCATACCGACCTACTGGCATACCAAACTACTGGCACGTCGACCAACTGGCATACCGACCTATTGCCTTGCCAACTGCCGGCATACCGACCCACTGGCATACCAACCTACTGGCATACCGCGATGGTACGGTGTGGGCGTAGGGAGGAGAATTTCAGTGAAAGCTTTTGGTGTGACTGACAGGACAATGTCAGACAGCGGTATGGCAGGCAGGACATTGTCACTGATAGCGACTTCTTCAGCCTCAGACACAGAGCCTTGCGTGCTTTCTTGTGAGCGTGATGCTGCGTATAGAGCAGGGATGAGTCAAGTATTATGTCAAGTTGGGCCGATTAAAAAGCAAGATAGTGCTAGTGTTCCGTCAGCAAGTCAACACCATCCAGTTTACAGGGCAATACAGGCCCTGATATACAAAACTTTAGCGAGCATAGCCGCTTGACCTTGAATAAGGCTACAGGGCAAGTATTGTGGAGGGCACTTTTATGCAGTGTTCGCATGGCAACCAGTCTGGTGATTATTGTTAGTCTTTGATGTGTAAGATATTGCAATACTGGGAAAGAATGAGATCGCTGGCATTCGGGAATAGCATACTGCATACAGTGATGCGTGCACCAAGATAAATGATCATCCCCCGAGCAGCGCTCTATCCCTTTAGAAAAACGCTGAGCAAGGGGCGTTACAAAAAGGAACCAAGGAATGTACAGATGCGCGTCAGTGGAAGGGATTCCATACGACCCGGAGGGGACCACGAAGGACCCGGACTGACTGGACTGCATGGACTGACTGGGTTAAAGTTCCTGGACATAGTACTGGACCTGTCGCTTCGCTCCTAGTGAAACAACCCACAGAAGCACATTCTAACCCAAAAGCTCAGCAAGCCAATGCATTAATGGGGCGTGCAGAACAATGATGCAAAACTTGAATGAAAATTTTACCGACGCAGGGTGTTGCAAACTGTTTTAGAAAACGTTGATCTCGTAATCTAATTCATGCACATCGCAAAAACTTGTAAGCATTCATTTCCCGGTCAAGGTAGCTCAAAGTCAAGGCAATATGTAACCTTGTGTCACGTTCTTAGCGAGTGAGGTGCAGCTCCGCTCCGTGCACAACCGAGAATCTGAGGCAAATCCTCATTGCTGTGCTAAGCGTGGTCTGAAAGGTCGCTCAAAATATTCATTTGCAGAGTGTGTAAGTGTTGCGGAATATGAACGGAATGTTTGTTATTGATTATGCTATTTACAGTGGTTATTTGCATTCATCTAGCTCAACTGGCTTGTGGGCCACGGAATCGGCGGGGTAAATTTACAAAAGCCCGTGGGGGAAATACATAAGCTGGGCATAGGAACTGTTTGTAGTTACTCCAAATGTCCTTTATTACGGTCGAATCACATTCAGGCATGTTATAGGACAGTTGCAGAAAAAAACAGGGGTGGCAGAAACTACTGCCTTCAATTTTGTATTCATTTTCTTCAGGTCTAAGGTCGACTCAATGCAGGACATAAAAAACTCATTCATATTTTAAAACGATGCAGAATGGGTCTTTGACATATTTTATAATTGCCAGATCATGTTAGTCATATCCCGCGTTCCGTAGGTGTAAGCCCATTGAGTTGTATGAACTTGACCACTAGCTCTGACCCAATGCAGGCTGCCAAGAAGTTTAAACTGGCTGGTGATTGACTTACATAACACGCTGGCACCGAGAATAATTGCCTTGATGATAGACGATGAGAGACAGACTTAAGAATAATTCAACATAAAGGGCTCTCGACTGAAACTCAGAATAAATGCGTACGTCGGAGAACCAGGAGTAAATGTCCTTTCGAATGATGTGTGTTATATTCGGAGTACAATCCGACGACTTCAAGTGAACCGTGTCCCGGTCCCGACTTCCAGTAGACAGTGTCCGGTCCCGACTTCAAGTGGATCATGTCCCGGTCCCGACCTTACTGATATGCCATGTGTCTCGCCATGCATAAAATGAAGGTATCCCCTTGACCTTACTGACCTTACTGACCTGACCCCCGACCTTGTATGGGTTGTAGGGGCTCCAGAAGTCTAGCTCTTGGGTTTGCTCTTGTAGGTTTTGAAAAGCTGGAACGAGGAGCTGAGCAACTTGGCGAAGAGTCCTAGACGCCTTTATGTCGCGCTCCCCGGAATTTCTGCCACTTTAGGAAGGCTGGAGGATGCAAGGACGATTATTATGAGAAACCAGATCTCCCATCCGACAGCAGGAAAATACCGACCAATGCGAAGTTGGAGGAAGGAAAGGAAATACATTTAGCAGAGGCGCCTCCAGGGATGGGAGTGCGGGGCTCATATCACCTTTTGTTTTTTGTCTTGTTTTTTTTGTCACATGAGGACCTAAAATGGCCAATGTTGTATTCCATCCTTCGTTACGCTGCAGTAACCTATTCCAGAGGCGAGTCCGGACACTTCAGACACGGGTTATTGCTTCACAAGGAGATCGTGGCCACCAACGTCTGGTCGTCAGCGGACAGCTCTAATCACGTGTCCCTACTCACGTCATTTGGAAAAACTGGATATGCCCATGAGACCTCTCCGCAGGTACGCTATATGGGCAACCGTGCCTCATCTTTAGCGTACATTTTTAGCGCAACGCCGTTAAGATTTTCCTTCAAAATTGGCCAGGTATTCTGACGGTCTCAAGAAAAGACGGGGGTGGAATTCGCCCCTCAATCTGGAATAACGTGGAACTCGCTTGGAACTGATTGAGTGTTTTTTTTTTCGTCAACGTATGCATGGCAGTTCAAAGACTCAACGTTCGTGAAAAAATAAATGTCTTAGCAATTGTCTGCATGCAGCACGCTTTGTGCGTGGTGAGAGAAAACGAAGCGGTAACACATGTGAACAGGAATTTATCAGTTATTATCGTATAAATGCAAACCTAACCTGATGGACCCAGAGACCGTTCGAAAAAAATGTACCGACGGGTTTGCCTACTTGCATTAGAATGCCCGCTAGTCATGAGTCGTTACCTGACAGTGATCCACCTATGCATTCTTCAGGCGCTTATTTCAGGAAAACATGAATTACGGCGTTGACTGATGTTACGACGCGAACGTTAGCGTTAACGCATGGGCTTAACGCGTAACGAGCAACAGAGGGCAGGAACATTGTGTTTACGACCCATAGCCGTATAAACATCGTGGTGCGAACATAACCGGCAGTGTCAAAACAAAGGTATTCCTTATTGATATTGGCCACGTAATCTAGGCTGCTCGCTTATGTAACTTTTCATGATAAAATTTATCTCCCGGCAGAGCACGCTACATCCGAGAGTGGTGTCGACAAAGGTGCAGCATCAGCCGCTTCTCGGTCGAGCACTGGGGTCGCTATGAGTCGGGACCGCTCGAGATTGCCGGTTGGAGATTACTTTTAGTAGTGGTATCTGGTAGCAAGCGATTGTGCAAAAAAAGTAAGTTGTCAGCGTTGGTTAACATTTTAATGATGACCGTTTGTAGGCGTGCAGCTGCGAAGCATATCAACTTATAGTTTTGCTAAAACGGTCGACTGGACTCCCGATCTCTCCTTCCCTGCTAACCCGCGTTGAAGTGACTTTTGATGACCGGGCGCCAAAGGTCGTGGATGCGGTCCTTGCCGTACTACGGCCTGGTGACGCGCATCCAACTCAGGAACGGAATGCGAATAGAGCCCACAGACACCAAGTTTAGTCACAGCATGATTTTGTAACTGTTGCCTCAAAAATATTTTCCTGAGTTCATGGCGTTTCATCGCATGTCCATGACCCAGCCCTTTTACACAAGCCTCCTACCACGCGCATTGACGCGTGCTTGTGTTCCGTTATTGTATCTAGCTCCCTTTCCGTCCTCCGGCATCATTCTGAGCGTCGTCCCTAGCACCATTCATCCCTGAGAACTGACGCAAAGCTATGGGCAGGGCAATCAGGTGGTCCGTTACCAGTGCGACTGCCAGATCACGTGGCTGGTGCGAGCTGACTGTTGACAGGTGCTACTCTGGCTTCTGCGGCAGCACTAGTGTCTGCAGACGTCGGCAGCCCCACCGATCATCACACTATCATCCTTGGTGTTGATACGGCCCAGCCCTGCTGTCCATCGTCACTGATAACGCCCTCCCAGTCGGCACATGAGCCCGAGTCGCACGCGTCCGTCACGTGACAGCCGGCCGGCGGCCATCTCCAAGCTAGCTCTGTGTGGCTGCTGTGAGTGTGGTGGTTCTGACCGACTTGGGCCTCGCTGGTATCGAGCGAACACTGTTGTTGCGCGAAGCCTCAGCCTCCGCCCGCGTCCACCGACTGGCTGCGGGAGTGTGGTAGTTCTGACCGACTTGGGCCTCGCTGGTATCGAGCGAACACTGTGTTGAGCGACGCCTCAGCCTCCGTCCGCGTCCACCGACTGGCTGCGGAGTGTGGTGGTTCTGACCGACTTGGGCCTCGCTGGTATCGAGAAACACTGCTGTTGAGCGACGCCTCAGCCTCCGTCCGCGTCCACCGACTGGCTGCGTGAGTGTGGTGGTTCTGACCGACTTGGGCCTTGCTGGTATCGAGGGAACACTGCTGTTGAGCGACGCCTCAGCCTC
>NW_023596461.1:3659332-3683559 GCF_011947565.3 Pollicipes pollicipes
GCAGCTTTTATACGCCATCCAGTCAGCACGTAAGGAGATTATATGCATTCAACGGTGCGCAGACAGACGCATTCAGTTGCATCTATGTTGTTAACAATTTGAGATATCCAGAGGAAGCACGGTGCCTGGAGCCAAAGATAAAAAAGCATCTGCTCGCCCACGAGGTTGGGGAGATTCGCGTCAATCGATACCCTTCATGACAAGAGACTCAAAGGCTCTCGTTGTTCAAAGTTCTGTTCGACATACTCTTTCAAGAAACGTCGATTACGGTGAAATTGTGCGCAATACAACACCAAAATAGGAAAATATATTTTAGTAGCAAAGACCTTTTTAAACACTACCTTGTGGGAAAACAGTTTGTGGACAACTTGTGGGCACACTCCGCTGTCTCCCAGTTTTTTGAATGGTCATTTTAGCTCAGTCTTTAACATGCTTCTCGTCCTTACCGCGCGCTCTCCTCGGCGCAAGACATTTGACAGCTCGCTGAATACGTTAACTCATATGAACCTTGCATGACGCCATATATCCGTGAAACTGAGTTTGTGGGCCAGCTTTGTTCATAAGAATAGTCAAGTAAGCATGCGTCATTAGGGCTTCACGACGCACTCAGCTGCTGAGTCCATATGGCGTCGCCTGCTTCTCACCATGACAGGGAAGGCCGGCACCGCGGGGGATCGAACCAATGTCTCCGGCTTCCCAGACGCGCAGTGGATAACGCAAACGCGTTAACCACTACATGA
The DNA here is from genome assembly GCF_011947565.3 of Pollicipes pollicipes. Lineage (NCBI taxonomy): Eukaryota > Metazoa > Arthropoda > Thecostraca > Pollicipedomorpha > Pollicipedidae > Pollicipes > Pollicipes pollicipes. Next base: position 3,660,073 of record NW_023596461.1, read on the forward strand.
TCGGCATCCCAGTCAAATAAGTGGCATGATTAATTGATATAACTTCAACATATTTTTTATTGACAACAAAGCGTTGTAATACAGTAATGGCCATTTCAAAAACCAATAACGTCATTACCATCTTTGTGCATGACTGTTCTTGTCCGAGTGGTGCGGTTTGCTTTCAATACGCCATTACGGCAATGACCACTGCCAATCATCTGAATTCGTGTCCCGGCCCTTTGCGAGAGGGATTGTGAGGGACTGGTAAATGCATGCAAATTTGAATATAACATTCGGTGGGCGAGTTATAGGAGCTGTGGGTAGAAATCAGCTACCTACACACCTTGGTCGAGGCAAGTAAAAAGAGCACACTCAATTTTGCAGAAGTACCTGTCCGACAATAAGTGAAGTGTGTATGGCTGTGCATGGGAAGTTGGGGTGAACATCTAGATTCTGAGCACTTGTTCTTTTATGATGTGAAGATGTTCAGATCACCGGAATTCACAGTGAAATCACAAGTTCCACTATCACCACTGATAGTGGAACTTCAAAATCAGGCCACAGTGTGGGGACAGCATCACCGTGAAAATAGTTTTTTGATAAAAGACACTTGAAATTTGTTAGATTTCACAATATTTTATTGGAGCAGTACATTAGCAAAATTCCATTGTGGGTTTAGCTCATCTGACTTTTGAGGATAAACCCTGCGTATGCAGCAGTGACTGAAGTCCAGTGATATTCCCATTTCAGAGTACACTTGCCTGACAGGTAGTGCCACAAATGAAGCAAGAGAGTGCTGCTCTTGGGGCAATACTCAGACTGACTGACGCATCCAAATGACATCTTTGGAATGCTCTGCAAATAGGGAAAAGCTGATTCCAGAAACCTAAAACTGCATCACAACACGGTGACGTCCAATATATGCCTGATATATTCAAGTGTATATATTTGAAAATGTCTGTGAAAAATGCCATGCAAAGTGAAATCAGGGTGCTAATTCCAGAGCATTTTTGCGTTCAAGGTTTGGGACGTTTTGTGGATGTCTTCCAAGTAGTCTAAGTTTTGTCATAGCTCATATGTCGGGGCATGTTAGGCAAACCAGACTCTAAATAGGGGATAGGACCTGTCCTATTTGGCACAAGATTCAGGATGTCTTCAGGCCTAAGATCTTGCTGACATCTTTGAAACAACTGGTAGACTGGTTGATTGCTTAATTTTTTCACTAAGAAGGTTGAGCTGCTGTCCGACAAACAGCAGGCCATATCAGGCGCGGTTGCATCGTGTCTTGACTCATGCAAGTGATGCATTCTCTGGTGAGATACTTTTGTACAATATTGTTACCTAGAACAAATAATATCAATATACCATGGGACCTTATTCATTTGAGACAAGGGGTTGCCTGCCACACTCACTTTTCCATTGGCGTACACAATGGTGAACCCTTGGAACCATTTCTTTCTTTGTTGTTACCATAGGCTTATTGGCTGACATAAAGGAAATATAGTTTGACTCCCCAAAAAAGTTATGGTAGACAGAATGTGATCGGATATAACAAACCAACAAGCTACACATTTTAGATTTGACTTGTCGTTTCTAGCTGCAAATTAGCCTAACCCTCGCCCTGATAAGGCGATCCACTCCCCTAAGATTTTTTGAGAATACCTCTCTGGAATATTTTCCAATCACGTTCCAATTTCCGGTAGCCTATGAGCCATTCCTTGCGCGTGTTTTGAGACCAGAGACATGTTCCTAGCTTTCCTGGTTTCGCTGCAATTTCGCTGCTGGTGGTTTTTGGAGTCCACTCCACAGCGATCTACGGCCGGCGCGGGCGGCGGGCGGAGGTCGGCGATGCCGCGGAATGCACGGCGGGCTGACTTTCTACATTAACGGAGCCACATGTCGTACATGTATGCTCAAAACACACACACACACACACACACATATATATATATATATATAAATGTGTATATATATATATATATATATATATATATATATATATATATATATATACATATACATCACTGCACTCAGAAATAAATAAGGCACAAACTTGTTTAAAATTAGCGTCCCCACAAGACATGGTCTTGTTGGTATGTTGTTAAGCTGAAAAGTGCGATTTTCTGAAAATTCCGGCTTTTGAACTGCCATAATGGAATCCAATACCAAATCAACAACACAAAAGTTAGTAAAAATAACATAAAAATAAAATAAAAGACCTTGTTGAGACTGATCCACTGGTGTTTGGGCTAAGCTCTATCTCTATTAGTTTGAAAATGCCAGGGGTTGGCGTCTCACCATCTCTGCCCCTCTGATAGTCTGCGTTATGTGAAAAGGCGAATAAGGGCGAAGTTTAAGGAGACGGATCAGACCATTTGTGTTTTGTGGGAGGCGGGCGTAAGCCTTTTTCTATTTCTGCCGAGAGCAACGAACGCGATTGGGGCTTGTCGTAGGCTGTTGGCATGGTTTTCCAAGACTGTTTACCAAGGTTGGCTAAAAGCATCCCGCCCGATATGAACACATAATAATTGCCGGTGTACCGGCCTTAGTAATGGGCTTAGCTGAAGGCTTAAATGGCTTCTTTCGGCTGTTACTTAGCTGGAGGACGAAATACTCAATTGTAAACAAAACGCTGGATATAAAGAAGCTTTTAAATCAAACTGCGTGTCACGCAAACTGGGCCCCCGTTTCACATACATTTCAGTCATCCTAGATCCAATCTCATCGTTAGCAACCCCAAACGCCGGGATGCAGCTGCATTGGCGGGCCTGGGTTAGAGTCGCCACACGCACTCCCTATTTGCTCCCTGACTGGGATGGCGGACACGGTGGACTGACCTCCGGCCAGTGGCACCGACCAATCCAGTTTTGATAAGGGTAAAGGATGGGGTGGACTGTGCCGCTTGCCACAAACCTCTGTTGTTGAACTGTGGTCTCACGATCGGATGGTGAGGCCAGGCTTGACAACAAATGCTACTTAGTGTAAGCTCTGGTCACATAAATATACCCGATGAAAAGACCGGAATGATGTTTATTTTCACAAATAGCGTCAGGTTTCGGTTTTAGGATACGGTTGTCATGCTCATTCATTGATTTCTTCCATGTGTTTAAATGCGGAGTTTTGCAGGTGCTTCATAACTGGCGAGAACGTTGACATTGGATTGAAAATGCTTTCCACACGGCAATATTTCTGCGTTCTGATTCGTGTGGACGCCAGCTACAGCTGGATAAACCATAGTAGCTACAAATGAATGTTCATTTTCATTACGATGCTGAAGTGAGCGAGGTGTCATGTGTTCGGTGCTACTGCTGATATATCCGACGCAACTAAGAATTTGCATACATTTTTTAGGAAGTAAAAAACATGCCGTCTAGTATCCGTGGAATCCAGGACCGTAATCGGGCACCACTTCGCCCCGAACGGCCGAGGCGCATGCAGGCCAATGGTGATAGTGGCTGCAGTAAGTCGCAATGCTTGCAAGGAAATGTTACAACAAATTTTGCATAAAAATGCTCAAATTTCCGCTGTCAGCAGTGCTCATTTGTGCTTACTTATGGCAATACTCAGAGACAGGCTGTCGTGAGGGGCCGCGTGCTCTCTTGTCATGCTGTCTGAAATGTTCCTAGCCCAGTGTCATACAGTTCAGGAGGCCAAAGCCCTGCCGTGCCTTAGACTGCTATGATGAGCAAGGTTTTTGACATTGTCCGTTGGGTACTACGTGTTAGATAGATTTGTGAATACAGTGGTGAGAACCCTTGCCTAACTTTTTGAGACAAGGGCAAGTGCGTTTCTTACCTTTTTCTTATAATCTACAGTTTTCTGCCCCGTCACGTGAATGACCTCTTGTGGTCATCTCATAGGTACTGTGTCCGAAATCCTACCATTGCAATGACCAGTCGTGGTCATCCCGCACGTACTGTGTCCGAAATCCTACCATTACAATGACCAGTCGTGGTCATCTCGTACGTATTGTGTCCGAGATCCCACCATTACAAGCGCACGTGACAAATGCGCTGGTGATATGCAGATCGTAGACTTATGTCAAGTGTTTGCAGGAATAGAAGTGGTGCGGCACCATACACGTCACCCTCCTACGTTGCCAAGATTTCGAGATGCAAACCAACACAGCAAACTTGTGCGACCATTATATGTGCGTCTGAAAAGACCTCTTTCTCCTGACACGCCTCTCAAACCAAGCCTGGATTCGCCGTTGGGCAACATAAAGTGCCAAAACTTTGTCGAGAGATACCAGATTAATGCTCCGGAAGGATCAACAAGTTTTAGCGCTCTAGCTCAGTTTCATTTAGCACCGTCATTTTATTTAATTATTTATTTATTTTTCATCTTTCGCAGCATCACAGCATAGCTAACAGGTAGTATCATTCCATCTTTCATCTGCTCTAACCAAGTTTCCCCATGCAGCTTGGTGACGAGGTTGGCAGGCGGACGGCCCGAATCGATCACCCAGGCGTAAAAGTAAGGTCAGAATGATAGCCTGCGCAGCGTTTATTCATCATGAAGTCAGCACATAAACAATGTCCTGTGTCAATGTCAATCAAAGCTTTTATATGTTTGTAATGTCTTTTTCGAGGGAGTTATCAGCTGAACATGTTACGAAGAATACCCTCCAGAATACGCGGGGCGCGTAACCTACACACCGTGAGGCCATCGTCAAGTCTGGCCAGCTGAATTACTGAACTGTTACATTCGGTGAACGTGACGTGATCGCTACAGTGTGCAGCCCGTGCTATTGGCACTGGTGTTAGACCTACAGCGGAAAATTCTGGGGCCAGGAAGGACAGGCGATTTATCACCATCTAGCATGTATAATTACTTAAATTTTAAATAAATCTTGACATAGTCGCTGCGACGTCTGCCCTGCCGCCTCCCAAAACTCCACCCGCTGGCTTTCGAGCATAGCGCACCATACGCCCTTCGCGTGGGCCCTGCCACTTCCCTCCCGTCGAGACTGGAGCGGTCTCCTGTTAAAGCGAAGCAGACCATTAATTTGTGACAGTTTTACGGCATGATGGAGACAAGGTACCAATTATGGAGGGAGAAATTGTCCGGACCATCGTGCTCGTCTGGCGCGCTGGTATATACACAACGTTTCGGCCTCTGAAGTCTCGGGCTGTCGCCAGGTGTTGTGGAGTCTTGAACAGGAGTACCTGTTCCGCTCTCAGAAGGCGCCCAGCCCAAGTTTTCGTCTCGGGATTGCTGAGATTGAGCCGGGGTGTTCTACTAACGGGTTCCGTGTTCTACCACTGAGCTAGCTTGGCTGCGGTCTTAAAACTTTCTGCTATTCATATCCCGGTTATTTGGTTACTTTTAGAATTATGGGCAATATCGGGCTGATGTCCACACTTAGCTCACGGATGGTGTTGTTAGCCAATTTCCGAGGCGCTGTCTCTTTCACCTTCCTGCCTTTCAAGTGCTGGTCTTCATCATTGATAACCACCATAGTCCACTTGATGCTTATGTAAATCGCTTAGTGGCATGTAAACTTTGCTCATGATGTTCAAGGTGTCACATTGGGTCTATATCACAACCCTTAACGTTCGCAACCGCTAATGCATTGTGAACCATCATGTCACATCAACACCTAAGGCATGACGGCACCTATTGCCAGTAGTCAGACTACACCATGAGTTAACGTGTCAGACACCTGATGAGCTTGAGCACCAAATGTTTTATCACTTAGTGTTCGAAACGCCTGACACAATATGACCTCTGATACTCCATGACACCTTTTCCTTCATGCTCACATCCCCTACTAAATGCAGCCTGTTCCTTCACGCTCACCACCCCTACCGGACTACATCACCTGGTGCCCACATCCCCTAAGGTATTAAAATACCATGCGTATCATAACCCCCGATGTATCATAACCCCTTTAAATAGAGTGTGTCTAGTCACTTTGGTTTTTCAAACAGAAACCCCTGCAGGTATTTTTACCAAGCTATTGATCTTGGCGGCGACGGAGTTCATTTGAAGTCTGGAAATATCAATTCAATACAATTATTGTTCTCATCCATTGTATCGATGACTGTACGCTTTGTACGGGCGCAAACGTAGCCCTTTTACGATAATAATTGCACCAATTAACGGGACGAAAATGACACGCATGTGTGAAAACTAATGGCCCATCTGAGGCAAACCAAAAACAACACGAAAAATCATGCTTCCATAGCCTGCTAATCATAAGCTACTGCTTTGGCGCCTAGTTTTTTCATGTCACCAACGGTAAATAACATCACATAACATGACAGCGGCGGGAAATATGACGACACGTCTTCCCTTTCTATACAAAAGACACAACTGCGTCAAATTTAACCTCGTTATGAGGAAGAAAAGTCTTGAGCTCCGTGGTCGAAGACTCGAAGCACACTGGAAGCTAAACTACAAAAGTACTGAAATAGTACGGTCCAACCTTATCGTAATCTGAGGAGGTGCCAAGGTGCATTATCTTGTTTGATCTAGCTTGCGCAATTATATGCCAATTATGAAACCTTATTCAGCGTCAAAGGCATGGGAGTCAGCCTTTGTGAAAACAACATATGAAGCAGTGAAGGGCTGATAACATGGAAATAATGGAGGGATACATCGCTTCTTAAATAATTTGATGTGTTGGAACTTATGAGATGTCATTGCTCAATTATCTCTGTTTTCATCTCTGCACGCGAATGATTAAGAATGAGCAGCTGAAGCAGTAAAATGCTGTAAAAGTTACACTACAGGCATCGAGCTTCAAAGCAGTTTAAGATTACATTGTTTCCGACACATATGCATAAATATGTACAATTTTAAGGTGACTACATAAATTGCAATCATGCACTTATATTTTAGCAAACATGCACTTATAATTGTGGATGACGCAAAACTGTTTAATATCCTGCACATACAGTGCCTGCGTGAACATAACTGTTAAAACATGTTGCAAATAAAGCCGGGACAAATTCATCAAAACCTTCGGCAGCCTAGTGTCACTAGCAGGAGTAAGCGTCCATGCAATCACTGGCAACAAAGCTGGATTGTCTGAAGATTTTTTGTACGGAAGTGCTCACCTTAGCATTATTGTACTTGCCACCTTTCGTACTTGTCATTTATTGTTACATAAGACGCATGCAATTTGATCAGTAATGGCAGTTTCTCAAAATCCTTCTAAAAGCTCAGAACTTTGATTTGAAGTAATCGCTCCTGCGGGAAAAATCCCAGTGGACTCCCTGCGAACCACTATGAAAATAATACATTCCGTTTGCTTTACTTTTTCCCACGCTTGTGTCCTGTAATGTTTGCAACACACCAATAGGCAAAATGTGTGGGTAACAAATGCTAAAGAATGCTTTAAACACTGTTTCCACAAAAATATATGCGAACATGACACCATTATCCGGTGAAGTTAACGAAACACTACAACCTGAGTGTAATTTCTCCCCATGTCGTTTACCGCAGTGGCTCTTCTTGAGATACACTTTGGCTTTGGAAATGGGAGCATGACACAGTCCATAGTGGCACACTGCAATTCAAACTTCAACCAATGCGTTTCCTTCTCGGTAACAAGCCCTTGTCGACCGCTGGGGCAATGCCAAACGTTTCTTTCTTCGTACCACTAGAGGTGCCACGGCGGTTGTCATGACGACGATTGCTGCTGTAGGGAAGAAGCATGGTGCTGTAACAAAGCGTTGACGGCGTAGGTTGGGCCTCAAAATAATTAAAATTGATGTTCTTATTATGTTAAATCGGTGCTAGAGAGGCACTACCTGCATTGCTACGATTGCATGTAACCGGTCATGAGGCTTCACTAGAGTATGTTTTTGAAGTATGTCCCAAAGGCGGAGCGCTCTCTTTAACTGTCTTAGCACATAGGTATTCGACTTAGCATTCTTAGATGATGCATCTTGTCTGAAAACTAGAAATAAGATTAAAGAGAGCTGAAATCACCGTTGCAATGAATTCAAAATTCCACTGTGGCTTTCAAATTTCTCTCACTCACTCCCGCAAAAAATAACGTCATTGGCATTGCATAGTCAGCTCGCTATCATGCCGCAGGCATTACACGATATGAACTGGAATTGTCCCCAGAAGGAAGAAAAAACCTGATTGTTATTTTAGTGCTGACAAATAACTCAGGCACTTCAAGCATGCCGCAATAACTAGCGCATTGGTCGACAAAACCGGACTATTAACCTGGGTGTGTCTTCTATGTAATAAATGAGCTCACGTCCACAAACCCTCCATCCCTGCTTAAGAATATTGCGGCCACGTTTTCAGAATAAAATGCATATATGACTCGAAGGGGCAGCTATTTTGAGACACGTCACATTGATGAAATAATAAAATGACCTTTGTTAGCATAACACAGTCAACAGGCAGGCACACAACAAACTATCACGTGACTAAACTTGGAACGTTCCAAGCATGAACAAAACATGTCGCTTTTCTCATACCCAAAGAGGTAAACTAAGGTAAAATAATAATTGGAAATATGTGTAGTGCACTGGCTGCTACAACTTGTTTGGTCTGTATGCATAATTCTGTCTATCCCAAGGAACATGATCATTAGGTGTCATCCTGTCCCCCTACATTTGAAACTCTTAAGACTCTTTTGTGATACAAAGTATGCATAACTACAGGGGCAACAATTTAGGGCGTGCCAAACCAGCTTATCATCAAAATGACGTTCCAATGCTCGAAGTGACATTAGCGTTCCAAGGTCTGCTGATATACAACAAGTGATGTTAGCTGGGGATGTCCCGAGCAAAGATAATTGTTCGTATAACGTGGTAATAGGGCCGAGATAGGTGACCCAAGCAAATGCAAAAACATGCAAATACGGTGCATTGTCTGATATCAAATTGTTTGGTCTGTATCATACAATTGGGATAAACCAAGACGGGCGAGTCCCAAAATCTAATTAGGTTACCTCATCATCATTTCTACCAGTAACATTAGTCATGTAGGCCATCCATGCTTTCATGGCCCATGTGAGCCAACCTGATGCCTGTACCGAGTTCTTTACAAGAGACCAGTAATGGCCACCTACCTCCAAAGTAACTTGGAAACCAGGTTAAAGTTCCTACGAGTTTAAGACCTAGACAAGAAAATAACAGCTCTCGCACACGTGCTTAGCAAAAACATTCTCTAAAGAACGCCAAAACGAAGAAAAACCTCGAGAAGTGTGTTTACCTTACTGGGAAAAAAGTTGTGACCAAAAAGAAAGCAATTCAACTCACGAGTACGACCACTTAAACCGAAAACAATCCGGAAAGGGGCGCATCCGGTCGTAACAAAATTATTCAAAGACTAATTATGCTTCAAATAGGCATCTACGGACATGTTTCCATCACGTTCGGCAGGATCTGCAATTGTCCTCTAGCTTCCTCGCGGTGGCGCCATGCAAGTACATGACCATAACTTGGGGTATCAAAGAAAAGATTCCCGTCTTGACCGAGCTCCAAAAATCATCCAAGACTTGCCCTCGGCCCGGGAAATTGTCTGATAATTCTGCGCGTCCGCAGTGCCGAATGCTATTCTGGAAAAAAAGCGTTCTGAATTATTCCGCGTCATTAGCTGCCACCCGAGCAAAGCGTACGCTTCAAACTCGACGTAAACAGATGCGTTTCGAATGGAATAACTGCTTGAACTATTGCCTTCGTTTGGTGTGTTTGCTTACACAAACTATCACGCCAGACGAGAAAGACAGCGGAACAATGATTCCAACCGTGATACTAATGCCATTACTCAAACCTTCCTCAAAACTGTAAACACGTACGTGTTTGCACAACGGCCGCAGTAGGGGTGTTCGAAATTTATGTCAGTGCTCCCTCTCTTATCGGAAGATCACTATCAGACGCCAACGACACGTTCGTGATATGAGTAGTAAATTGGAGGGGAAAAGCATTTTGGGGCACCCGTTAACTTTGTGCTGCTGGCAAAAATTTGGTTCACTTGAAATATCTTGTCAGTGGAAGCGAATCTGTAAAAACAAATATACCTATCGATGTAAATTGTAATTCCCTACAATCCTAAACGCGCGATGAATAATCCCAAATCGATTACAAACACTCCATCTAATGTGTTAAAGTTTAAATGATACCGTAGCTGACCTTCAACAGACAAAGAGAAGAGAACATGTCCTTTCACGCTGTCCCGTCCCGATATCTCGGTTGGAGCGCCTGCCTTCCGATCCACCCGCCCGCGGCGGCGGCAGGTCCGGGTCGCTGTAGGCACTCGCTACTTGCCCTTGACAGGTATGGCCTGCGGCCGTTGGTAGCAGTCGCGCTAAAGGTCAGATGACGTCGGAGGGCAGGACGGACCGCGCCGACCACTGCGGCACGTTAATCTTTCGCCAACAAAATCTGCTGTTGAACTATAATTGTGCGACCGGAGGGCAAGGGTCAGAGCACACACACCAAGCAATGCTTAGCATGAGCTTTGATCTGGTAAATTCATGCATTCGGCAGGCTCGGATAAAAACTTAAAACAAAAAATATGAAGATTGCTGAAGATTAATGTTCGGATTGATCTAATCTTTATGCTGATGCGCTAAGTCTCGACTGAAATCAAACATGGGTGTTGGGGGTAGCGGACGAATAGGTTCGATCTCAACACCAACGCCATTAGGCCAGGTTGAAATACCGCTGGTGACGTCGCACGCATGACCGTAGCACTGTCGCGTCGCTGCATACATTGGACCGGAACGCTCGCTCCCGGTGCTCTGACCCATCTTACCGTTACACTCTCGATCTGGACATGCGTTAACCCTGAAATCACTAATGTACCATAACGTGTCAAAGCGTCAAGTGGATTACGAAAGCTAACCTATGAAAACACCTCATGCCTAATCTCATTCGTGGCCAGAAAAGACGTCGGGAGAGTGCCCTCTATCAGATACTGTCCTACCACCACGTACCATCAGGTGTCATAACACCACATGTAACGTAATGCAATCTTCAGGAATCTCCAGCTTTCTTCAAGAAATCACTGCCTTCAGCATCACCACTGTTGTTTCACTTCGTGTTTCAAATGCGATGTACAGACATGCATATGTCTAAGCTTTTGCACATTAGGGAATGCTGGTCATACAATTTGTCCATTACTTTGTCCATCGTTCTGGACTATCAACATTTTGTCACGTACACATTAATATCTGCCATAAACTTGGTAAATGGGACCTGGGCTTCTATATGCGTAGGCCCCCGTCTTTGTACACAGTGATTAACACTGGTCTCTTAAGGTTCATGAGGCTAAAATCATGCCTACGCCAGATCCCGCTAAGTCCAAAACAAAAGCGTTAGCTCATCACTTGCTAAGGGTGCGTGTTGAATAGACACAAAATATCTTAAGAGCATTTTAAAAACCATGCAGTGCGAATTGGAAACACTGGAATGTATAGTTAATGGCGCGAGCCCAGCCTTTCATAATGCAAATGTGTTTCATAATTCATAATGTAATGCGGGGTGCAAATGAACACATGTAGAATTTAAACGACAGTTCGTGCGTTTACGTGCCGGAAATTTTGGGCCAGCCAGCTGTGTCTATCTCTACCGTTGCGTTTCCGGCTACTTTCCCACTGCCACAATGCTTGGATACTGCACAATTTTAGTATGATCCGCAGTTCACTGAATGTCGGATACTTACTGCGGCGACACTTCCGGTAGCGTCGAGTATCGGCAGTTAAGTATACATATGATTCCCGCGATCGCCTACTATCTGCAATCCTGCATATCGTGTTCTGGCGCTATTCACGCAAATCGGCGATCCCCATCAAATGGTGATCCCAAGATTCATCGTTGCTCGCGCAGCAAAGTGAATATCTTTTCGATGGCTTGACTACCGCTCAACTACCTGCACCACTGGTAACCCTACGGGTTTACAAACGGACCTTCTCACCGGCGGAGGGCACTCGTAAATCCCCGTACCAAGTCGTCAGCACGCACAGGCACCCCTAACGCTCGCACAAGTGAGCTGTGAAAATTTCAGTTTTTCAATTTCAATTTCTCGATGTCCTCCGTTTAATTCGCACAAGGACGACAAGCAAAAGACAAACAAACGGACGCACGTTTTTTTTTGTAGATAGTGTATTGCATGACAACCTCTTTAGAATACGGAGCCAGCAAAAAAATACTGGGCACCCTTAACTTGTAGCCGACGGCATGCTGCAGCCCAGTGTCTAAACTTGGTTCTTACGTTCACCTGGTTGGAACTAGACAAACAATAACTCCATAAAATGGAAGTTGAGTGCAACTGTCAACCAGGCAGCAAAGTTCGCGAAGTACGCAAACGTTGTTTTCATGTTGCCCGGAATTGGACTGCAGCAAATCCCCCCGCGATTATCTGCTTTTAAAATAGGCCTTGAGCCCCAGTGCGGAAATTGCTCCCCCAGCGTGAGTGATAGCCTGAATGTTTTCAGTCCATCACAGCGTTCGAACCGTTCGAACTGCTTGTATATACACCAGTTTACACAGCGGAGTTTAACCGTAAGCGTTGGAGGGCGAGCTGTTGTTCGCATTCGCGCATCAATTCTAGAAGACTTGTTTGTACCGAGCTCATTTGTACGTGCCACCAGAGAAATACAGCAGACTGAAAGAGCAGCAACGCTTTACATGCCGATGGCAGCGTGCAGCTGAGTGGATCGAAGCTCTTTTATTGGGTGAGACGGCGGATGGAAGTCCTCCTGGGAAACCTGGGCGGCAGAAAGAGCCGGAAGAGGCCTCAGTTGAGAAGCGGGAAGGATTTTAAGGACCTATCTTTTGTCATAGTGGCGTACGAACTGTGTTGGTTTGTGGGGGGCTGCGAACCCCAACATTGTACACGGGAGCCCGCAATACTTTGGAACCTACCAGCCTTTTGCCTGTCCAACTTGATGATGAAATTTAAGATGGCTAAATTGGCGATGATGGCCAATTTTTCTGGTAAGCAAGATAAAGCGGTCTCAGGATAAGGTTTCAGGACTGCCAACGTTGGCACGTCTCAGAACTCCCATCATCATTATCATTATCAAGATGAAGAAGTGGTGGAACTTCGATGAAGCATTTCGGTAGATAAAACGGCATGGAGACACAAAAATGGTATAAAAATAACACACAAGCATGGTAGCAAGCATGGTTGCGTGCTATTTTCTTCCGCCGCCAACTTTCCTAGCTCATACTGAAGTCATATGTCTACAGGTACCAGAGGCATGTGGACGCAAATTTAGGTACTTTCGGGGGGGGGAGGGGGCACTTAAACCTCGCGCTGACCGCGAGTCGATGCAAAAACCGTAAGGTTTCTGAGGATACATTTCCAGCACCCAACGCAGCCGCGCCCAAATTTTCGGTAGCTGCTGGGGCATTCATCGCCCGTGTTTTCAAAGCAAAACGTGTCAGTGATTCAGCGGAACACGCGCGACGGGCGGACGGTGTTACATTAACGGAACCCTAAATTACATATGTGCTTAAAATAAGTCAAATTACGTATTGTTGTACTTAGGCTCACATAAGGAACACCTTGGTATAAGTTTTGTGTATGAGGCATGACCTCGTGAATATAAACATGTAAACCAGAAAAGCGCGATTTTCAGGAAATTTTTCCCTTCACATGGCCTGATGGAGTCAAGCATTTTTAACCTCGCAACATAAAATGCGTGACCGATCGCGAAATTTCGTCGATACCAATCCACTGCTTTTCCGCGAAGCTCTATCTTTCTTATAACAAATACAGTTTGAAAACAGGAGGGCTTACATCGACCCTCCGAATCAGTCCATATTATGAAAAAATGGCAAATCAGAACGAGTGCTAACGTAAGTGACGCTGCAAACGTCTAACAGGTAGTCGTCCAATGCCCCCCCCCCCCCCCCCGAAGTGGACCCCGACCGGGCGCCCGTCTTATACCCCGAAAAGGACTTCCTGCGCGGGGTAAGGCTCGGCGATTAGCCCCCAGGCGCCTGTTATCCTGCCTCGCCGTTATCTATTCTTCTTCATCCAGTAGCCCTGAAACGATTATTACCGGGTCGAAAGAGCTCTAATTAAAATAACCAAATGACCAAATCGTGATGCAAACTTCCACAGCTTGCTCAACATTGATTGAGAACCGATTGGCGTCCACTACGCTTGGAAATCGTGGTTACGGACGTCAGATCTGAACGACTCGGCGATAATATTTTTAGTGGCCTTGAACGCCACATGACCTATGAGGCGGCAGAGTTTGAATGCCGTTGCTATGGCGCCATGCATGTCTGAATGCCTTATGATAGTCTGCTGATCTTTGCGATTGTGTAGCTCAGAAGCTAGAGAGTTGAGGTCGGAAGAAGGGGAAGGCTGTGAACTGCCCCAAATGATTTTCAAAATGGTCATTTCAGCTCAAAATCATATGCAAATTTGAGCCACTTCCTTTGAAAAAACACATTCAAAATATCAAGGTGCTTCTTGCGTTACCGCAATATGTTTGTGATTTACTGCGAGGATGCTGTCCATCTCCTTTTGTCTACGTACTAAATGACAAACCCAAATTCAACAGTTCGACAGTGTTGCATCATTAAAAATACGTGGGAGGCAGTGAACTGGTTTTCCGCAAGCGATAAAGACGCAAACTTATCTGGGGTATGCTTTATTCACTATTGTTTTTTTTAAATCGTGTCTTGCATTCGTGCCTTGCCTCACGACCATACGGCGGCACTGTCGCCATCAAGCAAATGGCCGCGGCTGACGCGTAGCAAAAGGTGAAATTGCTTCCCCAGACGTGGCCAACAAGCTCGCTATAGTTCCCAAGACATGCTTATTGATTAAGCTGACATGCGCATTGATTGACCACGAAGGCTGATGGCATATATTTGGGCCGCAGGACGGGTTGTGGTACAGACCTGAGTGTTAGGAACGGCTAGGGTACCTACCTAAACAGTAGAGAAGGGTAATGGTATCGACCGAAGTAGCGGGAAGGATCGATAGTATCAGCCTGAGCAGCAGGAGTGGTTGGCGACGCCAACGTGAGCAGTAGGAGTGGTTGGAGATGCCGACCTGAGCAGCAGGAGTGGTTGGAGATGCCGACCTGAGCAGCAGGAGTGGTTGGAGATGCCGACCTGAGCAGCAGGAGTGGTTGGTGATGCCGACCTGAGCAGCAGGAGTGGTTGGTGATGCCGACTTGAGCAGCAGGAGAGGAGTGGTTGGTGATGTCGACCTGAGCAGCAGGAGTGGTTGGTGATGCCGACCTGAACAGGAGTGGTTCGAAATGCTGACCTAAGCAGCAGGAGTGGTTGGAGATACCAACCACAAGCACAAGAAAGGCTGATAGTGTGGCACAAGGAGACAGTGCCGACCTGAAGAAAAGCTGGAAGTGCTAACGAGAGCAGCATCATTTTTTGGAAATGTCGCCCATGGCACGAGGTGTAGAGGGTACCGACCTGAGCAGCAGGAAGGGTCCATCTTGCAGCAGCACGGTGCATACGATGGCAATGATGTCCATGTCAGCCCAGTCTTCACAGGTGGCCCGCTCCAGCGAGCTGGAGCGCGGAGAGTCCATGCCGAGGCGCGGCTTGCGACCGCGCGACGCGGTCAGAACCAGCGTGAACTGCAGCAGCGACCACGACCAGATGCCTGCCACACCGACCAGCACACGTCACCGACCACGACCAGATGTGTGCACGTTCACAGGGTTCAACAGCCGAGGCTGGGCAGTCGGAGGCGGTCCAGGAACCAGAGGTGCGGAGTCCGATTTCCCGCGGTACCCTCCCTTCCTGTCAGGGTGAGAGGTAAACGACGCCATATAGCCTCAGTAGCTGAGTGCGTCGTAAAGCTTCAACAGTCGACGAACGGTCCACAGTGTTCGGCCGCCAAGACGGGCCAGCCGGTGGCGATCCGCGGGTTTCGGCGCCAGCCGCCTCAGCCAGCGGCGGTCCGAGGCCGGGCGGCTGGCACCCCCTGCCCAGCGGCCCATCAGAACCGCCGCGGCTGCCGCGTCTCGCCGGCGTGCGCCAACGCCGGGACCACGCGCTGGCCCACCACATGCTCGTCACGGGCCGCCATCAATATCGTGTGACGCATGGCCCGGCCTCTGAGGACCCCCGGTGGCCACATTCGGAACGCATATCGCAACGGAAATTGGGAGTGACAGATGGAGTGCAGAATACCTGCCGGAACCAGACGGCCCTATTCCAATTACTGCTATCCATAACCAGATGTACCAGCATCGGGAGAAAGGATCCGAACCTCAGATGAACCGTAAATAAGCGTGGAGAGCCACACGTACTTTTTTGCCTGCACGTCTGACGGCATTTAATCAGAAAGAAGAGGGATGTTAAATGACATTCCAGGTTGGATGAGACCGTCGCTCTGTTCTTCAAGGATCAGACATTAACCGAATAACAGGACGCAGCGCTATTTCCACGAGTAGCTAGACCAGCCCAGTCCCATGCGGTTGCAGGGTATTGTTCTACTTTTTTTAATTGAGCAACTAATGCATTCTGCATTGCTTGAAATATGCCATGCAGCGGTTATGAAAGCCTATAGCCTGTAGCCTAGCATAGCCACATAGCTTAACCAAGGCATAGCCAAAGAATAAAACCACCCAGCGTAACCATAAAAGTGCGGAGGCAAAACACAGTGGATGTACTCAGACCCACTGTCCTCTTAAACCATGCCTGCGAAATCTGCAGAAAAGACTCCGGCTCGCGGTAGGTATCATCATGACTTATATACTATAGGTCGAGCAGCACCTCTGAAGAACATATTGAAGTGGGGGAAATTCACTTCTGGTCATTAATAGGATGACAGCTATATTCCTAGACTGGTTTGATTCCACGATTGCTATGCGGCGTACAATTCTGGAAATTTGTGTTGCTTAAAGCTGGCAGTTAAATAATTGAGTCTGGAGCTCGTATTCAGAAGCGGGCTTTCTGACCTGAAGTAATCTTAATCTGCTAGGTTATTTAACAGGAGATGTCAAAATCAGTGCAAATAAGCAAATCAGCACTTGCTTCAGGAATAACTGCGGCCATTTCATCACGGGTAGACCAGGGCATAACATTCTCACATCTCATGCTTTATTTTTAACTCTCCCTTAATGCTACCCGGCGCTTTAAATGGGTATGCAAATCTTTCGCATAGTCAGATCCATTTTTTTAAAAGAATATAACGCATGACATTCCTCCATTGTGGCGCCATTTTTTTTTAAGCTGGCAGGGATGGATATTTCCAATGACTAGTAAGCTCAATAGAATTGTCGCAAATATACAAAAGCCAATACGTCATTCAAAAGCTGGTGACTTGAATAATGCGACACATTTTGGGTGCTGGATTTGAGCTTTATAGTCATCAGACTCATAGCACGAAGCATGTGCAAAACAAAAGTGTCCCCAGCCATCACCATTTTAGAAAACACAAGTGTCCCCAGCCGTCATCGCTTTATAAAAGCACTCCTGGAGGCGTTTAGTTTGATTATCTACTCATGCTATCGTAAAATGCCTACATATTCACGCCTAGATTTCTCAAATATATTCGTGCATGCTGGACCCAGTCTTGGTGCCAAGGAAACCTTTCCAGCTAGAGCTCCCATGGTGACGTCGGGGTGGCGTCCCCGCCCCCCCCCCCCCCCCCCCCCCCCCCCTGTCAGAAGACCTGCTGATGGATTACGCAAATCTTCCTCCTTCGGAATCTTTTAACTTTTGAAAGAGCCCATGATCGAACATATTTTATCAAAGTGGGGTCTTCAGTGCAGACAATGACCATTCATATCCGAAGGCAGACTTCATTTCTCCCCAGGCACACAGATCTGCTCGATACATCAATACAAGCTGATTGTGTTCGGCAGAATATCACCGTAAATCAGCTGCCAAGGGAAGGCCGTCCAGGTTTCAACTTGAGCTTTAGACGAAAGCTATCCAAACATCACCCAACGGGAGTTGGGTAATGTTTACTCTCGTTCAATGTTTACTCTCGTGACGAGAGTAAACAACAGCTTAAGACAAACGTCTCGATTCATCCGCCGTGTATTTACGCTCGGATATTTTTCTACTTTGGTCGGACGAGGTGTCTTGTAGGTCTGCAAGGTACGTAGAGGGCGGGAGCAGGTGGAGGTATTAGCCACCACCGTTTTATTATAGCGAACGAACTTAGCCAGAGAAACAGAGAAATTGTGTGCTCTCGAGCAGTATTCTCTACCTAAAAATAAACCGATAGATACAAGTAAGCTTGTTTTGCTATATCAGATGCTCGCTTTAATATCTTCAAATGTGAAACATTACCCTTAATTGCCATGCGGAGTAGGATGGAGCTCCTGGATAGCATGGGCATCCCAGTCAATATCATCATGAAGCTACTCACGTCATCCTCCACCACAACCGCTCCCCAGATGAACAAACAATGCTACCTGGAAACAAGGGCAGGGTTTCGCCTCTGTCACCGGTCATGCCAACATCTACACAGCACGTTTCGGAGACATGCGAATGGAAGCTGCACCACTGAAGCACCCAGCATGACTGCATTACAACGACACATTCGTCCTCTGACAACGCGTAAAATACGTAACGGCATTCCTCGACCACATCAACAGCTTGCGACAATCCATCCAGCTCACTATAGAATTTGAAGACAACAAACAGGCTACCGTTCCTCACATCCAAGATGTACAGGTCGAGAGAACCGCCAGCGGGCTCGAGACAACCGCGCGCCGGAAATCAACAGCAACCGATCGCCACCGGAACTTCTAGTCACACCACCCGGGCACAGTCAAGAAAAGTATCGTGAAGTGTCTTCAGAATCTTGCAAAGGCCACTAGCGACGCTGACATGGCTAGGAAGAGAGGTGTACTACCTAACAGAGATGCTCCGCGGGAACAGGTTCCCAAGTGGCTTCACGGACCGGCAGCCCAAAGAGCATGCTTTACAAGAAGCGAGCCAAAGGAACAGGCAATAACAGCGGTGTCATAACTATACAACAAGGGCTTGTCCGAGAAGATCACAAGGATGTGTAAACGATAAAACATGAGGACAGATTTCATAAGCCGCTCAACGCTTCGCAAAACACGTACCAAAGTCAGACCACTTACACTTGAGAAACGCACGAAGAACTGCCTACGCGACATAACACGCGGCTGTAGCAGAGTCTACAAGAAGCAGACAAGCCCCCATCTATCAGTCAGGCTGGAAGGGCACAGCACACAGCTATCCGGGGTGAGCCTCTAAAATCTGGTGTGACAGTCGCACAGCATCCATAGTCAGACGGAAGACGGATCACCGACCTTGGAGCGACACTGCTTACACCGCTGCTTCTGGAGCGCTGCTACATAAATAGCCTGACTTAAGTCACGACGATTATCTTCAATGGGCAGTGGGCCCGGAAAAGAATCAACACATTACTGCTCACACCATAGCCTTTTACATTGACACAATTCCTCTTAACTGCGAACTGCATTGATGTCACAACAAAATTCTACATGAGGTCATTTATTATAGATTGGGTCGGATGCACCCTGGCAGGATATGAACATTATTTTGTAAGGAAATGGACAAACGTTAGCCTTTCCATGTCTGATATATTCCTCCCAAAAATGGCTGTGCGAGGATGTCATATTCGCCTACTCTGGGAGGTCAAAACAACGCCATCATAGCACTAGCCGGGCATCCACTAACCCAGAATGATGTAGGTGAGTTCGGTGTTTTCGATGACCTCCTGCCAGTCGAAGGCCTCGAACAGCTCGATGATGTCGGCTGAGAGGCCGAGGTAGGCCAGCAGCAGCTGCGACAGCTGCTCCCGGGTCAGCTCCCCTGCGGCGTCCGACAGCTCACCGGTGAGGGAAGGGCTGGAGGACCGCAGGACTGAGGACTGAGGACTGCTGATGTTCGAGTGATAACCCCATATTCCTAACGGCGTGAGCCCTGGGTTTTTCCTATTCACGCCGTCAGCGCAGTGACTGAAAATGTTGTTCCCTTCATCGGCTGTAAGGCAGCATGTCAGGTTATATCCAAATCTGGCAAGTACTCAGCAATCAAGTCTCATGGGTTGTCTGAAATTAAAAGGGGTTTCAGACAAATCCCATCCTTATAGGCAAAGGGCTGGAGACAGTTCTTTCGGTACAGTACTCGGTTATACAAACAGCATGTATCCAGTACTGCCAACATAATCAATGTCTCCTCTTCAACGTCGTTTAACTAGTAGCTCCTGGAACATTGAAGATCGGCAACTTAGCATAAAAACTCTGAAATTACAATGACATTATGCAGTTGGTTCAGCCCTTTTCGTATTAATTAATAAAGCGTCTATGGGAAGCGAGATAGCGGTCCCAAAACCCCGCACTGACCTTTGGGTAACAGCCAGCGTCCAACGATGAGGAAGACGAGCAGTAGCTGCTCCAGCACCTCGGCCCACTGCTGACGAGGCAGATAGATGGCGATCTCCTGCGGCAGGGTGTCCATCAGTCAGTATCCGACCCGCCTGGCACCAATCCCCCGCCGTCACTCCCACCTCCCACAGCGCAGCGGCTTCCTGAAACTCGTCCACGGGGCTAGCCAACCGAGGGCGGATCGTATCAGACCGGGCCTGCGGCACTGGGGGCCTGGCACGTGGCTTCTGCCATGAAGAGCCGCCGGCCGCTCGTCTGCCACACTGGCGGACGCTGTCAAAGGCGCCGCGGGCCATACTACTGGAACCAACGCTGTGCGGTCTTCATTCTCTGCCGATAACATATGTTCCTTGGGGCGAAATGCTGGCACCATCTCACTGGCTTTGGAATTAGTCAGTGACTGGCCAAATATTAAGCATCGAGCTACCCCAGTTACCTGGACATCACCTGGACAGACAGCGGAATGATGTTCTGCTTTTACACCAACACGCCTGATGTGCTCTCGTGACGTCGAGAAATAAGTCCGGAAGGCATGACCCCGAACTCAACTGTGGGAATTAAGCCACATGAGCTATCCCTAGTTCTTGACATGCAAAACTGCCGCACACTATCCTGGGTTGTATCAGTCTACTTCGTATTGTGTGTGCTTAACTGACGCATAGTTGTTTGCCGACGGATTACGTATCTAGTAAAAACCAGCGTCTACCATGGTCCCAGCACGATGCAGTAGCTCTCCAACGTTTGCGCCATGGTGCAGCCAGTAATCAGATGTAGTGTTAATAGAAACCCTGCAAAAGCATCACAACCATTCACGCGAAGTCTATTCGCCACCAAAGAGCCTGCAGCGTTGACTTTCATAACATTCTGCACAGTCTAGCTTATGAAGCGTGTGCGTCATGCTGTTTACATCGCACTTCTGTTGTTTGCCAATCGCGAATAATGCCTTTGTGATATCAAAAACTGCTCTGGCACGGCTCCACACCCCAGAACCAGGTTTGAACCCGCCATGCAAATTCGTACGAACATGAGCCGTCCGGTGTGTTCTGGCGCAATCGCCATGCATTTACGCCATTGTATCCCACATGCAAATACAATTTTTGTTAGCCGTTTGTTGTGTGATATGTACTGGTAACGGCAAATTTGGTAAAACCCGTTTTGAGTTTTAGCGCGGCTTATTACGAGCGAAGGCGCAGATCGAGTGAGCCCTGGATTTAACTGAACTCTGTTGCTTGAACTTTTCAAATATTTTAGCTTGGCTGAATCGGCCCGGCCTTTGTAGAAACTAATACCCACGCAGCCACTCATTGCAGGTCCACGCAGTTTTCGGCAACAAGAAGCACAATTATCTAAACATTGTGCTATATAGGTGTAAGGCATTTCTATGGAAATTATTTGTCAGGCCGGCTTTCATTGAAAAAACAGCAGTCGTGGTTTTCTTGCACCATTGCATTATGACCACAATTTCATCTCCCCATTCGTTTCACATGGAAAAAAACTATTTGCAAATCGTAAAAAAACGTTGACAAGCTATCAACCAATGACTTTCGGTGCCTGCAAATGACCTAATTACAGACTTTCAAAGCGTCGCGACTTCCATAAGACAGCAGCTGTAGCCCTATTCCTCGGAGAAAAACCAGGAAAATGGAGAGATATTTGAGTTGATATTTCGGCAACATGCCTTTATCCAATTCTGCTATTGTTTCGACAAAGACACGTTGCCGAAATATCAACAGAACTATATCTCTATTCTCCTGGTTTTCACCGAGGAATATGGCTAATTCATACCACTGCCTTTTCTATGTGAATAATGCTTCTCGCTAATGCACTGAACAACTTACGTAATGTCGTGACTTGTTGGTAGTATAGCAAGGAAAGACATCAAAGCAAAAAAATATTACCATTAGATTTGCAAGGTAAAGAAACAAAGAATGAAGAGTATGAGAAAACGAAGCATCTACAAAATACCGCAAAAACGTAAGAGTATCCCATATCTTTGTTTAGCTGGAACAAAGCGCTCTCGTAGTATTTTTATTGCACAATAGCTTGGTCGCAATGTCCCAATGTCCCAGACCGTAAGCCATTACAAACTCGTTACATTGCATTCCTTAGAACTGCCAGACTGTCCGGACTCAGCCAGCTATTCCTGGAGCAACGTGATTAATGAATTAGAGCGCAAGCACTGCATCAGTGGGCCTCCGACGGCTCAATTATCACGAGAGGTAGGTTTTCCAACGCGCTGCTCAAGCGCCCACACCTGCCCCGCTCGGTCCAAGCTGCGCACGGTGTGTTATTGGTAGGCACAAATGAGCTGCAGATTGCTTTCCGGGGGGCGTATGGTTTTGTCTTTTAAGGGCGGAAGTTTTCTTCTCGGACACCGTCCATAGGTCTGAACGCGCGCGATATTGGCTTTCACTGAGTACTGGCGCGGCACGGGAGAGCGCGTACAATCTGATACAGGCGGCCGTATTATCATCACGGTGCCTACGCAATCACGCTATTTATTCACCGGAAGATGCAACGTCCTGAGTATAAAAGCAGTCACGAGCGCCGACGGGAATGATTGCGATGTCATACACAACCCTCGAAACACGCGGTGGCAATTAGTACTTGAAAGCCAGCGCCCGCCGAAGTACGTTGGTAGCACAGCAGCTCTACGGCGTGCTTTCCATCCTAGTCCATAGGATTCGTAAGTTGAAGGTATGTTTTTGACAAAGCTGTGAATACGATTTTATCTGGCCAATTCCGATGAACCAGGAAGCAAACGACAGATTGCTTAATTGTGTTGAACTGATCCATTGACCCTTTTTGTCTAGAAAAAGCCAAACTATAACGCTTACCAGGTCAAAGTTTTCGTGCACGGTATCTTGCAACTTGATGTTAAAGTTGCATACCATGCCATGGTAAGTTGCATCCCTGATGTAGAGGCCAACATAAACTATGCAATGCTTTTCTGATGTACCAACACATTGCTGCTAATAGGGTAATTTGTTCTCCATTTCTGCCTATCGTTCCTGACTGCAGGTAGAGAGCTTCGGACACAACTCATAATGCAATGCAGCATAAGTGATATATCAGGTTTGGAACATCAATACATGATTATTACATTCCAGCAAAAACAGGTGAGAACATCAGTCATGATCAAAGAAAGCATATTAGATGGGGTGTTACGATTACCGCATTTAAATTTGCACACA
>NW_023596461.1:3684314-3728266 GCF_011947565.3 Pollicipes pollicipes
GCAGCTTTTACACGCCATCCCAGTCATCACATAAGGAGAGGATATGCATTCAAACGGTGGCGCAGACAGACGCAGTTGCAGTTGCATCTATGTTGTTAACGATTTGAGGATATTCAGAGGAAGCACGGTTTGCCTGGAGCCAAGATTAAAAAAGCATTCGTGCTCGCCACGAGGTTGGGGAGATTCGCGTCAATCATTGACTCTTCCATGACAAAGAGACTCAAAAGGCTCTCGTTGTTCAAAGGTTCTGTTCGACATACTCTTTCAAGAACGTCGATTAGTTGGTGAAATTGTGCGCAGTACAGACACCAAAATTACCGCGCTCTCTCCTCGGTGTGAGACAATTTGACAGCTCGCTGAATACGTTTAACGTCATATGAAACCTTACATGACGTCTAATTTAGCCGTGGAAGCTGAGTTTGTGGCATCAGCTTCGTTCATAGGAGGGAGTCAAATGAGCATGTTGTCCATTAGGGATTTACGACCGCACTCAGGCCCGCTGTAGGCTATCATGGCGTCGCCTGCCTCTCACCACGACAGGGAAGGCCGGCACCGCGGGGGATCGAACCCATGCCTCCGGCTTCCCAGACGCGCAGTGGATAACGCAAACGCGTTAACCACTACACTATCGGCACCCCAGTCAAATAAGTGGCATGGTTAATTGATATAACTTCAACATATTTTTCACTGACAGCAAAGCGTTATAATACAATAACGGCCATTTCAAAACTAATAACATCATTACCGTCTTTGTGCAAACTTCGTTCTTGTCCGAGTGGTGCGGTTTGCTTTCAATGCTCCATTACGGCAACGACCACTGCCAATCATCTGAATTCGTGTCCCGGTGTTTTGCGAGAGGGATTGTGAGAGACTGGTAAATGCATGCAAATTTGAATATAACATTCGGTGGGCGAGTTGTAGGAGCTGTGGGTAGAAATCAGCTACCTACACACCTTGGTCGAGGCAAGTAAAAAGAGCACACTCAATTTTGCAGAAGTACCTGTCCGATAATAAGTGTAGTGTGTATGACTGTGCATGGAAAGTTGGGCTGAACATCTAGATTCTGAGCACTTGTTCTTTTATGATGTGAAGATGTTCAGATCACCGGAATTCACAGCGAAATCACAAGTTCCACCATCACCACTGATGGTGGAACTTCAAAATCAGGCCACAGTGTGGGGGACAGCATCACTGTGAAAATGTTTTTTATAAAAGACACTTGAAATTTGTCGGATTTCACAATATTTTATTGGAGCAGTACATTAGCAAAATTCCATTGTGGGATTGGCTTATCTGACTTTTGAGGATAAACCCTGCGTATGCAGCAGCGTCTGAAGTCCAGTGATATTTCCATTTTAGAGTACACTTGCCTGACAGGCAGTGTCACAAATGAAGCAAGAGAGTGCTTCTGTTGGGGCAATACTCAGACTGACTGACGCATCCAAATGACATCTTTGAAATGCTCTGCAAATAGGGAAAAGCTGATACCAGAAACCTAGAACTGCATCAAAACACAGTGACGTCCAGTATATGTCTGATATATTCAAGTGTATATATTTGGAAATGTCTGTGAGAAAATGCAATGAAAAGTGAAATTAGGGTGCTAATTTCAGATAATTTTTGTGTTCAAGGTTTGGGAAGTTTTGTGGATGTCTTCCAAGTGGTCTAAGTTTTGTCATAGCCCATATGTTGGGGCATGTTAGGCAAACCAAAACCCTAAATAGGGGAAATGACTTGTCCTATTTGCCACAAGATTCAGGATGTCTTCAGGCCTAAGATCTTGCTGACATCTTTGCAACAACTGGTAGACTGGTTGATTACTTAATTTTGTTTCACTAACTATGTTGAGTTGCTGTCTCACAAACAGCAAGCGATATCAGGTGCGGTTACATCGTGTCTTGATTCATGCAAGTAATGCATTCTCTGGTAAGATACTTTGGTGCAATATTGGTACCTTGGACAAATCATATCAATATACCATGGGACATTGTTCACATGAGACAAGGGGTTGTCTGCCACACTCACTTTTCTATTGGCGTACACAATGGTGAATCCTTAAAACTATTTCTTTCTTCGTTGTTGTCATAAGCTTATTGGCTGACATAAAGCAAATATAGTTTGACTCCCACAAAAAATTATGGTAGAAAGAACGTAATTGGATGTAACAAACCGACAAGAACCACATAATCAAACCGACTTGTTGTTTCTAGCTGCAAGTTAGCCTAACTCTCGCCCTAATAAGGGGATCCACTCCCCTAAGATTTTTTGAGAATACCTCCCTGGAATATTTTCCAATCACGTTCCAATTTCCGGTAGCCTATGAGCCATTCCTTGCGCGTGTTTTGAGACCAGAGACATGTTCCTAGCTTTCCTGGTTTCGCTGCAATGGTGGTTTTTGGAGTCCACTCCACAGCGATCTACGGCCGGCGCGGGCGGCGGGCGGAGGTCGGCGATGCCGCGGAATGCACGGCGGGCTGACTTTGCTACATTAACGGAGCCACATGTCGTACATGTATGCTCAAAACACACACACACACATATATATATATATATATATAAATGTATATATATATATATATATATATATATATATATATATATATATACATCACTGCACTCAGAAATAAATAAGGGACAAACTTGTTTAAAATTAGCGTCCCCACAAGACATGGTCTTGTTGGTATGTTGTTAAGCTGAAAAGTGCGATTTTCTGAAAATTCCGGCTTTTGAACTGCCATAATGGAATCCAATACCAAATCAACAACACAAAAGTTAGTAAAAATACAATAAAAATAAAATAAAAGACCTTGTTGAGACTGATCCACTGGTGTTTGGGCTAAGCTCTATCTCTATTAGTTTGAAAATGCCAGGGGTTGGCGTCTCACCATCTCTGCCCCTCTGATAGTCTGCGTTATGTGAAAAGGCGAATAAGGGCGAAGTTTAAGGAGACGGATCAGACCATTTGTGTTTTGTGGGAGGCGGGCGTAAGCCTTTTTCTATTTCTGCCGAGAGCAACGAACGCGATTGGGGCTTGTCGTAGGCTGTTGGCATGGTTTTCCAAGACTGTTTACCAAGGTTGGCTAAAAGCATCCCGCCCGATATGAACACATAATAATTGCCGGTGTACCGGCCTTAGTAATGGGCTTAGCTGAAGGCTTAAATGGCTTCTTTCGGCTGTTACTTAGCTGGAGGACGAAATACTCAATTGTAAACAAAACGCTGGATATAAAGAAGCTTTTAAATCAAACTGCGTGTCACGCAAACTGGGCCCCCGTTTCACATACATTTCAGTCGTCCTTCACCCAATCCCATCGTTAGCAATCCCAAACGCCAGGATGCAGCTGCATTGGCGGGGCCTGGGTTAGAGTCGCCACACGCACTCCCTATTTGCTCCCTGACTGGGATGGCGGACACGGTGGACTGACCTCCGGCCAGTGGCACCGACCAATCCAGTTTTGATAAGGGTAAAGGATGGGGTGGACTGTGCCGCTTGCCACAAACCTCTGTTGTTGAACTGTGGTCTCACGATCGGATGGTGAGGCCAGGCTTGACAACAAATGCTACTTAGTGTAAGCTCTGGTCACATAAATATACCCGATGAAAAGACCGGAATAATGTTTATTTTCACAAATAGCGTCAGGTTTCGGTTTTAGGATACGGTTGTCATGCTCATTCATTGATTTCTTCCACGTGTTTAAATGCGGAGTTTTGCAGGTGCTTCATAACTGGCGAGAACGTTGACATTGGATTGAAAATGCTTTCCACACGGCAATATTTCTGCATTCTGATTCGTGTGGACGCCAGCTACAGCTGGATAAACCATAGTAGCTACAAATGAATGTTCATTTTCATTACGATGCTGAAGTGAGCGAGGTGTCATGTGTTCGGTGCTACTGCTGATATATCCGACGCAACTAAGAATTTGCATACATTTTTTAGGAAGTAAAAAACATGCCGTCTAGTATCCGTGGAATCCAGGACCGTAATCGGGCACCACTTCGCCCCGAACGGCCGAGGCGCATGCAGGCCAATGGTGATAGTGGCTGCAGTAAGTCGCAATGCTTGCAAGGAAATGTTACAACAAATTTTGCATAAAAATGCTCAAATTTCCGCTGTCAGCAGTGCTCATTTGTGCTTACCTATGGCAATACTCAGAGGCAGGCTGTCGTGAGGGGCCGCGTGCTCTCTTGTCATGCTGTCTGAAATGTTCCTAGCCCAGTGTCATACAGTTCAGGAGGCCAAAGCCCTGCCGTGCCTTAGACTGCTATGATGAGCAAGGTTTTTGACATTGTCCGTTGCGTACTACGTGTTAGATAGATTTGTGAATGCAGTGGTGAGAACCCTTGCCTAACATTTTGAGACAAGGGCGAGTGCGTTTCTTACCTTTTTCTTATAATCTACAGTTTTCTGCTCCGTCACGTGAATGACCTCTTGTGGTCATCTCATAGGTACTGTGTCCGAAATCCTACCATTGCAATGACCAGTCGTGGTCATCCCGCACGTACTGTGTCCGAAATCCTACCATTACAATGACCAGTCGTGGTCATCTCGTACGTATTGTGTCCGAGATCCCACCATTACAAGCGCACGTGACAAATGCGCTGGTGATATGCAGACCGTAAACTTATGTCAAGTGTTTGCAGGAATAGAAGTGGTGCGGCACCATACACGTCACCCTCCTACGTTGCCAAGATTTCGAGATGCAAACCAACACAGCAAACTTGTGCGACCATTATATGTGCGTCTGAAAAGACCTCTTTCTCCTGACACGCCTCTCAAACCAAGCCTGGATTCGCCGTTGGGCAACATAAAGTGCCAAAACTTTGTCGAGAGATACCAGATTAATGCTCCGGAAGGATCGACAAGTTTTAGCGCTCTAGCTCAGTTTCATTTAGCACCGTCATTTTATTTAATTATTTATTTATTTTTCATCTTTCGCAGCATCACAGCATAGCTAACAGGTAGTATCATTCCATCTTTCATCTGCTCTAACCAAGTTTCCCCATGCAGCTTGGTGACGAGGTTGGCAGGCGGACGGCCCGAATCGATCACCCAGGCGTAAAAGTAAGGTCAGAATGATAGCCTGCGCAGCGTTTATTCATCATGAAGTCAGCACATAAACAATGCCCTGTGTCAATGTCAATAAAAGCTTTTATATGCTTGTAATGTCTTTTTCGAGGGAGTTATCAGCTGAACATGTTACGAAGAATACCCTCCAGAATACGCGGGGCGCGTAACCTACACACCGTGAGGCCATCGTCAAGTCTGGCCAGCTGAATTACTGAACTGTTACATTCGGTGAACGTGACGTGATCGCTACAGTGTGCAGCCCGTGCTATTGGCACTGGTGTTAGACCTACAGCGGAAAATTCTGGGGCCAGGAAGGACAGGCGATTTATCACCATCTAGCATGCATAATTACTTAAATTTTAAATAAATCTTGACATAGTCGCTGCGACGTCTGCCCTGCCGCCTCCCAAAACTCCACCCGCTGGCTTTCGAGCATAGCGCACCATACGCCCTTCGCGTGGGCCCTGCCACTTCCCTCCCGTCGAGACTGGAGCGGTCTCCTGTTAAAGCGAAGCAGACCATTAATTTGTGACAGTTTTACGGCATGATGGAGACAAGGTACCAATTATGGAGGGAGAAATTGTCCGGACCATCGTGCTCGTCTGGCGCGCTGGTATATACACAACGTTTCGGCCTCTGAAGTCTCGGGCTGTCGCCAGGTGTTGTGGAGTCTTGAACAGGAGTACCCGTTCCGCTCTCAGAAGGCGCCCAGCCCAAGTTTTCGTCTCGGGATTGCTGAGATTGAGCCGGGGTGTTCTACTAACGGGTTCCGTGTTCTACCACTGAGCTAGCTTGGCTGCGGTCTTAAAACTTTCTGCTATTCATATCCCGGTTATTTGGTTACTTTTAGAATTATGGGCAATATCGGGCTGATGTCCACACTTAGCTCACGGATGGTGTTGTTAGCCAATTTCCGAGGCGCTGTCTCTTTCACCTTCCTGCCTTTCAAGTGCTGGTCTTCATCATTGATAACCACCATAGTCCACTTGATGCTTATGTAAATCGCTTAGTGGCATGTAAACTTTGCTCATGATGTTTAAGGTGTCACATTGGGTCTATATCACAACCCTTAACGTTCGCAACCGCTAATGCATTGTGAACCATCATGTCACATCAACACCTAAGGCATGACGGCACCCACTGCCAGTAGTCAGACTACACCATGAGTTAACGTGTCAGACACCTGATGAGCTTGAGCACCAAATGTTTTATCACTTAGTGTTCGAAACGCCTGACACAATATGACCTCTAATACTCCATGACACCTTTTCCTTCACGCTCACATCCCCTACTAAATGCAGCCTGTTCCTTCACGCTCACCACCCCTACCGGACTACATCACCTGGTGCCCACATCCCCTAAGGTATTAAAATACCATGCGTATCATAACCCCCGATGTATCATAACCCCTTTAAATAGAGTGTGTCTAGTCACTTTGGTTTTTCAAACAGAAACCCCTGCAGGTATTTTTACCAAGCTATTGATCTTGGCGGCGACGGAGTTCATTTGAAGTCTGGAAATATCAATTCAATACAATTATTGTTCTCATCCATTGTATCGATGACTGTACGCTTTGTACGGGCGCAAACGTAGCCCTTTTACGATAATAATTGCACCAATTAACAGGACGAAAATGACACGCATGTGTGAAAACGAATGGCCCATCTGAGGCAAACCAAAACCACACGAAAAATCATGCTTCCATAGCCTGCTAATCATAAGCTACTGCTTTGGCGCCTAGTTTTTTCATGTCACCAGCGGTAAATAACATCACATAACATGACAGCGGCGGGAAATATGGCGACACGTCTTCCCTTTCTACACAAAAGACACGACTGCGTCAAATTTAACCTCGTTATGAGGAAGAAAAGTCTTGAGCTCCGTGGCCGAAGACTCGAAGCACACTGGAAGCCAAACTACAAAAGTACTGAAATAGTACGGTCCAACCTTATCGTAATCTGAGGAGGTGCCAAGGTGCATTATCTTGTTTGATCTAGCTTGCGCAATTATATGCCAATTATGAAACCTTATTCAGCGTCAAAGGCATGGGAGTCAGCCTTTGTAAAAACAACATATGAAGCAGTGAAGGGCTGATAACATGGAAATAATGGAGGGATACATCGCTTCTTAAATAATTTGATGTGTTGAAACTTATGAGATGTCATTGCTCAATTATCTCTGTTTTCATCTCTGCACGCGAATGATTAAGAATGAGCAGCTGAAGCAGTAAAATGCTGTAAAAGTTACACTACAGGCATCGAGCTTCAAAGCAGCTTAAGATTACATTGTTTCCGACACATACGCATAAATATGTACAATTTTAAGGTGACTACATAAATTGCAATCATGCACTTATATTTTAGCAAACATGCACTTATAATTGTGGATGACGCAAAAATGTTTAATATCCTGCACATACAGTGCCTGCGTGAACATAACTGTTAAAACATGTTGCAAATAAAGCCGGGACAAATTCATCAAAACCTTCGGCAGCCTAGTGTCACTAGCAGGAGTAAGCGTCCATGCAATCACTGGCAACAAAGCTGGATTGTCTGAAGATTTTTTGTACGGAGGTGCTCACCTTAGCATTATTGTACTTGCCACCTTTCGTACTTTGTCATTTATTGTTAGATAAGACGCATGCAATTTGATCAGTAATGGCAGTTTCTCAAAATCCTTCTAAAAGCTCAGAACTTTGATTTGAAGTAATCGCTCCTGCGGGAAAAATCCCAGTGGACTCCCTGCGAACCACTATGAAAATAATACATTCCGTTTGCTTTACTTTTTCCCACGCTTGTGTCCTGTAATGTTTGCAACACACCAATAGGCAAAATATGTGGGTAACAAATGCTGAAGAATGCTTTAAACACTGTTTCCACAAAAATATACGCGAACATGACACCATTATCCGGTGAAGTTAACGAAACACTACAACCTGGGTGTAATTTCTCCCCATGTCGTTTACCGCAGTGGCTCTTCTTGAGATACACTTTGGCTTTGGAAATGGGAGCATGACACAGTCCATAGTGGCACACTGCAATTCAAACTTCAACCAATGCGTTTCCTTCTCGGTAACAAGCCCTTGTCGACCGCTGGGGCAATGCCAAACGTTTCTTTCTTCGCACCACTAGAGGTGCCACGGCGGTTGTCATGACGACGATTGCTGCTGTAGGGAAGAAGCATGGTGCTGTAACAAAGCGTTGACGGCGTAGGTTGGGCCTCAAAATAATTAAAATTGATGTTCTTATTATGTTAAATCGGTGCTAGAGAGGCACTACCTGCATTGCTACGATTGCATGTAACCGGTCATGAGGCTTCACTAGAGTATGTTTTTGAAGTATGTCCCAAAGGCGGAGCGCTCTCTTTAACTGTCTTAGCACATAGGTATTCGACTTAGCATTCTTAGATGATGCATCTTGTCTGAAAACTAGAAATAAGATTAAAGAGAGCTGAAATCACCGTTGCAATGAATTCAAAATTCCATTGTGGCTTTCAAATTTCTCTCACTCACTCCCGCAAAAAATAACGTCATTGGCATTGCATAGTCAGCTCGCTATCATGCCGCAGGCATTACACGATATGAACTGGAATTGTCCCCAGAAGGAAGAAAAAACCTGATTGTTATTTTAATGCTGACAAATAACTCAGGCACTTCAAGCATCCCACAATAACTAGCGCATTGGTCGACAAAACCGGACTATTAACCTGGGTGTGTCTTCTATGTAATAAATAAGCTCACGTCCACAAACCCTCCATCCCTGCTTAAGAATATTGCAGCCACGTTTTCAGAATAAAATGCATATATGACTCGAAGGGGCAGCTATTTTGAGACACGCCACATTGATGAAATAATAAAATGACCTTTGTTAGCATAACACAGTCAACAGGCAGGCACACAACAAACTATCGCGTGACTAAACTTGGAACGTTCCAAGCATGAACAAAACATGTCGCTTTTCTCATACCCAAAGAGGTAAACTAAGGTAAAATAATAATTGGAAATATGTGTAGTGCACTGGCTGCTACAACTTGTTTGGTCTGTATGCATAATTCTGTCTATCCCAAGGAACATGATTATTAGGTGTCATCCTGTCCCCCTACATTTGAAACTTTTAAGACTCTTTTGTGATACAAAGTATGTATAACTACAGGGGCAACAATTTAGGGCGTGCCAAACCAGCTTATCATCAAAATGACGTTCCAATGCTCGAAGTGACATTAGCGTTCCAAGGTCTGCTGATATACAACAAGTGATGTTAGCTGGAGATGTCCCGAGCAAAGATAATTGTTCGTATAACGTGGTAATAGGGCCGAGATAGGTGACCCAAGCAAATGCAAAAACATGCAAATACGGTGCATTGTCTGATATCAAATTGTTTGGTCTGTATCATACATTTGGGATAAACCAAGACGGGCGAGTCCCAAAATCTAATTAGGTTACCTCATTATCATTTCTACCAGTAACATTAGTCATGTAGGCCATCCATGCTTTCATGGCCCATGTGAGCCAACCTGATGCCTGTACCGAGTTCTTTACAAGAGACCAGTAATGGCCACCTACCTCCAAAGTAACTTGGAGACCAGGTTAAATTTCCTACGAGTTTAAGACCTAGACAAGAAAATAACAGCTCTCGCACACGTGCTTAGCAAAAACATTCTCTAAAGAACGCCAAAACGAAGAAAAACCTCGAGAAGTGTGTTTACCTTACTGGGAAAAAAGTTGTGACCAAAAAAAAGCAATTCAACTCACGAGTACGACCGCTTAAACCGAAAGCAATCCGGAAAGGGGCGCATCCGGTCGTAACAAAATTATTCAAAGACTAATTATGCTTCAAATAGGCATCTACGGACATGTTTCCATCACGTTCGGCAGGATCTGTAATTGTCCTCTAGCTTCCTCGCGGTGGCGCCATGCAAGTACATGACCATAACTTGGGGTATCAAGGAAAAGATTCCCGTCTTGACCGAGCTCCAAAAATCATCCAAGACTTGCCCTCGGCCCGGGAAATTGTCTGATAATTCTCCGCGTCCACAGTGCCGAATGCTATTCTGGAAAAAAGCGTTCTGAATTATTCCGCGTCATTAGCTGCCACCCGAGCAAAGCGCGCGCTTCAAACTCGACGTCAACAGATGCGTTCCGAATGGAATAACTGCTTGAACTATTGCCTTCGTTTGGTGTATTAGCTTACACAAACTATCACGCCAGACGAGAAAGACAGCGGGACAATGATTCCAACCGTGATACTAATGTCATTACTCAAACCTTCCTCAAAACTGTAAACACGTACGCGTTTGCACAATGGCCGCAGTAGGGGTGTTCGACATTTATGTCAGTGCTCCCTCTCTTATCGGAAGATCACTATCAGACGCCAACGACACGTTCGTGATATGAGTAGTAAATTGGAGGGAAAAGCATTTTGGGGCACCCGTTAACTTTGTGCTGCTGGCAAAAATTTGGTTCACTTGAAATATCTTGTCAGTGGAAGCGAATCTGTAAAAACAAATATACCTATCGATGTAAATTGTAATTCCCTACAATCCTAAACGCGCGATGAATAATCCCAAATCGATTACAAACACTCCATCTAATGTGTTAAAGTTTAAATGATACCGTAGCTGACC
Source organism: Pollicipes pollicipes (assembly GCF_011947565.3). Classification (NCBI taxonomy): domain Eukaryota; kingdom Metazoa; phylum Arthropoda; class Thecostraca; order Pollicipedomorpha; family Pollicipedidae; genus Pollicipes; species Pollicipes pollicipes. The sequence goes on from NW_023596461.1 coordinate 3,695,007, forward strand.
TTCAACAGACAAAGAGAAGAGAACATGTCCTTTCACGCTGTCCCGTCCCGATATCTCGGTTGGAGCGCCTGCCTTCCGATCCACCCGCCCGCGGCGGCGGCAGGTCCGGGTCGCTGTAGGCACTCGCTACTTTCCCTTGACAGGTATGGCCTGCAGCCGTTGGTAGCAGTCGCGCTAAAGGTCAGATGACGTCGGAGGGCAGGACGGACCGCGCCGACCACTGCGGCACGTTAATCTTTCGCCAACAAAATCTGCTGTTGAACTATAATTGTACGACCGGAGGGCAAGGGTCAGAGCTCACACACCAAGCAATGCTTAGCATGAGCTTTGATCTGGTAAATTCATGCATTCGGCATGCTCGGATAAAAACTTAAAACAAAAAATATGAAGATTGCTGAAGATTAATGTTCGGATTGATCTAGTCTTTATGCTGATGCGCTAAGTCTCGACTGAAATCAAACATGGGTGTTGGGGGTAGCGGACGAATAGGTTCGATCTCAACACCAATGCCATTAGGCCAGGTTGAAATACCGCTGGTGACGTCGGACGCATGACCGTAGCACTGTCGGGTCGCTGCATACATTGGACCGGCACGCTCGCTCCCGGTGCTCTGGCCCATCTTACCGTTACAGTCTCGATCTGGGCATGCGTTAACCCCGAAATCACTAATGTACCATAACGTGTCAAAGCGTCAAGCGGATTACGAAAGCTAACCTATGAAAACACCTCATGCCTAATCTCATTCGTGGCCAGAAAAGACGTCGGGAGAGTGCCCTCTATCAGATACTGTCCTACCACCACGTACCATCAGGTGTCATAACACCACATGTAACGTAATGCAATCTTCAGGAATCTCCAGCTTTCTTCAAGAAATCACTGCCTTCAGCATCACCACTGTTGTTTCACTTCGTGTTTCAAATGCGATGTACAGACATGCATATGTCTAAGCTTTTGCACATTAGGGAATGCTGGTCATACAATTTGTCCATTACTTTGTCCATCGTTCTGGACTATCAACATTTTGTCACGTACACATTAATATCTGCCATAAACTTGGTAAATGGGACCTGGGCTTCTATATGCGTAGGCCCCCGTCTTTGTGCACTGTGATTAACACTGGTCTCTTAAGGTTCATGGGGCTAAAATCATGCCTACGCCAGATCCCGCTAAGTCCAAAACAAAAGCGTTAGCCCATCACTTGCTAAGGGTGCGTGTTGAATAGACACAAAATATCTTAAGAGCATTTTAAAAACCATGCAGTGCGAATTGGAAACACTGGAATGTATAGTTAATGGCGCGATCCCAGCCTTTCATAATGCAAATGTGTTTCATAATTCATAATGTTTTTCATTCAATGTTCAACAATTCATAATGTAATGCGGGGTGCAAATGAACACATGTAGAATTTAAACGACAGTTCGTGCGTTTACGTGCCGGAAATTTTGGGCCAGCCAGCTGTGTCTATCTCTACCGTTGCGTTTCCGGCTACTTTCCCACTGCCACAATGCTTGGATACTGCACAATTTTAGTATGATCCGCAGTTCACTGAATGTCGGATACTTACTGCGGCGACACTTCCGGTAGCGTCGAGTATCGGCAGTTAAGTATACATATGATTCCCGCGATCGCCTACTATCTGCAATCCTGCATATCGTGCTCTGGCGCTATTCACGCAAATCGGCGATCCCCATCAAATGGTGATCCCAAGATTCATCGTTGCTCGCGCAGCAAAGTGAATATCTTTTCGATGGCTTGACTACCGCTCAACTACCTGCACCACTGGTAACCCTACGGGTTTACAAACGGACCTTCTCACCGGCGGAGGGCACTCGTAAATCCCCGTACCAAGTCGTCAGCACGCACAGGCACCCCTGACGCTCGCACAAGTGAGCTGTGAAAATTTCAGTTTTTCAATTTCAATTTCTCGATGTCCTCCGTTTAATTCGCACAAGGACGACAAGCAAAAGACAAACAAACGGACGCACGTTTTTTTGTAGATAGTGTATTGCATGACAACCTCTTTAGAATACGGAGCCAGCAAAAAAATACTGGGCACCCTTAACTTGTAGCCGACGGCATGCTGCAGCCTAGTGTCTAAACTTGGTTCTTACGTTCACCTGGTTGGAACTAGACAAACAATAACTCCATAAAATGGAAGTTGAGTGCAACTGTCAACCAGGCAGCAAAGTTCGCGAAGTACGCAAACGTTGTTTTCATGTTGCCCGGAATTGGACTGCAGCAAATCCCCCCGCGATTATCTGCTTTTAAAATAGGCCTTGAGCCCCAGTGCGGAAATTGCTCCCCCAGCGTGAGTGATAACCTGAATGTTTTCAGTCCATCACAGCGTTCGAACTGTTCGAACTGCTTGTATATACACCAGTTTACACAGCGGAGTTTAACCGTAAGCGTTGGAGGGCGAGCTGTTGTTCGCATTCGCGCATCAATTCTAGAAGACTTGTTTGTACCGAGCTCATTTGTACGTGCCACCAGAGAAATACAGCAGACTGAAAGAGCAGCAACGCTTTACATGCCGATGGCAGCGTGCAGCTGAGTGGATCGAAGCTCTTTTATTGGGTGAGACGGCGGATGGAAGTCCTCCTGGGAAACCTGGGCAGCAGAAAGAGCCGGAAGAGGCCTCAGTTGAGAAGCGGGAAGGATTTTAAGGACCTATCTTTTGTCATAGTGGCGTACGAACTGTGTTGGTTTGTGGGGGGCTGCGAACCCCAACATTGTACACGGGAGCCCGCAATACTTTGGAACCTACCAGCCTTTTGCCTGTCCAACTTGATGATGAAATTTAAGATGGCTAAATTGGCGATGATGGCCAATTTTTCTGGTAAGCAAGATAAAGCGATCTCAGGATAAGGTTTCAGGACTGCCAACGTTGGCACGTCTCAAAACTCCCATCATCATTATCATTATCAAGATGAAGAAGTGGTGGAACTTCGATGAAGCATTTCGGTAGATAAAACGGCATGGAGACACAAAAATGGTATAAAAATAACACACAAGCATGGTAGCAAGCATGGTTGCGTGCTATTTTCTTCCGCCGCCAACTTTCCAAGCTCATACTGAAGTCATATGTCTACAGGTACCAGAGGCATGTGGACGCAAATTTAGGTACTTTCGGGGGGGGGGGGGGAGGGGGCACTTAAACCTCGCGCTGACCGCGAGTCGATGCGAAAACCGTAAGGCTTCTGAGGATACATTTCCAGCACCCAACGCAGCCGCGCCCAAATTTTCGGTAGCTGCTGGGGCATTCATCGCCCGTGTTTTCAAAGCAAAACGTGTCAGTGATTCAGCGGAACACGCGCGACGGGCGGACGGTGTTACATTAACGGAACCCTAAATTACATATGTGCTTAAAATAAGTCAAATTACGTATTGTTGTACTTAGGCTCACATAAGGAACACCTTGGTATAAGTTTTGTGTATGAGGCATGACCTCGTGAATATAAACATGTAAACCAGAAAAGTGCGATTTTCAGGAAATTTTTCCCTTCACATGGCCTGATGGAGTCAAGCATTTTTAACCTCGCAACATAAAATGCGTGACCGATCGCGAAATTTCGTCGATACCAATCCACTGCTTTTCCGCGAAGCTCTATCTTTCTTATAACAAATACAGTTTGAAAACAGGAGGGCTTACATCGACCCTCCGAATCAGTCCATATTATGAAAAAATGGCAAATCAGAACGAGTGCTAACGTAAGTGACGCTGCAAACGTCTAACAGGTAGTCGTCCAATGGCCCCCCCCCCCCGAAGTGGACCCCGACCGGGCGCCCGTCTTATACCCCGAAAAGGGCTTCCTGCGCGGGGTAAGGCTCGGCGATTAGCCCCCAGGCGCCTGTTATCCTGCCTCGCCGTTATCTATTCTTCTTCATCCAGTAGCCCTGAAACGATTATTACCGGGTCGAAAGAGCTCTAATTAAAATAACCAAATGACCAAATCGTGATGTAAACTTCCACAGCTTGCTCAACATTGATTGAGAACCGATTGGCGTCCACTACGCTTGGAAATCGTGGTTACGGACGTCAGATCTGAACGACTCGGCGATAATATTTTTAGTGGCCTTGAACGCCACATGACCTATGAGGCGGCAGAGTTTGAATGCCGTTGCTATGGCGCCATGCATGTCTGAATGCCTTATGATAGTCTGCTGATCTTTGCGATTGTGTGGCTCAGAAGCTAGAGAGTTGAGGTCGGAAGAAGGGGAAGGCTGTGAACTGCCCCAAATGATTTTCAAAATGGTCATTTCAGCTCAAAATCATATGCAAATTTGAGCCACTTCCTTTGAAAAAACACATTCAAAATATCAAGGTGCTTCTTGCGTTATCGCAATATGTTTGTGATTTACTGCGAGGATGCTGTCCATCTCCTTTTGTATACGTACTAAATGACAAACCCAAATTCAACAGTTCGACAGTGTTGCATCATTAAAAATACGTGGGAGGCACTGAACTGGTTTTCCGCAAGCGATAAAGACGCAAACTTATCTGGGGTATGCTTTATTCACTATTGTTTTTTTAAAAATCGTGTCTTGCATTCGTGCCTTGCCTCACGACCACACGGCGGCACTGTCGCCATCAAGCAAATGGCCGCGGCTGACGCGTAGCAAAAGGTGAAATTGCTTCCCCAGACGTGGCCAACAAGCTCGCTATAGTTCCCAAGACATGCTTATTGATTAAGCTGACATGCGCATTGATTGACCACGAAGGCTGATGGCATATATTTGGGCCGCACGACGGGTTGTGGTACAGACCTGAGTGTTAGGAACGGCTAGGGTACCTACCTAAACAGTAGAGAAGGGTAATGGTATCGACCGAAGTAGCGGGAAGGATCGATAGTATCAGCCTGAGCAGCAGGAGTGGTTGGCGACGCCAACGTGAGCAGTAGGAGTGGTTGGAGATGCCGACCTGAGCAGCAGGAGTGGTTGGAGATGCCGACCTGAGCAGCAGGAGTGGTTTGAGATGCCGACCTGAGCAGCAGGAGTGGTTGGTGATGCCGACCTGAGCAGCAGGAGTGGTTGGTGATGCCGACTTGAGCAGCAGGAGGGGAGTGGTTGGTGATGTCGACCTGAGCAGCAGGAGTGGTTGGTGATGCCGACCTGAACAGGAGTGGTTCGAAATGCTGACCTAAGCAGCAGGAGTGGTTGGAGATACCAACCACAAGCACAAGAAAGGCTGATAGTGTGGCACAAGGAGACAGTGCCGACCTGAAGAAACGCTGGAAGTGCTAACGAGAGCAGCATCATTTTTTGGAAATGTCGCCCATGGCACGAGGTGTAGAGGGTACCGACCTGAGCAGCAGGAAGGGTCCATCTTGCAGCAGCACGGTGCATACGATGGCAATGATGTCCATGTCAGCCCAGTCTTCACAGGTGGCCCGCTCCAGCGAGCTGGAGCGCGGAGAGTCCATGCCGAGGCGCGGCTTGCGACCGCGCGACGCGGTCAGAACCAGCGTGAACTGCAGCAGCGACCACGACCAGATGCCTGCCACACCGACCAGCACACGTCACCGACCACGACCAGATGTGTGCACGTTCACAGGGTTCAACAGCCGAGGCTGGGCAGTCGGAGGCGGTCCAGGAACCAGAGGTGCGGAGTCCGATTTCCCGCGGTACCCTCCCTTCCTGTCAGGGTGAGAGGTAAACGACGCCATATAGCCTCAGTAGCTGAGTGCGTCGTAAAGCTTCAACAGTCGACGAACGGTCCACAGTGTTCGGCCGCCAAGACGGGCCAGCCGGCGGCGATCCGCGGGTTTCGGCGCCAGCCGCCTCAGCCAGCGGCGGTCCGAGGCCGGGCGGCTGGCACCCCCTGCTCAGCGGCCCATCAGAACCGCCGCGGCTGCCGCGTCTCGCCGGCGTGCGCCAACACCGGGACCACGCGCTGGCCCACCACATGCTCGTCACGGGCCGCCATCAATATCGTGTGACGCATGGCCCGGCCTCTGAGGACCCCCGGCGGCCACATTCGGAACGCATATCGCAACGGAAATTGGGAGTGACAGATGGAGTGCAGAATACCTGCCGGAACCAGACGGCCCTATTCCAATTACTGCTATCCATAACCAGATGTACCAGCATCGGGAGAAAGGATCCGAACCTCAGATGAACCGTAAATAAGCGTGGAGAGCCACACGTACTTTTTTGTCTGCACGTCTGACGGCATTTAATCAGAAAGAAGAGGGATGTTAAATGACATTCCAGGTCGGATGAGACCGTCGCTCTGTTCTTCAAGGATCAGACATTAACCGAATAACAGGACGCAGCGCTATTTCCACGAGTAGCTAGACAAGCCCAGTCCCATGCGGTTGCAGGGTATTGTTCTACTTTTTTTAATTGAGCAACTAATGCATTCTGCATTGCTTGAAATATGCCATGCAGCGGTTATGAAAGCCTATAGCCTGTAGCTTAGCATAGCCACATAGCTTAACCAAAGCATAGCCAAAGAATAAAACCACCCAGCGTAACCATAAAAGTGCGGAGGCAAAACACAGTGGATGTACTCAGACCCATTGTCCTCTTAAACCATGCCTGCGAAATCTGCAGAAAAGACTCCGGCTCGCGGTAGGTATCATCATGACTTATATACTATAGGTCGAGCAGCACCTCTGAAGAACATATTGAAGTGGGGGAAATTCACTTCTGGTCATTGATAGGATGACAGCTATATTCCTAGACTGGTTTGATTCCGCGATTGCTATGCGGCGTACAATTCTGGAAATTTGTGTTGCTTAAAGCTGGCAGTTAAATAATTGAGTCTGGAGCTCGTATTCAGAAGCGGGCTTTCTGACCTGAAGTAATCTTAATCTGCTAGGTTATTAAACAGGAGATGTCAAAATCAGTGCAAATAAGCAAATCAGCACTTGCTTCAGGAATAACTGCGGCCATTTCATCACGGGTAGAATAGGGCATAACATTCTCACATCTCATACTTTATTTTTAACTCTCCCTTAATGCTCCCCGGCGCTTTAAATGGGTATGCAAATCTTTCGCATAGTCAGATCTATTTTTTTAAAAGAATATAACGCATGACATTCCTCCATTGTGGCGCCATTTTTTTTTAAGCTGGCAGGGATGGATATTTCCAATGACTAGTAAGCTCAATAGAATTGTCGCAAATATACAAAAGCCAATACGTCATTCAAAAGCTGGTGACTTGGATAATGCGACACATTTTGGGTGCTGGATTTGAGCTTTACAGTCATCAGACTCATAGCACGAAGCATGTGCAAAACAAAAGTGTCTCCAGCCATCACCATTTTAGAAAACACAAGTGTCCCCAGCCGTCATCGCTTTATAAAAGCACTCCTGGAGGCGTTTAGTTTGATTATCTACTCACGCTATCGTAAAATGCCTACATATTCACGCCTAGATTTCTCAAATATACTCGTGCATGCTGGACCCAGTCTTGGTGCCAAGGAAACCTTTCCAGCTAGAGCTCCCATGGTGACGTCGGGGTGGCGTCCCCGCCCCCCCCCCCCCCCCCCCTGTCAGAAGACCTGCTGATGGATTACGCAAATCTTCCTCCTTCGGAATCTTTTAACTTTTGAAAGAGTCCATGATCGAACATATTTTATCAAAGTGGGGTCTTCAGTGCAGACAATGACCATTCATATCCGAAGGCAGACTTCATTTCTCCCCAGGCACACAGATCTGCTCGATACATCAATACAAGCTGATTGTGTTCGGCAGAATATCACCGTAAATCAGCTGCCAAGGGAAGGCCGTCCAGGTTTCAACTTGAGCTTTAGACGAAAGCTATCCAAACATCACCCAACGGGAGTTGGGTAATGTTTACTCTCGTTCAATGTTTGCTCTCGTGACGAGAGTAAACAACAGCTTAAGACAAACGTCTCGATTCATCCGCCGTGTATTTACGCTCGGATATTTTTCTACTTTGGTCGGACGAGATGTCTTGTAGGTCTGCAAGGTACGTAGGGGGCGGGAGCAGGTGGAGGTATTAGCCACCACCGTTTTATTATAGCGAACGAACTTAGCCAGAGAAAAAGAGAAATTGTGTGCTCTCGAGCAGTATTCTCTACCTAAAAATAAACCGATAGTTACAAGTAAGCTTGTTTTGCTATATCAGATGCTCGCTTTAATATCTTCAAATGTGAAACATTACCCTTAATTGCCATGCGGAGTAGGATGGAGCTCGTGGATGGCATGGGCATCCCAGTCAATATCATCGTGAAGCTACTCACGTCATCCTCCACCACAACCGCTCCCCAGATGAACAAACAATGCTACCAGGAAACAAGGGCAGGGTTTCGCCTCTGTCACCGGTCATGCCAACATCTACACAGCACGTTTCGGAGACATGCGAATGGAAGCTGCACCACTGAAGCACCCAGCATGACTGCATTACAACGACACATTCGTCCTCTGACAACACGTAAAATACGTAACGGCATTCCTCGACCACATCAACAGCTTGCGACAATCCATCCAGCTCACTATAGAATTTAAAGACAACAAACAGGCTACCGTTCATCACTTCCAGGATGTACAGGTCGAGAGAACCGCCAGCGGGCTCGAGACAACCGCGCGCCGGAAATCAACAGCAACCGATCGCCACCGGAACTTCTAGTCACACCACCCGGGCACAGTCAAGAAAAGTATCGTGAAGTGTCTTCAGAATCTTGCAAAGGCCACTAGCGACGCTGACTTGGCTAGGAAGAGAGGTGTACTACCTAACAGAGATGCTCCGCGGGAACAGGTTCCTAAGTGGCTTCACGGACCGGCAGCCCAAAGAGCATGCTTTACAAGAAGCGAGCCAAAGGAACAGGCAATAACAGCGGTGTCATAACTATACAACAAGGGCTTGTCCGAGAAGATCACAAGGATGTGTAAACGATAAAACATGAGGACAGATTTCATAAGCCGCTCAACGCTTCGCAAAACACGTACCAAAGTCAGACCACTTACACTTGAGAAACGCACGAAGAACTGCCTACGCGACATAACACGCGGCTGTGGCAGAGTCTACAAGAAGCAGACAAGCCCCCATCTATCAGTCAGGCTGGAAGGGCACAGCACACAGCTATCCGGGGTGAGCCTCTAAAATCTGGTGTGACAGTCGCACAGCATCCATAGTCAGACGGAAGACGGATCACCGACCTTGGAGCGACACTGCTTACACCGCTGCTTCTGGAGCGCTGCTACATAAATAGCCTGACTTAAGTCACGACGATTATCTTCAATGGGCAGTGGGCCCGGAAAAGAATTAACACATTACTGCTCACACCATAGCCTTTTATATTGACACAATTCCTCTTAACGGCGAACTGCATTGATGTCACAACAAAATTCTACATGAGGTCATTTATTATAGATTGGGTCAGGTGCACCCTGGCAGGATATGAACATTATTTTGTAAGGAAATGGACAAACGTTAGCCTTTCCATGTCTGACATATTCCTCCCAAAAATGGCTGTGCGAGGATGTCATATTCGCCTACTCTGGGAGGTCAAAACAGCGCCATCATAGCACTAGCCGGGCATCCACTAACCCAGAATGATGTAGGTGAGTTCGGTGTTTTCGATGACCTCCTGCCAGTCGAAGGCCTCGAACAGCTCGATGATGTCGGCTGAGAGGCCGAGGTAGGCCAGCAGCAGCTGCGACAGCTGCTCCCGGGTCAGCTCCCCTGCGGCGTCCGACAGTTCACCGGTGAGGGAAGGGCTGGAGGACTGCAGGACTGAGGACTGAGGACTGCTGATGTTCGAGTGATAACCCCATATTCCTAACGGCGTGAGCCCTGGGTTTTTCCTATTCACGCCGTCAGCGCAGTGACTGAAAACGTTGTTCCCTTCATCGGCTGTGAGGCAGCATGTCAGGTTATATCCAAATCTGGCAAGTACTCAGCAATCAAGTCTCATGGGTTGCCTGAAATTAAAAGGGGTTTCAGACAAATCCCATCCTTATAGGCAAAGGGACGGGAGGGGGATGGAAGACGGTTCTTTCGGTACCGTACTTGGTTATACAGACAGCATGAATTCAGCATTGCCAATATAATCAATGTCTCCTGTTCAACGTCGTTTAACTAGTAGCTCCTGGGATATTGAAGATCGACAACTTAGCATAAAATCTCTGAACTTACAATGACATTATGCATTTGGTTCAGCCACTTTCGTATTAATTAACAAAGCGTCTATCGGAAGCGAGATAGCGGTCCCAACACCCTGCACTGACCTTTGGGTAACAGCCAGCGTCCAACGATGAGGAAGACGAGCAGTAGCTGCTCCAGCACCTCGGCCCACTGCTGACGAGGCAGATAGATGGCGATCTCCTGCGGCAGGGTGTCCATCAGTCAGTATCCGACCCGCCTGGCACCAATCCCCCGCCGTCACTCCCACCTCCCACAGGGCAGCGGCTTCCTGAAACTCGTCCACGGGGCTAGCCAACCGAGGGCGGATCGTATCAGACCGGGCCTGCGGCACTGGGGGCCTGGCACGTGGCTTCTGTCATGAAGAGGCGCCGACCGCCCGTCCGCCGCACTGGCGGACGCTGTCAAAGGCGCCGCGGGCCATACTACTGGAACCAACGCTGTGCGGTCTTCATTCTCTGCCGATAACATATGTTCCTTGGGGCGAAATGCTGGCACCATCTCACTGGCTTTGGAATTAGTCAGTGACTGGCCAAATATTAAGTATCGAGCTATCCCAGTTACCTGGACATCACCTGGACAGACAGCGGAATGATGTTCTGCTTTTACACCAACACGCCTGATGTGCTCTCGTGACGTCGAGAAATAAGTCCGGAAGGCATGACCCCGAACTCAACTGTGGAAATTAAGCCACATGAGCTATCCCTAGTTCTTGACATGCAAAACTGCCGCACACTATCCTGGGTTGTATCAGTCTACTTCGTATTGTGTGTGCTTAACTGACGCATAGTTGTTTGCCGACGGATTACGTATCTAGTAAAAACCAGCGTCTACCATGGTCCCAGCACGATGCAGTAGCTCTCCAACGTTTGCGCCATGGTGCAGCCAGTAATCAGATGTAGTGTTAATAGAAACCCTGCAAAAGCATCACAGCCATTCACGCGAAGTCTATTCGCCACCAAAGAACCGGCAGCGTTGACTTTCATAACATTCTGCACAGTCTAGCTTATGAAGCGTATGCGTCATGCTGTTTACATCGCACTTCTGTTGTTTGCCAATCGCGAATAATGCCTTTGTGATATCGAAAACTGCTCTGGCACGGCTCCACACCCCAGAACCAGGTTTGAACCCGCCATGCAAATTCGTACGAACATGAGCCGTCCGGTGTGTTCTGGCGCAATCGCCATGCATTTACGCCATTGTATCCCACATGCAAATACAATTTTCGTTAGCCGTTTGTTGTGTGATATGTACTGGTAACGGCAAATTTGGTAAAACCCGTTTTGAGTTTTAGCGCGGCTTATTACGAGCGAAGGCGCAGATCGAGTGAACCCTGGATTTAACTGAACTCTGTTGCTTGAACTTTTCAAATATTTTAGCTTGGCTGAATCGGCCCGGCCTTTGTAGAAACTAATACCCACGCAGCCACTCATTGCAGGTCCACGCAGTTTTCGGCAACAAGAAGCACAATTATCTAAACATTGTGCTATATAGGTGAAAGGCATTTCTATGGAAATTATTTGTCAGGCCGGCTTTCATTGAAAAAACAGCAGTCGTGGTTTTCTTGCACCTTTGCATTATGACCACAATTTCATCTCCCCATTCGTTTCACATGGAAAAAAACTATTTGCAAATCGTAAAAAAACGTTGACAAGCTATCAACCAATGACTTTCGGTGCCTGCAAATGACCTAATTACAGACTTTCAAAGCGTCGCGACTTCCATAAGACAGCAGCTGTAGCCTTATTCCTCGGAGAAAAACCAGGAAAATGGAGAGATATTTGGGTTGATATTTCGGCAACATGCCTTTATCCAATTCTGCTATTGTTTCGACAAAGACACGTTGCCGAAATATCAACAGAACTATATCTCTATTCTCCCGGTTTTCACCGAGTAATATGGCTAATTCATACCACTGCCTTATCTATGTGAATAATGCTTCTCGCTAATGCACTGAACAACTTATGTAATGTCGTGACTTGTTGGTAGTATAGCAAGGAAAGACATCAAAGCAAAAAATATTACCATTAGATTTGCAAGGTAAAAAAACAAAGAATGAAGAGTGTGAGAAAACGAAGCATCTACAAAATATCACAAAAACGTACGAGTATCCCATATCTTTGTTTAGCTGGAACAAAGCGCTCTGGTAATATTTTTATTGCACAATAGCTTGGTCGCAATGTCCCAATGTCCCAGACCGTAAGCCATTACAAACTCGTTACATTTCATTCCTTAGAACTGCCAGACTGTCCGGACTCAGCCAGCTATTCCTGGAGCAACGTGATTAATGAATTAGAGCGCAAGCACTGCATCAGTGGGCCTCCGACGGCTCAATTATCACGAGAGGTAGGTTTTCCAACGCGCTGCTCAAGCGCCCACACCTGCCCCGCTCGGTCCAAGCTGCGCACGGTGTGTTATTGGTAGGCACAAATGAGCTGCAGATTGCTTTCCGGGGGGCGTATGGTTTTGTCTTTTAAGGGCGGAAGTTTTCTTCTCGGACACCGTCCATAGGTCTGAACGCGCGCGATATTGGCTTTCACTGAGTACTGGCGCGGCACGGGAGAGCGCGTACAATCTGATACAGGCGGCCGTATTATCATCACGGTGCCTACGCAATCACGCTATTTATTCACCGGAAGATGCAACGTCCTGAGTATAAAAGCAGTCACGAGCGCCGACGGGAATGATTGCGATGTCATACACAACCTTCGAAACACGCGGCGTGTCAACTGAGCCAACATGCGGCTCTGGCAATTAGTACTTGAAAGCCAGCGCCCGCCGAAGTACGTTGGTAGCACAGCAGCTCTACGGCGTGCTTTCCATCCTAGTCCATAGGATTCGTAAGTTAAAGGTATGTTTTTGACAAAGCTGTGAATACGATTTTATCCGGCCAATTCCGATGAACCAGGAAGCAAACGACAAATTGCTTAATTGTGTTGAACTGATCCATTGACCCTTTTTGTCTAGAAAAAGCCAAACTATAACGCCTACCAGGTCAAAGTTTTCGTGCACGGTATCTTGCAACTTGATGTTTAAGTTGCATACGATGCCATGGTAAGTTGCATCCCTGATGTGGAGGCCAACATAAACTATGCAATGCTTTTCTGATGTACCAACACATTGCTGCTAATAGGGTAATTTGTTCTCCATTTCTGCCTATCGTTCCTGACTGCAGGTAGAGAGCTTCGGACACAACTCATAATGCAATGCAGCATAAGTGATATATCAGGTTTGGAACATCAATACATGATTATTACATTCCAGCAAAAACAGGTGAGAACATCAGTCATGATCAAAGAAAGCATATTAGATGGGGTGTTACGATTACCGCATTTAAATTTGCACACACATACATTTTACCACAGCCCATGTGACATTTAGATTCCTGACAAAAATTGCATCGAAACCTTGAGTAATAAGCAAGAAGCCACCAGCATCTCCAGCAGTATTAAGTGTTCCACATTTGTATGGGATTTTAAACTGAAATAGCCACCTTGAAGATCCCTGGCTACAGTTCAAAACCCCGCCTCTCGTTAGACTTGAACCCATCTAGTTTTGAGCCGCACGCCCGCGAAAATGTGCAAGTTATCTCGGAGAGACTATCTCAAGGTCACCCAGACATCCATGACGCCATAATCACCTCAGTCAACTCCTGTCATTCCATCAGCCTTGCGGCGATCAAGCACAATAACATTATAACGATCGAGTCGTTCATATCTGGTGTTCGTGAACACGAGTTCCAAATATAACGGCGATCAATTGGCCCCCAATCAAAATTGCGCACGGTACGATGACGTAGTTAAACAGCGACGTATTGAGCAGCATATTTAGTAAACGGAGATATTGTGTTGCCTGGAGCAAGCCCTCCCATCAATACATTCTGGGGAGCGATGTTGTGACGTCATCATGCAACTAAGTCGCATGGGACCAACGTTAAGGCGATACGAAAACGTTGTTCTTTGCGGGCTAGTTTAAACTGAAATATTCCCCTAAAATGATTCTTTCGACCTAGTACCTTTAATAAAACATTTTCATCTGAAAAATAGCGTTGGTTTGCGCTAGAGCTGCAAAATTATTGCTGAAATGCGCTTCCAACCTGTCCCGACAGGGAGATGAGGTAACCCATTCACCAGCGATTCATCCCGACGAACTCTAACCGAAAGTGTGCAGAAACAGCCTGTGCACAAGAGTGCAACATGCAACAACAACAACATAGGGTGAGGATGAGATACGGCGGGCCAGACGGGCTCGCAGCACCCTGGGACGCGCATTGAGAAGTTGAAACGCACATTTTACGGCTTTGAGGGGAGGGGGCGTTGTCAGGGCGTATGCAGACATGGTCCGCCCTAATGGGGGTAGTGAGTGGTGAATCCGGGAGGCTTAAATACAGCGCGTGCTATTTCAGTTCAAGGTGGCAGATTTTCCTGCAAACTGGGGCTATTTCTGACAAGTTTTGCAATTTCTGCCAGTCAAAGAGTCTTGGCCCACGTCTCAGCTCCGAAATAGTCTTGGAAATATATTAGGGCGGTCGGGGTATTACTTTCTGCCCACCATTTTTATCTAACTTATTCAACGTTAGAAATCTGCAAGTTAACCAACACGTAGAAAGACCATAGCACAGCAACAGCGAAATTCTTGGCATCTGCCTTCCTCACATTATCTCATTTTCACATTTCACTTCATATAGGTACTGCAGTGAGGGGACATATGGGCAATCATTTGCTTAGAAATGAATTCAGTGTAACCAATACGCATGATAGCTATTTATTTACATTATATATTTCTTTTACAAAAACGCATTACATATAAATACTCCGGCGCGTTGACCACGACGAATATGGTGCAGGTGCTGGAACTAGAACATGTGGTATAATAGGACATATTTTTGGAAGCAGATCTGGTATTGATTTACCTTTGGAAGCTTTAAACTGCAAAATTGCAAAATATTTTCACATAACATTAAAATAGAGATGTAGAACAGGATTGCCACTCAGTTCATTGGTGAAATCTCCGGTTTCAATCACGTAACTAGCATCTGCCAACCTTTTCGTAGAATCGACTAAAAACCATACTGCGGGTTTCCAAACTTTAGTCCCATGGTGACGTCATATCTGCGAAGCTTTTTACTTAAGTAGCCTTGCTCTAAAGCAGCCTTTTCCATTTAAAAGTGTACCAATAGATATACGTGAGCTTATTTCGCATTATCTGATGCTTGCTTCAATATCTTCAAATGTCTTTCCTTCCTTTAAGAATCAGTTGCAAGCAAAATATTAGGAGCTAGCCACCATCTGCTCTTGGCCATCCCCCACTGAACTAGACAACTTCACGAATTCAATTGTCAGGATCCGCCTCGGTCCAGTCCTGCTGGTCTAGATCCAATCCGCCCGCCAACCCACCTTTCACATTTCTCAATCCTGTCCGATCCAGTTGGCCTGACCAGACAAATATACCAGTGAATCCGTGCCAGCCCGCTTCCACAATGATGCCTTTTTAAGTTAAAAAAGCAGAAAATGTCACTTATTTCACTATTTTAGATTTCATTCATAAAAATGCGCAATAATTTGAAATAAACCAGTAGGTGCTAACATGCTTAACACGCCATGCTGCCGGTTGGGAATACAATTTTGCATGAACATAAAAATAAACTAGACTTGACAAATTACTTTACAAATTACAAGTACCACTACGTCAGAGGGGCCAAAGCCTCTTATGGTTTCAATGACCTAAAGGCACGAGCACATCATCTAACAAACTGCAGGTTAAATGCAACCAGCATGTTTACACTTGCCACTCGCCAGTTTCAGCGACAGCCCCTTTGCAAGCGCAGGACGAGGGCCTATCTAGTTCACATTCTGAATAAACAAAACGGCCATCTTACCTAAGATAGGTTATTTCATATGGATATCCGTTCTCGGATACATCACCTGGTGAAACAACCTTAACTGCCAGCAGTGTTTCCCTAGACTACGGGTTCCGTCAAAACTATAATCCACGTGCACAACTGTTCACTGGTATGTGACTGCGGTTTTTCTTTCTCTCGACGAAAATGAAGCAGCTGTTTTCTTTTTGAATCCGATTGCTAAAATGCCAGATACCAACAGGACATTCTTTTTTGCTTGCAAAAGAAAAAGGATACGGAAGCTATGTTGAGCTGTAATTGCGCGTTGCACAGCTGCACGAAGTCATATTTTTACAGCGAAAAAATGTTTCCCAATATGAGATTTTTTAATTTAATTTTTTCGTTGCTCACCGCACGCTGAGATAGGTAGAACAAAACTTTATTAGATTGTTCAGCGTTTTAGTCCAGTTGTGTAACGTCTCTCGTGCGTCGTGAGTGCATCATGCCCTGAGTTGAATTCTCGCATATTCAAAAATGTGGTGCGAGAGCCAGGTACAATTTTTCGAGAGCTTTCACCCGTCATCTGCCATGGCCACTGGTGGTTTAATCCCCGATCAACATGCTATCCACTTGCCAAGGGCTTTGATGATCGCAGAAGCTACTCCCCAATCTTACCAAGTGTTCAGTTGAGGTATGAATGGAAGATCTTGGGTAGTATGTTCACTCCCGCTTGAAATGGATCAGTTAAATCGGCACACTTCATTGAAAACCACTGCTCGTCTCATAAATTTCGTTCACCGACCAGGTAAACAGAAACTATAGTGCTGCCATTTAGTTAATTTTGCTTAAATTTTCTCGGGCAGAAAGTTGGCTTTCAAAACTTTATGGTGCGCTTTAGCCAACAAAACATGCTCCTGCCCAGTTTTTCTTCTCTGAAATGCAATATCTCCCACTGGGGCCTTAGGCTGATTGCTGGCAAGGTCAGAATGAATGGTAGTGATGTGGTAATAAAATAGGTCAGTGGCTCATTAGGCATTTTGGTTACATTTTAAGGAATGAGACCTCTAGTTTTACATAACAGCATGCATGAGTGTCATCCATTTATACACAATTGTTAATGCGACCTGTTCATCAGAAAATTTATTTGTAGCATATGTGGCTGAGCTATGTACTATTTATCCTGTTTGTACTTTGTTTGGAATTTAATCTACGGTATGATACTGGTTTAAAGACACTTTTTGACTTAACGCACCTATTGGGAAGTCCAGGGATCATTAACTGACGATTTATAGCTGGTTTGGTTTCAATCCGTCTAGGCTGGCAAATTTCAAAATCCGGTCCGGTCCTAACCCATGCTTTGTCGGAAATTTCTGACTCGGTCCAATCAGGTCCGCGGATGGACCACAATCCGTGGATTGATTCAATCCGCAAAATACTCTACAGTGTCGTCATCGCGTAAGCTAAACAATTAGGCTGAAATTGAGCCAGGCAAGTTGGACGCGCTCTCCGAAGTTAGAAAGTGTGTGCGGCAGACTTACGAAGTCCAGCAGCTGAGACAGTTTCTCAACCGAAAGTTGGTGAGTGGTGGAGTTTCGCTTTGTGGACCACTTCTCATGTGCCAGGTCTAATTCCAGAATCCACAGAGGCGGCACAATGGAGCACAGGTACAGGAAGACGCTGGGGCAGAACCTGGGAACAAACACATCGGGATCACTTACCATGCATTACCTCCGAAAGCCACACGCCAGCGGAGGCAAGACAGTAACCAGGAGTTCGAATTAGACAAGCATCACTGGCAAGTACATATGTGATGTCGATCTGCGGACAAAGCCAAATCAAAATTGCATAATTCAAGACAGTGATTTCAGCTAAGCGGTGCAATGAACTCCACACCTGCATGGGACACATAATTCAGTTCGCAATGCGCGTGACTGACTACGAATAATCTGTTGCAAGGGCTATAGGCATGCTCTCGTCATGTCTGCAGAGAGTGAGCCCTCTCCAATGATTTCGTGAACATCCTTGCGCCACTTGTCTGATCCTTGGCTGTTGCAACCCGTCCGTTATTTCGACGTTACCTTCCTAACAATGTTGATGATCGGATGTAAATCTGGCCGGGAATATTTGAGTTTGGCACCTGCCTTCATTTCATCTTTCAATTTACTAGCCACAAAGGACAAAAAACGTGGAGTGGATACTAACGCGGGCACACGAGCGTCTGCGGGTGTGAAACGGACCGCCCCTTCCCAAGCCCACAAGACGGCACCATCGGCGCCGCCCCTCCCGCCCAATTCTTCAAAAGCTAACATAGGGCGCCGCGGGCGCGAAAAGCGGCCAGTTCTGCCAGAGCAAAATCGCGGCAACAGGAACAGCAATCAAGATGCATTGCTACAAAAGTAATATCAAAAAGCCCGATCCAGCTCACAAACAGTTCACACGTACGTTTCCAATCGGCCAACATCAGCTGGTCAATGCAAATTGTTTGCATGTCATGAACAGTGCCGGAAAGGAGGTGGATATCCGCAGCGCCGCTCAGCATTGTGAATATCCACCTTCTTTTCCGGTTCTCCATACTCGAGGTATCGGCTCTCTGTGGGTGCGGTCTGAGCCTATAACGTTCGACTAAACTTCCCCCAAGTCCTAACTTCTCCCAAAATTTCGGTCACTTTGGTTTGCGCCCCTGATTTCAACACCGGAACTTACACACAAACTTGGTTGTTTCCAATGTATTTTTTGTTCATCTCTGTGTTATCTCTTAGTTGGTCTCATCTGGCCCTCTTAGCAGACCAAAGCAGTTGAGACACCGTTGAATAGGGGTCGAGACCTCGATGCGCCAAACTGACTCAACTACACAAGTCGTACAGACTTCCCATCCAATTTCGGGGGGCGAGACCGTCTGTCATTAATCTGAGTAACTAGCCAAACCCTGAATTGTGGTCTGGTTCTAAAATAGATACACTGTTAAGATGAAGAAATAACTACTTTCTTTTAGCCATAACATGATGTAATTTTTGCAGTATTTTCTGAATATTCTCTGTCTAGTGCTCTTGCAGTCATTTTATTTGACAAGGAATTTTTTGAGCTCACCGAAACCGTAACGACTCTTTTAGGTTATCTGAGATGAGACTATACCCAGGAACCTGTCCGCCGCGCACCCCAACAGGTACTGGCCTAAATTTTGGGACCCTGAAAGATATGACCAGGCTGGCCACGCACTCTGTGACGAAGCCTTTTATACCATTTTTTAAATTTATTATGTCCATGAAGGCTTCCGGGTAAGTGAACAGCAGGTGGTGTGGCTGTGTCCCTTCCCCTACAGGGAGCATGCCACCTTTTTTTTACTTTTCACATAGTGCTAGATTAGACGCGTCCGATTCGATGGGTGATGACAGTTTCCTCGAGCTCCTTCTGAGTAGCTCCGAATTTCAATTTGAAGTAGCCGCTCTTGCGGGAGAAGTCTTATTAGACTTCCAGCTCATCACTATGGGAGTAATACTTCCATTTGCCTTCTTTTTTCCAACGTGTATGTTCCGCAATGCTTGTAACACACTTATTTGTCAAAATGGTTGCCTAATTAATACTAAACAGCTTAATAACTCCTTTTAGTGAAAAATATGCAAACATGATGCTATCATCCCGCGCATTTAACTAAATGCCATACTAAGGCATTTATTTCTCCCGTGGATAAATGGCGTTTACCACCGGGGCTTTTTTCAAAGCGCACTTTGGTTGTGGGAAACGAAGTACCGCATGGTTTATAATGACGCACTTGTTCAAACTTCAGCCAATACACTTCTCGGTAAGTGACTCCTGCCTCCCGCTGTGTCAATCACAGACGCTCTTTCGGACTGGCATCACTTATGCCAGTAGAGGCGTCACTTTTAAGCCCACATGACCGCAGTGTGTGGTTTGAACAGCTCAAAAGTGGTACCTCTAATCCGAACAGCTGACAATGACCTTCAACAGATTCTGCCGTAGTCATATCGACGGCTGTTGTCATGACGACGGCGATCACGACAGCTGCAGCTGTCGTGGACTCAGGATACCATTTGAGACCACCAAGAAAGGAAGAAGTGTAGTGCTGTTACAAAGCGTTGATAGCATACTTTGGTGGTACTGCATGGTGCTATAGGGACACCACCCAATGCCATCACTGACGTAAATGGCCCTGAGGTTTCACCAGAGTATATTTCTGAAATATGCTCCTAAGGTTGGACAATCCCTTTAATCAAGACTATCAAAGAAACGCTGTCTGGGATCAAGCGATGATGGCTGATAGCCGTCTGGCCCTGACCTCATCACAGAAGCATTCTCAGCTGCTCAGCACTTATTTAACCTGTCGTAATAAAAATACCAGTAGAGGGGTCCACCACTTATCCTGCCGTGAACCAAAGAGCACCAGAGCCACACACCGCTTGGTTTGCTGTGATTCAGAGGTCACCCGGCCACCGCTACTGGACCTTCCTGGAACCAGAGATAACCAGTTCCCCACCGCGTAACCTGACATGACCCAAGCATCACGGCAACCACCCATCAATTGATCAGACGTGATTCAAAGGTCAACACAGTCATGTGTCACTTGACATGCCGTGACCCTGCAAGAAGCAGAGCCACCCACCACTTGTCCGATGCGACCAATAAACCAGCTTAGTTACCACCATTTGACCTTTCGTGGTCAGCCGTCACCAGTGACCCACTGCTTTATCTAGCTTGACCCAGTGCCCAGTAGAGCCACCAATCATTTGACCTGACGCGGCCCAGAGGAAGGCCTCGTATACTCATCTTTCCGTGACCTGGAGACCAACAGCCACCCACCACTTCAGCTCCTTTCCGGACCGGCCGCAGACGGAGACCATGCCTTCGAAGATGAGGAGCAGGACACCGGTCAGCAGGAACCAGTAGGCGGTGTTGCCGCCCTTCACGTCCACCACCTTCCAGACCGCGATGAAGGAGTGCACCACGAACAGGCCGCGCGCCAGCAGAGCCTTGATGATGCTGAGACAGGCCATGGCGGTGACTGAGCACGGCCGTCGCCGCCTCCGCCTCCGTCGCGCCTGTTTGGCGCCGGTCGCGGCCGCTTGTTATCTCAGCGGCGATGTGTACGGCAGACGGCGGGGCGTCCGCGGTCGGGCCCCGCTCGACCGCCCCGGCAGGGCACCGGCACAGCGAGCCCTTTGTAGCTGCGGCCGGCGGCGAGGCTCCCGCCGCATACCGCGGCTCCCGAGCCGCGCCACTCGGCCCAACGCTGACACGCTGCGGAGCGAACGGTATACACCCGCGCATACTGACGGCCTTCAGGCGGCCGGTAGGCCATGCTCTAACACGCTCTCTGGAGGCGTCTTCTGCTGTGTGTGTGTGGTCGCGGGGCTCTCCGGACCTCTGGGCGGCAATTCACAATCCTATTGGTTTGGATGTCTTTCTTCGTGTGGTTTGTTTTTGTACCTTATTGAATTCCATCCTGATAGCACAGTTTGTTATGGTGCCTCTTCCGATTCGCTCACCTATGGCGGGGCGGGATCGACTAAGTTTAAGCAATCCCGTTAAAGGTCATACGACGTCATAGGTTAGACGGACCGTGCCAAGCATACCGGCACGTTTTCTGCCGCTGACCTAGAATTTCACGATTAGATCCTGGGGTCAACTCTCGCGCAACAAGCACCTCTTGCCGTGTGATCTAATCCCAGAAATCCATTCAATGAAAGGTTGTGGCCAAATCTTCCCAAACAGAACAGAAGAGGTTTCTCAGATTCTTCATAGCTTTCCTGGTATATCAATACCCGTGCCTCAGACAGGGGCACACTCCAGACACCAGTTGTTATCGCCTACAGACCTCATCAGCTTCTTGACCGATGCCCTTCACGGTTGACGTACCGAAGCAGCCGACAGCGCCGCTGGCCGGAGACCCGGCGGGTCGCTGTCGTCCCCGCCGTCTCTCCTCTCTCTCTCTCGTCTGCCTCTCTCCGGGCGGCGACAGGTCGGCCGGGTGTCGATCGATGCACCGCCGGCCGCACCGTCGCCGCCCGGCCCGCCCCGCCATCGGAGATCTATGGGCCGACAACCCTCCGGATCAGCGCGTTTCACGCGCGGCCTGGCGGCGTCGGCGGCGGCGGGCACGCACGCCCAGCTCGCGCGACTCTGCCGGCGGGCCCTCCCCGCCGTCCTCCCACAGACACCGGACCTCCCTCGCCGACTCATGTCCCGACTGATTGGCCGCGTGGTTGCTGTTGCATCCCCCGGGCACTGCTCCCCTGGCAGGTTCACCGAAGAAGACCCTCACACCACGGCATGCCATGCTCTCGCCGGCAGAGTTCTTGTGCTCCTTTTCGGGCTGTGTGTTCTTTCCGACACACTTTTTGTTCTCATTAGGAACGGTATTCTCTCACGGACTTGGTTTACCTCCTGGGAGACCAAGATCGTCTCGACAGGCCTGGCGTGTTCATGTGACGCTGAGTCCTCCACTGCCAGATATCACGTACTGCCTGTCAGACCACGCATTCTCGTTGGCGATGCTCGTGTCCCGGCAGCGCCCATTCATTCATAACAGGCTTCATGTACCCTCCGCGTGGCTAGCGCCCCCGCCCTCTGACAGACTCGTGTGATTTTTTGGCGTGTTTATGGTTCTCCCTGACATACCCGGATCGGGTTTTGCCGACCTTAGAGTCCTGTCCAACATAGCCCGTGTCTTGCCTGGCGGACGGGACGTTTCGATCCGCAGCCGTGGCCATACCGCCGATTGGCTGCAGTGCTGCAAGGTACGCCGAACATGGCCCGCTCTGAACGCCGGAGCTCAGCTGGCGCCGGGGCCGGCCGAGGCTTAGATTGACCCAAATCGGGCTGAGAGTGCCTTGATCAGAATTGATGCAGCTGAGGCAGCTGCAAAAGGATGCAATACTGCGGCCGTGTCAGCCGGCATTCGGCGCTATGGGCTCTAACAGGCGGGCGGATCGCCATCACGGGGCAAATGTGCATCACGGGTCTGAATCCCTCTCGGATTGTCAATGCCTCACGGCCCCACACGCATTAGCCACGAGTCTCTGCATCTCTTTGGGTGTACGCTTGCCCCGTGCAAAGCTACTGTTGTTCGCTTCGGTCCCCGAAATATGACGCTCATAGCACACAAACGCTTGAAAGTACTGAGAACTCCGAAATTGCATTCGGGGAAAATTCGATACTCTTTAACACTACCGTCCATGCTTCTCCATCCCTATTAGTAACTGTGCTTTCATAAGTGAAATTATAAAATGAATCATTTGTAATCACATTATTTGAATATGTGGACAAGGAGCTGCCTAAGCTTGCTTGGAAGCTTCATTTTGAAACCTTTCACGAATGTGGCGATTTAGTGTAACTCACAGGCTTTCTCCATGGAAAGCCGATGAATAGGTCAGCTTGCAAACGCTTTGCCAATAATTTCCATAATTTGATGTGCACTTTCCTGATCGGACAAAAAGATCGCAAGTGTCCCTTTTCAAGCATTCTTTGGACATCTCTTTTACTCTAGGGCTCACCGCGTTCACTAGTCACGTGACCACCTGCTGCGGTGGGTGAATTGCCGCCCTTCCAAAGGTGTTGTGAACTGAATAGGTGAAGATCGGGACGTGCGACAGCAAGACTGTAAGGTGTGTTCATCACCACCTGCTGTCCAGTTCTGTTAGTTCTTCCCCGTTCCACTTATCACGTGGGGGCGCACATTGTCTTGCAGTCCTTCTAATCCATGCCGTTGCTTTTACTGGCTCTTTCCAGTCACACTCGGAGCACTGGTTCGTAGCCCTGCGAACAGGCAATCTTGGGCAATTGTTTTTTAGAAGCATGAGTTGGAAGAGAAGGAAATGCAGAATGTAAGCACAGTTGGCATTCTTGTCACCCTGTCGCCTTTCTCCTTGAGCCATTCTGTCCTTTCACAAAGTAAATAGTACGATACACGATGCCCATGGGTTCATCGTGTTACACAGTTTTTCAACATTTCTGGGACCTGCATCCTCGCAGGTGAGGAGAAAGTAGCATTCCGCCCTTGCTCATATGTCAGCCAAGAGCGTCATCAACGGTATGGAGACAGAAAGGGTCCTTTTTCCGGGAGCCTTGGGTTGCTCACGCCAGGCGCAAACGACGATCGGTTCTCCCTCAGCCCTACTCATGGCCTCAGTAAACAGGTAAGTCGGATTCAGTGTAACGCCCCAACTTTAACTTGGTGGAGAGTGGCCAGTGGTTGAGTGTGGATCTATTCATGGTGGAGAGTAGTCACTAGCACCCTCTTATTCGGCACTTGCCAGAGCCCCGACTCGCCTCTTCGGGACATCGGCGCTGGCCCTGCCACCGTCTCGTGCCGCGGTGGAGATGGCTTAGCTCGACGACAGGGTACCTGCCTGTCGAGGCCGCGATGATGAGACGTCATTTTACGTCACGTCTCATCACGCCACATTACGTCACATCACGTCACGTCGCATCGCATCGCATCACGTCACGTCGCATCGCGTCACGTCACGTCGCATCACGTCACGTCGCATTTCGTCACGTCACGTCACGTCGCGTCATGTTACGTCACGTCACGTCGCATCACGTCAGGTCGCATCGCGACACGCCACGTCACGTCGCATCACGTTACGTCGCATGGCGTCATGTCGCGTCACGTCGCATCGCATCACGTCACGTCACACCGCGTCGCATCGGCAAGCGGCTGGCCGGTGCACCTGGGTCGTGGATCGGGCGCCTCGGAGACGGCCCCATCCCGCGGGGAATCGGGGGGCCCCGCTACAATGACGCCATGCAACATGCAGGCGGTGCAGGCCGAGGCGAGATTGCATGTTTCATTTACCCGGCGCTGGCCTGGTGCGAGATTAGACGCGGCTTCGGGCGCCCCGCCGGGAGAAAGGCCGACAATGGCGCTCCGTGAGACGGCGACGGAAATGTGGGGCCGAAGGAAGGCTGATGTCGGATGGAAATGCCGCGGCAAGGCTGCGACAGTGTGCGGGAGCAAGGCTTGTTTCCGGGCAGCCGCTGATCGACCGGCTAGCGGCGACGCCGGCTAGCCAGTCTTTGGGAGGGTGATTGTTGAAAACACACGCGTGTGGATGCAAAACGCCGGCTTGGGATGCACGAATCAACTCCGTAAACAGCTCGGCCAGGATTATAGGATGATAAACGTAAAACATTTTGTGTGATTCAAACACGTGCATGGTAAGGCGTGAAGTGCATTTGCGTGGAGCAGTATACATATAGATAAGACAATATTGTTAGCTTTATTTCTTGTAGAATAACCATGGGAAAGAAAAGATGACGGCATTGATATTTCGGCTACAAATTACTCAAGGCACAATAAGCTCACATTCGTTTTGATGAAGGCATGTACCCGAAATATCAATACGTCCATCTCTCCTTTTGCTGTTAATTCTAGGAAAAACGAGGCTAACGGTACTATCTAATCTAAATTCCTATCACGTATAACAAATTCTGGGTGCATCTGTCAAAGTTCTTCAACTAATTGGACAACAGTTCCTCTCTTGCTAAAAAGTGAACAAATGAAAAGGTTTAAAAAGATAATAGGTAAATAAATATTTATCGCAATGAAAAGTCGCCAGTGACGTATTTCCATGCAATTTTTCTCAAGATTCACCAGTTTTCCAGCTTTACATGGTAGCAATTTGCTTCCTAAGCAACCGGCTGGCCACCGTTCAATCGGGCAAGACCTCGGAAAACCGGCTCTGTTCTCCGGACCTTGTGATAAATTTAACTCACGTTAATTAAATTTGCAAAGATGGTGATACATTTTCAAGGCACACTAAAAATTAAACGCAAATCCGGGCTCCTGTATTAGTCATTAGCCATCATCGGGTCACAAAATTGGCTCTGTGGCTAGCCGCCGGCGCCGGGTCGGCTCAACGCTGACGTGAAAACCGACAAGCCGCAACCGCCCTGGGTAGGAGGAAGGCCAATACGAGACCTTCGGCCAATTTTTGGTGACGTCATGCCGGAGCAAGGTCGAGGCCTTGGTCCGACCGCGGTGATGTCATGTCAGAGCAAGGCTGAGGCAGCCCGTCCAGGCTCGACAACATACGGAAGAAGGGGTGACGAAGTCTCCGCCCAGGCTGAGGTAATGTCAAGCTTGAACGTGGCTGGCTTAGGCTCCAACGGCACGTTCAGGTAATATCGTACCCAAGCCAGGCCGGGGCGGGCTCCTGGGACAAGCAGAGGTCATATCGTAGCAGGAGATGGCTAAGGTATGACCCCGGGTCAGGCTAAGTGATGCAATGTTGCCGGAGAGCTGAGGCGGCCCCTGAACCATGCTACGGTAATGCGCGGGGATATGGCTGAGACAGGCTCGCTGATCAAGTTGTTGGCGTAATACCGAGAGGAAAAGCAGAAGCTGTGAGGCGTGCTTTGACGGCTGATTGAAGTACTATCGTGCTGGGGAAAGAGCTTGGCAGGCCTCTGGACCAGAAGGGGCAGCAGCATAAGGAGGTGCGATCGATTCAAACTTCTGGTAGCGCCCCGCTGACTAAGATCGTGCCGCAGCATCATAGCAGGCCGAATCCACTCAACTCCTCAACCGGTGGACCTCATGTTTGTGCAAAACCTTGAGGTAGCTTGATATGAGTGGAACGACTTTTGCACTGACCTGGACGCGTCACATTGAAAGAAAGCAAGGCCTCTCAGGCCTCTTGGGCAGGCCTCTCAGGCTGGCTGGATAGTGTCGCACGGGTGCAGGGTCGAGGCACACTCCCAAGCCCAGAGCAGTGGGACAATACCTGTTGTGCCGAGGCAGGGTTGAGGCGAGCCTCACGAAACTGCCAAGCGGCACGGGCCGGGGCCAGCGGCGCGTGGGGCGAGCTCCGATGGAGGGACGGAGACATGTCTTCAGGGAGCGTGCTGCAGTGCCGGCACGTGCCGTGGGTGGACGTTGCCAATAACCTCTCGCAGGAACATTAGAGCGATGGCCTGGATGACTGGCTCCGGGAGCATTGTTGTAAAGACTGGCTTCATGAGGCGGGCTGCGGGGTTATGGCGCACATCAGGAAGGTGTGGAGAGCGGCTGGAGAGAAAATGGTCGAAACAAATGATTGGCGGGGCGAGTCTGAAGTAGAGACGTACCGGAGACAGGCTGAATAAAAATATTGCGGGGCTAAGATTATCAACAAATGTGAACGATGCTTGGCTTGTGTGCTTGATTGGCTTGTCCGTTTCTCAACACGTCGCTAACTCGAGTAGTAACATGATAATATACTGATGGCTTCTGGAAACTATACCTGCTCTACGTCCAACACTAAGTGCATTCACAACAACCAGTACATTAAAAATAAAAAAATCACTTCAGTGCCAGTGGTACCGATATGTATGATATGCAGGGTCTTGGTCTGCCCCTTCCTGAGTTCAGCAGTGTACCACCCCTTCCAAGTACACCACAAGTTTTCAGGGAGGGGGTGGTGTTTCCCCGCACGGTTAACCTAAGCGGTTGCTCGCTTCAGCTCGGCTGTCAGCCTCTCTCCAAACAAACGTTGAACGACAGCGCGGTGATCTCTGCCGAGCTTCCAGGTAAATGTTTGGTTTTGAGAGTAAGCTTGGTCACATGGTGCTCCCAAGAAGCGTATGGAACTAACATTGGGGGCTTAGCCACATAGCGCCCCCAAGAAGCGTACACAACTAACGTTGGGTATATGCCAACAAGTGCGATCATCGCAGAACGATTATCCGGCAAAGGCAACCGTAATGAATGGAAGACACACTTGCCCCAAGAAGACCACAAGGCGCATAGAAGCGTTGCTATTTTTGACAATGACCAATAGTCTAGACCATCTTTCCAAGCCCACCAGGCAAACTATTGCCGTGAGGTGAACTATGCTTAAGCGTATTTAGATCGCCTCTATTATGCTCGCTATAAGTGACACTAGTTTTGTCCGAATCTGTTCATGCACTAAAACTCGATTTGTTGGATGAGGCAACGGTCTCTATGTGCTTTTTATTCAAGGCGTAGTCCATGCCTCCTCGATTGGAAGAATTTCTTGGATAAACGACCTCACTAAGCAGTGTTTACGTGAGCCCTGACCCCGTCACCCCATCGTGAACATCAAGGTCAACAGCGGAATTTCGCGACGAAAGCTTAACCTGTCGCAACGCTCGCCACAGCCCATCGCGCCGTCCGAGGTCACCTGATCTTTAGAGCAACGCTCGCCACAGCTCATCGCACCGTCCGACGTCACCTGATCTTTAGAGCAGCGTTTGCCACAGCTCATCCCGCCGTCCGACGTCACCTGATCTTCAGAGCAACGCTTGCCACAGCTCATCCGCCGTCCGACGTCCTCTGATCTTTAGCGCAACGCTCGCCACAGTTCATCGCGCCGTCCGACGTCACCCGATCTTTAGAGCAACGCTCGCCACAGATAATCGCGCCGTCCGACGTCACCCGATCTTTTGCGCAACGCTCGCCACAACTCATCGCGCCGTCCGACGTCACACGATCTTTTGCGCAACGCTCGCCACAGCTCATCCGCCGTCCGACGTCACCTGATCTTTAGCGCGGCGGTTGCCAACGGCAGGAGTCGTCCTAGCCAGAAGCAAACTGCGGGCGCTTAAAGCTCCCCGAACTCACCCCGCGCGAGGAGTTGAACCGGAAGGCAGGCGCTCTTACCAACAGGGCTATCGAGCCAGACGGATTGTTCGTTTTCCGGACGGATCGGGAATTGTTTTCCCCATGCTGTTACAATTTACTCCGTCTTTGAAGATTTCTTTACAAGTCCATGTATGCACTACACTTTGCAATTTAAACTGCAATTTTTGTGCAATGAATTCGCTCCAAACCAGCGCGATCTATGGGCCGTTCCTTTTCTGCTTAGATTTGAAAATCCATCTGATCAAGTTTCGACTGGCCCTGTTCCAAGTAAAACATGTGACATGAACAAATTTAAGGCAAATTAAAACGCTAGCTGCACCACCAAGACTATAACAAGTGGGCCACACCCGAGCTCTTTTTTTCAACTATGTTAAAACGTTCAAATGTCCTATAGTCTTTCGCATTCCTCTGTTGAGACTACGAGAACCCCAAAAGGCGTACACGCAAAACTCTGGAGCAGTGGTGAATAAAGTGTCCCAAACATGAAACTTCCTAAAAGTGCGTCCTATCGAGCCATACGCTGCGGATACGACTGGTAGAATCTGGTAGAATCCCCCTCCCCCGCCGTCTCACATTATGATGCCTGTGTCTGCCTCCGCCAGTGCCTCAGATCAGTGGTGTTTGTAGAGCATGCCAAGTTGTTGGGACGGGATTTGTGTGTTTGGTGCAGCACTAAGATGAACATAGATAGAAAATTAATCCTTCATTATGTCCTTTTATTATATGTATGATATATATGTACACACAAAAACACACACACACACACATACGTAATCTTTATTTAGGATTGTTCTTATCCTAGCAGCTCTCTCGTGTCGTGGTGCGACCGCCTCGGCAACATGTTGACTCTGCTGGGATGTCATAGCCACTTTGTTATCACTAAACGGCTCGCTTAGCACTGCCCAGATTGAACCCTGGACCATCGACTTACTACCCGCCTTGGGCACTTGCAAGCAACTTTTTTCATCTCCGTCTGAATTTTTTTGCGATTTACTCTTACAAGTATATGGCCGGCAAAAGCCTAACATATACGGTCAAAACGCTGTGTACAATGGGAGAAAACTCCGTGAGTGGTTATTCTTATCCCGGCGCCAATTGTTGAATACCAGGATCGTGAGAGATTGCAAGAGTATGTGTTCAACTCACGGCCTGCCGTTTTCCGATGCAGAAAACAAATATAAACTTACGCATCAGTTCTGTATCAGAGCTACCCGTCCAACCTCTGCAATAAGAGTCGTGTTATTGTTGTTTTGAGATGAATGGAGTCCAAGCTGCAGACAGCCAGAGACAGAGCTAAAAGCACAATAGAGTGTATAAATCTTCCCCGCTACTCGATCATGGTGACCGCAGCACGCAAGCTACTGGGCAGCCTCGTGCCACGGCCATTAGTCATGAACTGCTCTTAGGCAGACAAAAGTGTGGGCGAATGATTCAGGTCCTAAAGAAAACAGAATGTTTTTTCAGTGTGGTACGGAAGATGCGCACAAGTACCAGTCACGAGAGATCTAGTTCAGACTTTTAGAACGTCACTGGTTTCGCCAAAGCTACCTCCTGCTCTTGTCCCAGCAACAATAATTGGAATTTCCGCCACAGTCCAAATGTGTCATTCACGTGTTAACCGCTGCTGACGTCGCCCGCGTTGTCATGCCGAGGAGATCGTCACATGCACATTGTGGAACAGGCTGCTGCGAGTGTCGTGTAAATTGATTTGGTTGCTTCTTGATATGTTCTGCTCCCCGTGGTAATATGAAAACTCGAGCAAAGCTGCTCCCTTTTCCCGCAAAGCATGTCATTTTGAGCGCAGTCCCAAAACACAGTTTTCCAAAATTCGCTGACAAAATCGATTTCATGTGGTTTCATGACTTCAAAAGTTTAATACCGATGCTTTTAGAACCGGTACTGTTAGATGCTAGGCCAAAGTCAGGTCATGGTTTCGGCGAAGTCAATTTCTAGGAAATCGTTTAATCTGATGCAACAACGAAATATTAGACGAAGCCACACGCATTTAAGACGCGTTCTTGGGTAACTTAATTTTGAATAAGCAAATTACTTTGACCTAAGATCAGGTATGAAGGGCAGACCAAGGTCAAAACCAACCTGTTTTCTTACTCTAGGCTTTGCTGTACGGGATAGTTTCTGGTGCTCATTTCGAGTCAAGTGATAGCAGGAGCGGCATTATGCATGTTCCATCGATTTCTTAGAGGTCATAATAGGTCATTGACCTAAAATGACACAGGTCGACATGTTTTTTGAGAACATACAGCCTAGCTTAATCTTTGTCGCTTATTCAAATGCAAATTCAGATCATCCTTGTATTATTTTGGACACTATGACCTTCAAAAGGTAAAACAAGGTCACTGACCTGAATGAGCATGTGACCTTTGGCTTAGAAACGGTAATCTAGGTTCTGGGGTCACTTTGGAGATCAACCTGGAATTCAACCTTGTTTGACCTTATTTGACCGGAATGTAATGACCTAGGAAACTCAAGCTTTGACTTAAAGGAATTTACATACAGGTTAACACACCCTGTAAATTTGGTATATTTAGCTCACTTAGTTCCCGGGATCTCAGGAGATCAAGTTGACCCCCACCCGACAAAAGGGCATCCAGCTGGCCATCCGAGCGCGTGTTTAAGTAATTCCAGATACCTCTAGGTCAATCTCATATGTCTTATTTTTTGCCAAGCCACATTATGTCTTGGTTCACAAATTGTGACTCATTTTAAACATTCTGCATAACTTATCCTGTAATGCCTCAGTTACTGCACGAGTGAGTCAGTTGTGAACGGTGAGGCATAAGCTACCGGCTGTTGATTGCTGCATGCCAAGTGAGTGGTCAAGGTGTTCTCAGATATATTATATTGGAGCTGAAAATATGTTTTTTCAATATATGACTGGGGAGGTTATCGTCTGATTGGCATTGTGTACTCAACATATGCAATGATTGCCTTGCACCATTATCACAGGGTGCTACCACCCATGAAATAGGTCAAGCAGCAACTATGTCAATTCAGCACAGCTGCTTAATCAAATGTTTTATCAGCCTGCACTGTGTAGAGCAGGTCATTCTAAGGTCAAAAATTGGCTGAATTTTCTGGCATTATTCAAGCTTATGTGAAATTGTAAGATCAAGTTTTTCCCGATCAGAAGAATTAATATGCGTAAAATATTGGTAGGCTGTGCTGCGGGCTGTCTCACCCCACCTACGCCCATGCGTGCCTTCTCATTAGGCCGGAAACTTTTTTATTTTTTTATTTTGGACTTTTTTATTATATTTTTTATTTTGATCATTTTGACCAAATGCTATTTTCATGTTGTAGTTTTGTTTCATTCATCCGATAGTCCGGTCAGTGCATCAAGTGATGCCTACGGTACGGTAGGCATCATTTGATGCCTACGGTAATGATGCCTACGGTAGATTATCATGGTGCATTAGTCACTTTTGTCTCAGTTTTTTTCTGTAATATTTTAGCAACAAGATGAGAAGTGCAAATCTAACATTTGCCAGTACATTTCAACATTTGTGGGGGTGGTGGCCCCCATCACGAAATGCAATTGCTCTATTCAGTTGCCTGCAATACAAACATTGCATAAAACAGTAACCCGTGCTCGGTAAATGCATCCAATTTAAGTAGGGAAATGTTGTAATTAGTGGGGGTAATAGTTTGTGATGTGCCTGAAATTTACCGTTGGTTCAGCTAGGTAGAGAGTCTTTATGATCTGCGTTACATCTGATGCTGAAATAATGGAATCATTCAAAATGCACTGTTAATAACTTCATTATGGCAGTGTAGGATGGTTTCTTATTCAAGGCAGGATTTTGGCATTCTAACATTTGTAGAAGGTGAAGTTTGGGACAGATATTGCAATATTCTGAATGTTCGGCGGTAACTCAATCCTCAGCATTATGCCTATTACAAAACATCATTGCAAAATTTGCATCAACACAATTTTTTTGCAACAATTGCAGTACATATTGAGTGGGCGATGGAACAGAAATATTATGTCAGCAATTCACGTTGCATTGTGATAAGAATGTACATAGATGGGGTGTGGCTTCAGGGCAATCTAAGGTCCATTTGATGCTCTTATTGCCTTGAGCCAATGCTGCATATGTTTCCGACAATAATGTGTCCTCTAAATCCATCCCAGCTGCCCATTCCAGCTGCTTTGGTGTGCCTTTCCTTCCCTGGGATCAATGGATGGGATTTCGAGTTATAGATTACAAAGCTTGGTGGGGAATAGAACAAAATTTGTCATTATATTCATTTACCAAACATCTGTTGTGCAGGATTTCTAATGCGAAAGCCAACTTTTGGGGTTCAGTTTTCAGTGAAGCCTGTGATAAACATTTGCATTCTCCTTAGGTCTAAAAACCTTCCTGGAAATGCTTTAAGGGACCATGGTCACATAGGCCATATGTGTGTCAGGTGTTTCAGCTCTTGAAGATCGTTCGGTAAAGTTTTCAGATATTCTCTTTTCATGGCAACTGTACAGTACCAGCTCGCCATCATGGCACTTATCGTTATAATGCTAACTTTTTTGCTTTCAAGCAGAACTGGTTCCAAATCAGAGATGCTCGCAATATCACCGTGCCATCGCTGTTGTGCTGGTGCTGGGGCGGCAATGCCGGACCTCTACGGCAGTGACCACCAGAATCACAACTTAAACACCGAACAGTGCCTGGTCCTTCTTCGGGCCGCGTCGG
>NW_023596461.1:3728846-3745240 GCF_011947565.3 Pollicipes pollicipes
ACACCTGCATGGGACACATAATTCAGTTCGCAATGCGCGTGACTGACTACGAATAATCTGTTGCAAGGGCTATAGGCATGCTCTCGTCATGTCTGCAGAGAGTGAGCCCTCTCCAATGATTTCGTGAACATCCTTGCGCCACTTGTCTGATCCTTGGCTGTTGCAACCCGTCCGTTATTTCGACGTTACCTTCCTAACAATGTTGATGATCGGATGTAAATCTGGCCGGGAATATTTGAGTTTGGCACCTGCCTTCATTTCATCTTTCAATTTACTAGCCACAAAGGACAAAAAACGTGGAGTGGATACTAACGCGGGCACACGAGCGTCTGCGGGTGTGAAACGGACCGCCCCTTCCCAAGCCCACAAGACGGCACCATCGGCGCCGCCCCTCCCGCCCAATTCTTCAAAAGCTAACATAGGGCGCCGCGGGCGCGAAAAGCGGCCAGTTCTGCCAGAGCAAAATCGCGGCAACAGGAACAGCAATCAAGATGCATTGCTACAAAAGTAATATCAAAAAGCCCGATCCAGCTCACAAACAGTTCACACGTACGTTTCCAATCGGCCAACATCAGCTGGTCAATGCAAATTGTTTGCATGTCATGAACAGTGCCGGAAAGGAGGTGGATATCCGCAGCGCCGCTCAGCATTGTGAATATCTACCTTCTTTTCCGGTTCTCCATACTCGAGGTATCGGCTCTCTGTGGGTGCGGTCTGAGCCTATAACGTTCGACTAAACTTCCCCCAAGTCCTAACTTCTCCCAAAATTTCGGTCACTTTGCTTTGCGCCCCTGATTTCAACACCGGAACTTACACGCAAACTTGGTTGTTTCCAATGTATTTTTTGTTCATCTCTGTGTTATCTCTTAGTTGGTCTCATCTGGCCCTCTTAGCAGACCAAAGCAGTTGAGACACCGTTGAATAGGGGTCGAGACCTCGATGCGCCAAACTGACTCAACTACACAAGTCGTACAGACTTCCCATCCAATTTCGGGGGGCGAGACCGTCTGTCATTAATCTGAGTAACTAGCCAAACCCTGAATTGTGGTCTGGTTCTAAAATAGATACACTGTTAAGATGAAGAAATAACTACTTTCTTTTAGCCATAACATGATGTAATTTTTGCAGTATTTTCTGAATATTCTCTGTCTAGTGCTCTTGCAGTCATTTTATTTGACAAGGAATTTTTTGAGCTCACCGAAACCGTAACGACTCTTTTAGGTTATCTGAGATGAGACTATACCCAGGAACCTGTCCGCCGCGCACCCCAACAGGTACTGGCCTAAATTTTGGGACCCTGAAAGATATGACCAGGCTGGCCACGCACTCTGTGACGAAGCCTTTTATACCATTTTTTAAATTTATTATGTCCATGAAGGCTTCCGGGTAAGTGAACAGCAGGTGGTGTGGCTGTGTCCCTTCCCCTACAGGGAGCATGCCACCTTTTTTTTACTTT
The DNA here is from genome assembly GCF_011947565.3 of Pollicipes pollicipes. Taxonomy (NCBI): domain Eukaryota; kingdom Metazoa; phylum Arthropoda; class Thecostraca; order Pollicipedomorpha; family Pollicipedidae; genus Pollicipes; species Pollicipes pollicipes. The sequence continues at coordinate 3,730,303 of NW_023596461.1, forward strand.
TCACATAGTGCTAGATTAGACGCGTCCGATTCGATGGGTGATGACAGTTTCCTCGAGCTCCTTCTGAGTAGCTCCGAATTTCAATTTGAAGTAGCCGCTCTTGCGGGAGAAGTCTTATTAGACTTCCAGCTCATCACTATGGGAGTAATACTTCCATTTGCCTTCTTTTTTCCAACGTGTATGTTCCGCAATGCTTGCAACACACTTATTTGTCAAAATGGTTGCCTAATTAATACTAAACAGCTTAATAACTCCTTTTAGTGAAAAATATGCAGACATGATGCTATCATCCCGCGCATTTAACTAAATGCCATACTAAGGCATTTATTTCTCCCGTGGATAAATGGCGTTTACCACCGGGGCTTTTTTCAAAGCGCACTTTGGTTGTGGGAAACGAAGTACCGCATGGTTTATAATGACGCACTTGTTCAAACTTCAGCCAATACACTTATCGGTAAGTGACTCCTGCCTCCCGCTGTGTCAATCACAGACGCTCTTTCGGACTGGCATCACTTATGCCAGTAGAGGCGTCACTTTTAAGCCCACATGACCGCAGTGTGTGGTTTGAACAGCTCAAAAGTGGTACCTCTAATCCGAACAGCTGACAATGACCTTCAACAGATTCTGCCGTAGTCATATCGACGGCTGTTGTCATGACGACGGCGATCACGACAGCTGCAGCTGTCGTGGACTCAGGATACCATTTGAGACCACCAAGAAAGGAAGAAGTGTAGTGCTGTTACAAAGCGTTGATAGCATACTTTGGTGGTACTGCATGGTGCTATAGGGACACCACCCAATGCCATCACTGACGTAAATGGCCCTGAGGTTTCACCAGAGTATATTTCTGAAATATGCTCCTAAGGTTGGACAATCCCTTTAATCAAGACTATCAAAGAAACGCTGTCTGGGATCAAGCGATGATGGCTGATAGCCGTCTGGCCCTGACCTCATCACAGAAGCATTCTCAGCTGCTCAGCACTTATTTAACCTGTCGTAATAAAAATACCAGTAGAGGGGTCCACCACTTATCCTGCCGTGAACCAAAGAGCACCAGAGCCACACCGCTACTGGACCTTCCTGGAACCAGAGATAACCAGTTCCCCACCGCGTGACCTGACATGACCCAAGCATCACGGCAACCACCCATCAATTGATCAGACGTGATTCAAATGTCAACACAGCCATGTCTCACTTGACATGCCATGACCCTGCAAGAAGCAGAGCCACCCACCACTTGTCCGATGCGACCAAGAAACCAGCTTATTTGACCTTTCGTGGTCAGCCGTCACCAGTGACCCACTGCTTTATCTAGCTTGACCCAGTGCCCAGTAGAGCCACCAATCATTTGACCTGACGCGGCCCAGAGGAAGGCCTCGTATACTCATCTTTCCGTGACCTGGAGACCAACAGCCACCCACCACTTCAGCTCCTTTCCGGACCGGCCGCAGACGGAGACCATGCCTTCGAAGATGAGGAGCAGGACACCGGTCAGCAGGAACCAGTAGGCGGTGTTGCCGCCCTTCACGTCCACCACCTTCCAGACCGCGATGAAGGAGTGCACCACGAACAGGCCGCGCGCCAGCAGAGCCTTGATGATGCTGAGACAGGCCATGGCGGTGACTGAGCACGGCAGTCGCCGCCTCCGCCTCCGTCGCGCCTGTTTGGCGCCGGCCGCGGCCGCTTGTTATCTCAGCGGCGATGTGTACGGCAGACGGCGGGGCGTCCGCGGTCGGGCCCCGCTCGACCGCCCCGGCAGGGCACCGGCACAGCGAGCCCTTTGTAGCTGCGGCCGGCGGCGAGGCTCCCGCCGCATACCGCGCCTCCCGAGCCGCGCCACTCGGCCCAACGCTGACACGCTGCGGAGCGAACGGTATACACCCGCGCATACTGACGGCCTTCAGGCGTCCGGTAGGCCATGCCCTAACACGCGCTCTGGAGGCGTCTTCTGCTGTGTGTGTGTGGTCGCGGGGCTCTCCGGACCTCTGGGCGGCAATTCACAATCTTATTGGTTTGGATGTCTTTCTTCGTGTGGTTTGTTTTTGTACCTTATTGAATTCCATCCTGATAGCACAGTTTGTTATGGCGCCTCTTCCGATTCGCTCACCTATGGCGGGGCGGGATCGACTAAGTTTAAGCAATCCTGTTAAAGGTCATACGACGTCATAGGTTAGACGGACCGTGCCAAGCATACCGGCACGTTTTCTGCCGCTGACCTAGAATTTCACGATTAGATCCTGGGGTCAACTCTCGCGCAAAAAGCACCTCTTGCCGTGTGATCTAATCCCAGAAATCCATTCAATGAAAGGTTGTGGCCAAATCTTCCCAAACAGAACAGAAGAGGTTTCTCAGATTCTTCATAGCTTTCCTGGTATATCAATACCCGTGCCTCAGACAGGGGCACACTCCAGACACCAGTTGTTATCGCCTACAGACCTGATCAGCTTCTTGACCGATGCCCTTCACGGTTGACGTACCGAAGCAGCCGACAGCGCCGCCGGCCGGAGACCCAGCGGGTCGCTGTCGTCCCCGCCGTCTCTCCTCTCTCTCTCTCGTCTGCCTCTCTCCGGGCGGCGACAGGTCGGCCGGGTGTCGATCGATGCACCGCCGGCCGCACCGTCGCCGCCCGGCCCGCCCCGCCATCGGAGATCTATGGGCCGACAACCCTCCGGATCAGCGCGTTTCACGCGCGGCCTGACGGCGTCGGCGGCGGCGGGCACGCACGCCCAGCTCGCGCGACTCTGCCGGCGGGCCCTCCCCGCCGTCCTCCCACAGACACCGGACCTCCCTCGCCGACTCATGTCCCGACTGATTGGCCGCGTGGTTGCTGTTGCATCCCCCGGGCACTGCTCCCCTGGCAGGTTCACCGAAGAAGACCCTCACACCACGGCATGCCATGCTCTCGCCGGCAGAGTTCTTGTGCTCCTTTTCGGGCTGTGTGTTCTTTCCGACACACTTTTTGTTCTCATTAGGAACGGTATTCTCTCACGGACTTGGTTTACCTCCTGGGAGACCAAGATCGTCTCGACAGGCCTGGCGTGTTCATGTGACGCTGAGTCCTCCACTGCCAGATATCACGTACTGCCTGTCAGACCACGCATTCTCGTTGGCGATGCTCGTGTCCCGGCAGCGCCCATTCATTCATAACAGGCTTCATGTACCCTCCGCGTGGCTAGCGCCCCCGCCCTCTGACAGACTCGTGTGATTTTTTGGCGTGTTTATGGTTCTCCCTGACATACCCGGATCGGGTTTTGCCGACCTTAGAGTCCTGTCCAACATAGCCCGTGTCTTGCCTGGCGGACGGGACGTTTCGATCCGCAGCCGTGGCCATACCGCCGATTGGCTGCAGTGCTGCAAGGTACGCCGAACATGGCCCGCTCTGAACGCCGGAGCTCAGCTGGCGCCGGGGCCGGCCGAGGCTTAGATTGACCCAAATCGGGCTGAGAGTGCCTTGATCAGAATTGATGCAGCTGAGGCAGCTGCAAAAGGATGCAATACTGCGGCCGTGTCAGCCGGCATTCGGCGCTATGGGCTCTAACAGGCGGGCGGATCGCCATCACGGGGCAAATGTGCATCACGGGTCTGAATCCCTCTCGGATTGTCAATGCCTCACGGCCCCACACGCATTAGCCACGAGTCTCTGCATCTCTTTGGGTGTACGCTTGCCCCGTGCAAAGCTACTGTTGTTCGCTTCGGTCCCCGAAATATGACGCTCATAGCACACAAACGCTTGAAAGTACTGAGAACTCCGAAATTGCATTCGGGGAAAATTCGATACTCTTTAACACTACCGTCCATGCTTCTCCATCCCTATTAGTAACTGTGCTTTCATAAGTGAAATTATAAAATGAATCATTTGTAATCACATTATTTGAATATGTGGACAAGGAGCTGCCTAAGCTTGCTTGGAAGCTTCATTTTGAAACCTTTCACGAATGTGGCGATTTAGTGTAACTCACAGGCTTTCTCCATGGAAAGCCGATGAATAGGTCAGCTTGCAAACGCTTTGCCAATAATTTCCATAATTTGATGTGCACTTTCCTGATCGGACAAAAAGATCGCAAGTGTCCCTTTTCAAGCATTCTTTGGACATCTCTTTTACTCTAGGGCTCACCGCGTTCACTAGTCACGTGACCACCTGCTGCGGTGGGTGAATTGCCGCCCTTCCAAAGGTGTTGTGAACTGAATAGGTGAAGATCGGGACGTGCGACAGCAAGACTGTAAGGTGTGTTCATCACCACCTGCTGTCCAGTTCTGTTAGTTCTTCCCCGTTCCACTTATCACGTGGGGGCGCACATTGTCTTGCAGTCCTTCTAATCCATGCCGCTGCTTTTACTGGCTCTTTCCATTGACACTCGGAGCACTGGTCCGCAGCCCTGCGAACAGGCAATCTTGGGCAGTTGTTTTTTTAGCACCATGAGTTGGAAGAGAAGGAACTGAAGAATGCCAGCACAGTTGGCATTCCTGTCACCCTGTCGCCTTTCTCCTTGAGCCATTCTGTCTTTTCACAAAGTAAACAGTATAATACATGATGCCCACAGGTTCATTGTGCTACACAGTTTTTCAACATTTCTGGGACCCGCATCCTCGCATGTGAGGAGAAAGTAGTGTTCCGCCCTTGCTCATATGTCAGCCAAGAGCGTCATCAACAGGATGGAGACAGAAAGGGTCCTTTTTCCGGGAGCCTTGGGTTGCTCACGCCAGGCGCAAATGACGATCAGTTCTCCCTCAGCACTGCCCATGGCCTCAGTAAACATGTAAGTCGAATCCAGTGTAACGCCCCAACTTTAACTTGGTGGAGAGTGGCCAGTGGTGGAGTGTGGATCTATCCATGGAGGAGAGTAGTCACTAGCACCCTCTTATTCGGCACTTGCCAGAGCCCCGACTCGCCTCTTCGGGACATCGGCGCTGGCCCTGCCACCGTCTCGTGCCGCGGTGGAGATGGTGTAGCTCGACGACAGGGTGCCTGCTGTCGGGCCGCGATGATGAGACGTCATTTTACGTCACGTCTCATCACGTCACATTACGTCACATCACGTCACGTCGCATCGTATCGCATCACGTCACGTCGCATCGCGTCACGTCACGTCGCATCACGTCACGTCGCATTTCGTCACGTCACGTCACGTCGCGTCATGTTACGTCACGTCACGTCGCATCACGTCAGGTCGCATCGCGACACGCCACGTCACGTCGCATCACGTCACGTCGCATGGCGTCATGTCGCGTCACGTCGCATCGCATCACGTCACGTCACACCGCGTCGCATCGGCAAGCGGCTGGCCGGTGCACCTGGGTCGTGGATCGGGCGCCTCGGAGACGGCCCCATCCCGCGGGGAATCGGGGGGCCCCGCTACAATGACGCCATGCAACATGCAGGCGGTGCAGGCCGAGGCGAGATTGCATGTTTCATTTACCCGGCGCTGGCCTGGTGCGAGATTAGACGCGGCTTCGGGCGCCCCGCCGGGAGAAAGGCCGACAATGGCGCTCCGTGAGACGGCGACGGAAATGTGGGGCCGAAGGAAGGCTGATGTCGGGTGGAAATGCCGCGGCAGGCTGCGACAGTGTGCGGGAGCAAGGCTTGTTTCCGGGCAGCCGCTGATCGACCGGCTAGCGGCGACGCCGGCTAGCCAGTCTTTGGGAGGGTGATTGTTGAAAACACACGCGTGTGGATGCAAAACGCCGGCTTGGGATGCACGAATCAACTCCGTAAACAGCTCGGCCAGGATTATAGGATGATAAACGTAAAACATTTTGTGTGATTCAAACACGTGCATGGTAAGGCGTGAAGTGCATTTGCGTGGAGCAGTATACATATAGATAAGACAATATTGTTAGCTTTATTTCTTGTAGAATAACCATGGGAAAGAAAAGATGACGGCATTGATATTTCGGCTACAAATTACTCAGGGCACAATAGCTCACATTCGTTTTGATGAAGGCATGTACCCGAAATATCAATACGTCCATCTCTCCTTTTGCTGTTAATTCTAGGAAAAACGAGGCTAACGGTACTATCTAATCTAAATTCCTATCACGTATAACAAATTCTGGGTGCATCTGTCAAAGTTCTTCAACTAATTGGACAACAGTTCCTCTCTTGCTAAAAAGTAAACAAATGAAAAGGTTTAAAAAGATAATAGGTACATAAATGTTTATCGCAATGAAAAGTCGCCAGTGACGTATTTCCATGCAATTTTTCTCAAGATTCACCGGTTTTCCAGCTTTACATGGTAGCAATTTGCTTCCTAAGCAACCGGCTGGCCACCGTTCAATCGGGCAAGACCTCGGAAAACCGGCTCTGTTCTCCGGACCTTGTGATAAATTTAACTCACGTTAATTAAATTTGCAAAGATGGTGATACATTTTCAAGGCACACTAAAAATTAAACGCAAATCCGGGCTCCTGTATTAGTCATTAGCCATCATCGGGTCACAAAATTGGCTCTGTGGCTAGCCGCCGGCGCCGGGTCGGCTCAACGCTGACGTGAAAACCGACAAGCCGCAACCGCCCTGGGTAGGAGGAAGGCCAATACGAGACCTTCGGCCAATTTTTGGTGACGTCATGCCGGAGCAAGGTCGAGGCCTTGGTCCGACCGCGGTGATGTCATGTCAGAGCAAGGCTGAGGCAGCCCGTCCAGGCTCGACAACATACGGAAGAAGGGGTGACGAAGTCTCCGCCCAGGCTGAGGTAATGTCAAGCTTGAACGTGGCTGGCTTAGGCTCCAACGGCACGTTCAGGTAATATCGTACCCAAGCCAGGCCGGGGCGGGCTCCTGGGACAAGCAGAGGTCATATCGTAGCAGGAGATGGCTAAGGTATGACCCCGGGTCAGGCTAAGTGATGCAATGTTGCCGGAGAGCTGAGGCGGCCCCTGAACCATGCTACGGTAATGCGCGGGGATATGGCTGAGACAGGCTCGCTGATCAAGTTGTTGGCGTAATACCGAGAGGAAAAGCAGAAGCTGTGAGGCGTGCTTTGACGGCTGATTGAAGTACTATCGTGCTGGGGAAAGAGCTTGGCAGGCCTCTGGACCAGAAGGGGCAGCAGCATAAGGAGGTGCGATCGATTCAAACTTCTGGTAGCGCCCCGCTGACTAAGATCGTGCCGCAGCATCATAGCAGGCCGAATCCACTCAACTCCTCAACCGGTGGACCTCATGTTTGTGCAAAACCTTGAGGTAGCTTGATATGAGTGGAACGACTTTTGCACTGACCTGGACGCGTCACATTGAAAGAAAGCAAGGCCTCTCAGGCCTCTTGGGCAGGCCTCTCAGGCTGGCTGGATAGTGTCGCACGGGTGCAGGGTCGAGGCACACTCCCAAGCCCAGAGCAGTGGGACAATACCTGTTGTGCCGAGGCAGGGTTGAGGCGAGCCTCACGAAACTGCCAAGCGGCACGGGCCGGGGCCAGCGGCGCGTGGGGCGAGCTCCGATGGAGGGACGGAGACATGTCTTCAGGGAGCGTGCTGCAGTGCCGGCACGTGCCGTGGGTGGACGTTGCCAATAACCTCTCGCAGGAACATTAGAGCGATGGCCTGGATGACTGGCTCCGGGAGCATTGTTGTAAAGACTGGCTTCATGAGGCGGGCTGCGGGGTTATGGCGCACATCAGGAAGGTGTGGAGAGCGGCTGGAGAGAAAATGGTCGAAACAAATGATTGGCGGGGCGAGTCTGAAGTAGAGACGTACCGGAGACAGGCTGAATAAAAATATTGCGGGGCTAAGATTATCAACAAATGTGAACGATGCTTGGCTTGTGTGCTTGATTGGCTTGTCCGTTTCTCAACACGTCGCTAACTCGAGTAGTAACATGATAATATACTGATGGCTTCTGGAAACTATACCTGCTCTACGTCCAACACTAAGTGCATTCACAACAACCAGTACATTAAAAATAAAAAAATCACTTCAGTGCCAGTGGTACCGATATGTATGATATGCAGGGTCTTGGTCTGCCCCTTCCTGAGTTCAGCAGTGTACCACCCCTTCCAAGTACACCACAAGTTTTCAGGGAGGGGGTGGTGTTTCCCCGCACGGTTAACCTAAGCGGTTGCTCGCTTCAGCTCGGCTGTCAGCCTCTCTCCAAACAAACGTTGAACGACAGCGCGGTGATCTCTGCCGAGCTTCCAGGTAAATGTTTGGTTTTGAGAGTAGGCTTGGTCACATGGTGCTCCCACGAAGCGTATGAAACTAACATTGGGGGCTTAGCCACATAGCGCTCCCAAGAGGCGTACAAAACTAACGTTGGGTATATGCCAACAAGTGCGATCATCGCAGGACGATTATCTGGCAAAGGCAAGCGTAATGAATGGAAGACACACTTGCCCCAAGAAGACCACAAGGCGCATAGCAGCGTTGCTTTTTTTGACAATGACCAATAGTCTAGACCATCTTTCCAAGCCCACCAGGCAAACTATTGCCGTGAGGTGAACTGTGCTTAAGCGAATTTAGATCGCCTCTATTATGCTCGCTATAAGTGACACTAGTTTTGTCCGAATCTGTGCATGCACTAAAACTCGATTTGTTGGATGAGGCAACGGTCTCTATGTGCTTTTTATTCAAGGCGTAGTCCATGCCTCCTCGATTGGAAGAATTTCTTGGATAAACGACCTCACTAAGCATTGTTTGCGTGAGCCCTGACCCCGTCACCCCATCGTGAACATTAAGGTCAACAGCGGAATTTCGCGACGAAAGCCTAATCTGTCGCAACGCTCGCCACAGCCCATCGCGCCGTCCGCCGTCACCTGATCTTTGGAGCAACGCTCGCCACAGCTCATCGCGCCGTCCGCCGTCACCTGATCTTTAGAGCAACGCTCGCCACAGCTCATCGCGCCGTCCGCCGTCACCTGATCTTTAGAGCAACATTTGCCACAGCTCATCCCGCCGTCCGACGTCACCTGATCTTTAGGGCAACGCTTACCACAGCTCATCCGCCGTCCGACGTCACCTGATCTTTAGCGCAACGCTCGCCACAGCTCATCGCGCCGTCCGACGTCACCCGATCTTTAGAGCAACGCTCGCCACAGATCATCGCGCCGTCCGACGTCACCCAATCTTTTGCGCAACGCTCGCCACAACTCATCGCGCCGTCCGACGTCACATGATCTTTTGCGCAACGCTCGCCACAGCTCATCCGCCGTCCGACGTCACCTGATCTTTAGCGCGGCGGTTGCCAACGGCCGGAGTCGTCCTAGCCAGAGGCAAACTGCGGGCGCTTAAAGCTCCCCAAACTCACCCTGCGCGAGGAGTTGAACCAGAAGGCAGGCGCTCTTACCAACAGGGCTATCGAGCCAGACGGATTGTTCGTTTTCCGGACGGATCGGGAATTGTTTTCCCCATGCTGTTACAATTTACTCTGTCTTTGAAGATTTCTTTACAAGTCCATGTATGCACTATACTTTGCAATTTAAACTGCAATTTTTGTGCAATGGATTCGCTCCAAACCAGCGCGATCTATGGGCCGTTCCTTTTCTGCTTAGATTTGAAAATGCATCTGATCAAGTTTCGACTGGCCCTGTTCCAAGTAAAACATGTGACATGAACAAACTTAAGGCAAATTAAAACGCTAGCTGCACCACCAAGACGATAACAAGTGGGCCACACCCGAGCTCTTTTTTCATCTATTTTAAAACGTTCAAATGTCCTATAGTCTTTCGCATTCCTCTGTTGAGACTACGAGAACCCCAAAAGGCGTACACGCAAAACTCTGGAGCAGTGGTGAATAAAGTGTCCCAAACATGAAACTTCCTAAAAGTGCGTCCTATCGAGCCATACGCTGCGGATACGACTGGTAGAATCTGGTAGAATCCCCCCCCCCCACCGCCGTCTCACATTATGATGCCTGTGTCTGCCTCCGCCAGTGCCTCAGATCAGTGGTGTTTGCAGAGCATGCCAAGTTGTTGGGACGGGATTTGTGTGTTTGGTGCAGCACTAAGATGAACATAAATAGAAAATTACTCCTTCATTATGTCCTTTTATTATATGTATGATATATGTGCACACACAAAAACACACACACACACACGTAATCTTTATTTAGGATTGTTCTTATCCTAGCAGCTCTCTCGTGTCGTGGTGCGACCGCCTCGGCAACATGTTGACTCTGCTGGGATGTCATAGCCACTTTGTTATCACTAAACGGCTCGCTTAGCACTGCCCAGATTGAGCCCTGGACCATCGACTAACTACCCGCCTTGGGCACTTCCAAGCAACTTTTTTCATCTCCGTCTGAATTTCTTTTTGCGATTTACTCTTACAAGTATATGGCCGGCAAAAGCCTAACATATACGGTCAAAACGCAATGTACAATGGGAGAAAACTCCGTGAGTGGTTATTCTTTTCCCGGCGCCAATTGTTGAATACCATGATTGTGAGAGATTACAGCAGTATATGTGTTCAACTCACGGCTTGCCGTTTTCCGATGCCGAAAACGAATATAAACTCACGCATCAGTTCTGTATCAGAGCTAACCTTCCAACTTCTGCAATAAGAGTCGTGTTATCGTTGTTTCGAGATGAATGGAGTCCAAGCTGCAGACAGCCAGAGGCAGAGCTAAAAGCACAATAGAGTGTGTAAATCTTCCCCGCTACTCGATCATGGTGACCGCAGTACGCAAGCTACTGGGCAGCCCCGTGCCACGGCCATTGGTCATGAACTGCTCTTCGGCAGACAAAAGTGTGGGCGAATGATTCAGGTCCTGAAGAAAACAGAATGCTTTCCAGTGTGGTACGGAAGATGCGCACAAGTACCAGTCACAAGAGATCTAGTTCAGACTTTTAGAATGTCACTGGTTTCGCCAAAGCTACCTCCTGCTCTTGTCCCAGCAACAATAATTGGAATTTCCGCCACAGTCCAAATGTGCCATTCACGTGTTAACCGCTGCTGACGTCGCCCGCGTTGTCATGCCGAGGAGATCGTCACATGCACATTGTGGAACAGGCTGCTGCGAGTGTCGTGTAAATTGATTTGGTTGCTTCTTGATATGTTCTGCTCCCCGTGGTAATATGAAAACTCGAGCAAAGCTGCTCCCTTTTCCCGCAAAGCATGTCATTTTGAGCGCAGTCCCAAAACACAGTTTTCCAAAATTCGCTGACAAAATCGATTTCATGTGGTTTCATGACTTCAAAAGTTTAATACCGATGCTTTTAGAACCGGTACTGTTAGATGCTAGGCCAAAGTCAGGTCATGGTTTCGGCGAAGTCAATTTCTAGGAAATCGTTTAATCTGATGCAACAACGAAATATTAGACGAAGCCACACGCATTTAAGACGCGTTCTTGGGTAACTTAATTTTGAATAAGCAAATTACTTTGACCTAAGATCAGGTATGAAGGGCAGACCAAGGTCAAAACCAACCTGTTTTCTTACTCTAGGCTTTGCTGTACGGGATAGTTTCTGGTGCTCATTTCGAGTCAAGTGATAGCAGGAGCGGCATTATGCATGTTCCATCGATTTCTTAGAGGTCATAATAGGTCATTGACCTAAAATGACACAGGTCGACATGTTTTTTGAGAACATACAGCCTAGCTTAATCTTTGTCGCTTATTCAAATGCAAATTCAGATCATCCTTGTATTATTTTGGACACTATGACCTTCAAAAGGTAAAACAAGGTCACTGACCTGAATGAGCATGTGACCTTTGGCTTAGAAACGGTAATCTAGGTTCTGGGGTCACTTTGGAGATCAACCTGGAATTCAACCTTGTTTGACCTTATTTGACCGGAATGTAATGACCTAGGAAACTCAAGCTTTGACTTAAAGGAATTTACATACAGGTTAACACACCCTGTAAATTTGGTATATTTAGCTCACTTAGTTCCCGGGATCTCAGGAGATCAAGTTGACCCCCACCCAACAAAAGGGTATCCAGCTGGCCATCCGAGCGCGTGTTTAAGTAATTCCAGATACCTCTAGGTCGATCTCATATGTCTTATTTTTTGCCAAGCCACATTATGGCTTGGTTCACAAATTGTGACTCATTTTAAACATTCTGCATAACTTATCCTGTAATGCCTCAGTTACTGCACGAGTCAGTTGTGAACGGTGAGGCATAAGCTACCGGCTGTTGATTGCTGCATGCCAAGTGAGTGGTCAAGGTGTTCTCAGATATATTATATTGGAGCTGAAAATATGCATTTTTTCAATATATGACTGGGGAGGTTATCGTCTGATTGGCATTTGTGCACTCAACATATGCAATGATTGCCTTGCACCATTATCACAGGGTGTTACCACCCATGAAATAGGTCAAGCAGCAACTATGTCAATTCAGCACAGCTGCTTAATCAAATGTTTTATCAGCCTGCACTGTGTAGAGCAGGTCATCTAAGGTCAAAAATTGGCTGAATTTTCTGGCATTATTCAGCTTATGTGAAATTGTAAGATCAAGTTTTTCCCGATCAGAAGAATTAATATGCGTAAAATATTGGTAGGCTGTGCTGCGGGCTGTCTCACCCCACCTCCACCCCATGCGTGCTTCTCATTAGGCCGGAAACTTTTTTATTTTTCATTTGGACTTTTTTGTTATATTTTTTTATTTTGATCATTTTGACCAAATGCTATTTTCATGTTGTAGTTTTGTTTCATTCATCCGATAGTCCGGTCAGTGCCATCAAGTGATGCCTACGGTACGGTAGGCATCATTTGATGCCTACGGTAATGATGCCTACGGTAGATTATCATGGTGCATTAGTAACTTTTGTCTCAGTTTTTTTCTGTAATATTTTAGCAACAAGATGAGAAGTGCAATCTAACATTTGCCAGTACATTTCAACATTGTGGGGGGTGGCCCTCATCACGAAATGCAATTGCTCTATTCAGTTGCCTGCAATACAAACATTGTATAAAACAGTAACCCGTGTTCGGTAAATGCATCCAATTTAAGTAGGAGATGTTGTAATTAGTGGGTGTAATAGTTTGTGATGTGCTTGAAATTTACCGTTGGTCAGCTAGGTAGAGTCTTTATGATCTGCGTTACATCTGATGCTGAAATAATGGAATCATTCAAAATGCACTGTTAATAACTTCATTATGGCAGTGTAGGATGGTTTCTTATTCAAGGCAGGATTTTGGCATTCTAACATTTGTAGAAGGTGAAGTTTGGGACAGATATTGCAATATTCTGAATGTTCGGCGGTAACTCAATCCTCAGCATTATGCCTATTACAAAACATCATTGCAAAATTTGCATCAACACAATTTTTTTGCAACAATTGCAGTACATATTGAGTGGGCGATGGAACAGAAATATTATGTCAGCAATTCACGTTGCATTGTGATAAGAATGTACATAGATGGGGTGTGGCTTCAGGGCAATCTAAGGTCCATTTGATGCTCTTATTGTCTTGAGCCAATGCTGCATATGTTTCCGACAATAATGTGTCCTCTAAATCCATCCCAGCTGCCCATTTCAGCTGCTTTGGTGTGCCTTTCCTTCCCTGGGATCAATGGATGGGATTTTGAGTTATAGATTACAAAGCTTGGTGGGGAATAGAACAAAATTTGTCATTATATTCATTTACCAAACATCTGTTGTGCAGGATTTCTAATGCGAAAGCCAACTTTTGGGGTTCAGTTTTCAGTGAAGCCTGTGATAAACATTTGCATTCTCCTTATGTCTAAAAACCTTCCTGGAAATGCTTTAAGGGACCATGGTCACATAGGCCATATGTGTGTCAGGTGTTTCAGCTCTTGAAGATCGTTCGGTAAAGTTTTCAGATATTCTCTTTTCATGGCAACTGTACAGTACCAGCTCGCCATCATGGCACTTATCGTTATAATGCTAACTTTTTTGCTTTCAAGCAGAACTGGTTCCAAATCAGAGATGCTCGCAATATCACCGTGCCATCGCTGTTGTGCTGGTGCTGGGGCGGCAATGCCGGACCTCTACGGCAGTGACCACCAGAATCACAAACTTAAACACCGAACAGTGCCTGGTCCTTCTTCGGGCCGCGTTCGGAACGGCCAGCTTTGGACGGCTACCGTCGCGATAGGTTCCATGCGTCAGGCACCATAAAGCTGTGTGCCTTTGCCACAGGTTGTTGCCTGTGGTCCAGTAGCTACGCAACACCTGTCAAGTATGTCTTATAAATATAAAGAGATGTGTATTTTCTTTAAACAACTCACAAGGCTCTTGTAAAAACTTGGTCTCACATTTCAACAGCTGCATCTTCAGGTTAAAGATTATATATACATACATACATATATATATATATATATATATATATATATATATATATATATATGTGTGTGTGGTGTGTGTGTGTGTGTGTGTGCATGTGCGGTGTGCGTGTGCGTGTGCGTGTACGTGTGCGTGTGCGTGTGCGTGCGTGCGTGCGTGCGTGCGTGTGTGTGGTGTGTGTGTGTGTGTGTGTGTGTGTGTGTGTGTGTGTGTGTGTGTGTGTGTGTGTGGCTGTGTGTGTGTTGTCTGTGTGTCTGAATGTTCGGCGGCAACAGCGATGGCGATGGTGTGTGTGTGTGTGGTGTAGGGGTGTGTGTGTGTGTGTGTGTGTGTGTGATGTGGTGTGGTGGTGTGTGGTGTTTGCGTGTGGTGTGTTGTGTGTGTGTGTTGTGGTGTGTGTGTGTGGTGTGTGTGTGTGTTTGTGGTTGATGTGTGTGTTGTGGTGTGTGTGTGTTGATGTGTGTGTGTGTGTGTGTGTGTGATGTGTGTGTGTGTGTGTGTGATTATGTGTTGTGTGTTTGTGTGGTGTGTGTGTGTGTGTGTGTGTGTGTGTGTGTTGTGTGCTTGTGTGGTGTGGTGTGTGTGTGTGTGTGTAGTGGTGTGCTAGTGTGTGTGTGTGTGCTGTGTCGTGTTTGTTGTGTGGTGGTGTGGTTGTGTGCTGTGATGTGTGTGTGTGGTGGTGTGTGTGTGTGGTGTTGTTGTGTAGATGGTGGGGTGTGTGTGATGTGTGTGTGTAGTGGTGTGTGTGTGGGGGTGTGTG
>NW_023596461.1:3748740-3762240 GCF_011947565.3 Pollicipes pollicipes
TGATCGGGAAAAACTTGATCTTACAATTTCACATAAGCTGAATAATGCCAGAAAATTCAGCCAATTTTTGACCTTAGATGACCTGCTCTACACAGTGCAGGCTGATAAAACATTTGATTAAGCAGCTGTGCTGAATTGACATAGTTGCTGCTTGACCTATTTCATGGGTGGTAGCACCCTGTGATAATGGTGCAAGGCAATCATTGCATATGTTGAGTACACAAATGCCAATCAGACGATAACCTCCCCAGTCATATATTGAAAAAACATATTTTCAGCTCCAATATAATATATCTGAGAACACCTTGACCACTCACTTGGCATGCAGCAATCAACAGCCGGTAGCTTATGCCTCACCGTTCACAACTGACTCACTCGTGCAGTAACTGAGGCATTACAGGATAAGTTATGCAGAATGTTTAAAATGAGTCACAATTTGTGAACCAAGACATAATGTGGCTTGGCAAAAAATAAGACATATGAGATTGACCTAGAGGTATCTGGAATTACTTAAACACGCGCTCGGATGGCCAGCTGGATGCCCTTTTGTCGGGTGGGGGTCAACTTGATCTCCTGAGATCCCGGGAACTAAGTGAGCTAAATATACCAAATTTACAGGGTGTGTTAACCTGTATGTAAATTCCTTTAAGTCAAAGCTTGAGTTTCCTAGGTCATTACATTCCGGTCAAATAAGGTCAAACAAGGTTGAATTCCAGGTTGATCTCCAAAGTGACCCCAGCACCTAGATTACCGTTTCTAAGCCAAAGGTCACATGCTCATTCAGGTCAGTGACCTTGTTTTACCTTTTGAAGGTCATAGTGTCCAAAATAATACAAGGATGATCTGAATTTGCATTTGAATAAGCGACAAAGATTAAGCTAGGCTGTATGTTCTCAAAAAACATGTCGACCTGTGTCATTTTAGGTCAATGACCTATTATGACCTCGAAGAAATCGATGGAAAATGCATAATGCGGCTCCTGCTATCACTTAACTCGAAATGAGCACCAGAAACTATCCCGTACAGCAAAGCCTAGAGTAAGAAAACAGGTTGGTTTTGACCTTGGTCTGACCTTCACACCTGATCTTAGGTCAACGTAATTTGCTTATTCAAAATTAAGTTACCTAAGAACGCGTCTTAAATGCGTATGGCTTCGTCTAATATTTCGTTGTTGCATCAGATTAAACGATTTCCTAGAAATTGACTTCGCCGAAACCATGACCTGACTTTGGCCTAGCATCTAACAGTACCGGTTCTAAAAGCATCGGTATTAAACTTTTGAAGTCATGAAACAACATAAAATCGATTTTGTCAGCGAATTTTGGAAAACTGTGTTTTGGGACTGCGCTCAAAATGACATGCTTTGCGGGAAAAGGGAGCAGCTTTGCTCGAGTTTTCATATTACCACGGGGAGCAGAACATATCAAGAAGCAACCAAATCAATTTACACGACACTCGCAGCAGCCTGTTCCACAATGTGCATGTGACGATCTCCTCGGCATGACAACGCGGGCGACGTCAGCAGCGGTTAACACGTGAATGGACACATTTGGACTGTGGCGGAAATTCCAATTATTGTTGCTGGGACAAGAGCAGGAGGTAGCTTTGGCGAAACCAGTGACATTCTAAAAGTCTGAACTAGATCTCTCGTGACTGGTACTTGTGCGCATCTTCCGTACCACACTGAAAAGCATTCTGTTTTCTTCAGGACCTGAATCATTCGCCCACACTTTTGTCTGCCTAAGAGCAGTTCATGACCAATGGCCGTGGCACGGGGCTGCCCAGTAGCTTGCGTAGCTGCGGTCACCATGATCGAGTAGCGGGGAAGATTTATACACTCTATTGTGCTTTTAGCTCTGCCTCTGGCTGTCTGCAGCTTGGACTCCATTCATCTCGAAAACAACGATAACACGACTCTTATTGCAGAGGTTGGAAGGTTAGCTCTGATACAGAACTGATGCGTGAGTTTATATTCGTTTTCGGCATCGGAAAACGGCAAGCCGTGAGTTGAACACATATACTGCTTGTAATCTCTCACAATCATGGTATTCAACAATTGGCGCCGGGATAAGAATAACCACTCACGGAGTTTTCTCCCATTGTACACATGCGTTTTGACCGTATATGTTAGGCTTTTGCCGGCCATATACTTGTAAGAGTAAATCGCAAAAAAATTCAGACGGAGATGAAAAAAGTTGCTTGGCAAGTGCCCAAGGCGGGTAGTAGTCGATGGTCCAGGGTTCAATCTGGGCAGTGCTAAGCGAGCCGTTTAGTGATAACAAAGTGGCTATGACATCCCAGCAGAGTCAACATGTTGCCGAGGCGGTCGCACCACGACACGAGAGAGCTGCTAGGATAAGAACAATCCTAAATAAAGATTACGTATGTGTGTGTGTGTGTTTTTGTGTGTGCACATATATCATACATATAATAAAAGGACATAATGAAGGAGTAATTTTCTATCTATGTTCATCTTAGTGCTGCACCAAACACACAAATCCCGTCCCAACAACTTGGCATGCTCTACAAACACCACTGATCTGAGGCACTGGCGGAGGCAGACACAGGCATCATAATGTGAGACGGCGGGGGGAGGGGGGATTCTACCAGATTCTACCAGTCGTATCCGCAGCGTATGGCTCGATAGGACGCACTTTTAGGAAGTTTCATGTTTGGGACACTTTATTCACCACTGCTCCAGAGTTTTGCGTGTACGCCTTTTGGGGTTCTCGTAGTCTCAACAGAGGAATGCGAAAGACTATAGGACATTTGAACGTTTTAACATAGTTGAAAAAAAGAGCTCGGGTGTGGCCCACTTGTTATAGTCTTGGTGGTGCAGCTAGCGTTTTAATTTGCCTTAAATTTGTTCATGTCACATGTTTTACTTGGAACAGGGCCAGTCGAAACTTGATCAGATGGATTTTCAAATCTAAGCAGAAAAGGAACGGCCCATAGATCGCGCTGGTTTGGAGCGAATTCATTGCACAAAAATTGCAGTTTAAATTGCAAAGTGTAGTGCATACATGGACTTGTAAAGAAATCTTCAAAGACGGAGTAAATTGTAACAGCATGGGGAAAACAATTCCCGATCCGTCCGGAAAACGAACAATCCGTCTGGCTCGATAGCCCTGTTGGTAAGAGCGCCTGCCTTCCTGGTTCAACTCCTCGCGCAGGGTGAGTTTCGGGGAGCTTTAAGCGCCCGCAGTTTGCTTCTGGCTAGGACGACTCCTGCCGTTGGCAACCGCCGCGCTAAAGATCAGGTGACGTCGGACGGCGGATGAGCTGTGGCGAGCGTTGCGCAAAAGATCGTGTGACGTCGGACGGCGCGATGAGTTGTGGCGAGCGTTGCGCAAAAGATCGGGTGACGTCGGACGGCGCGATGATCTGTGGCGAGCGTTGCTCTAAAGATCGGGTGACGTCGGACGGCGCGATGAAGCTGTGGCGAGCGTTGCGCTAAAGATCAGAGGACGTCGGACGGCGGATGAGCTGTGGCAAGCGTTGCCTGAAGATCAGGTGACGTCGGACGGCGGGATGAGCTGTGGCAAACGCTGCTCTAAAGATCAGGTGACGTGCGGACGGGGGCGAGCGTTGCCTAAGATCTGTGGGCGAGCGTTGCTCTAAGGCGAGCGTTGCTAGGGTGACCGGCGGACGGCGCGATGGGCTGTGGCGAGCGTTGCGACAGGATTAGGCTTTCGTCGCGAAATTCCGCTGTTGACCTTAATGTTCACGATGGGGGTGACGGGGTCAGGGCTCACGTAAACACTGCTTAGTGAGGTCGTTTATCCAAGAAATTCTTCCAATCGAGGAGGCATGGACTACGCCTTGAATAAAAAAGCACATAGAGGACCGTTGCCTCATCCAACCAAATCGAGTTTTAGTGCATGCACAGATTCGGACAAAACTAGTGTCACTTATAGCGAGCATAATAGAGGCGATCTAAATACGCTTAAGCATAGTTCACCTCACGGCAATAGTTTGCCTGGTGGGCTTGGAAAGATGGTCTAGACTATTGGTCATTGTCAAAAATAGCAACGCTTCTATGCGCCTTGTGGTCTTCTTGGGGCAAGTGTGTCTTCCATTCATTACGGTTGCCTTTGCCGGATAATCGTTCTGCGATGATCGCACTTGTTGGCATATACCCAACGTTAGTTGTGTACGCTTCTTGGGGGCGCTATGTGGCTAAGCCCCCAATGTTAGTTCCATACGCTTCTTGGGAGCACCATGTGACCAAGCTTACTCTCAAAACCAAACATTTACCTGGAAGCTCGGCAGAGATCACCGCGCTGTCGTTCACCGTTTGTTTGGAGAGAGGCTGACAGCCGAGCTGAAGCGAGCAATCGCTTAGGTTAACCGTGCGGGGAAACACCACCCCCTCCCTGAAAACCTGTGGTGTACTGGGAAGGGGTGGTACACTGCTGAACTCAGGAAGGGGCAGACCAAGACCATGCATATCATACATATCGGTACCACTGGCACTGAAGAGATTTTTTTATTTTTAATGTACTGGTTGTTGTGAATGCACTTAGTGTTGGACGTAGAGCAGGTATAGTTTCCAGAAGTCATCAGTATATTATCATGTTACTGCTCGAGTTAGCGACGTGTTGAGAAACGGACAAGCCAATCAAGCACACAAGCCAAGCATCGTTCACATTTGTTGATAATCTTAGCCCCGCAATGTTTTTATTCAACCTGTCTCCGGTACGTCTCCACTTCAGACTCGCCCCGCCAATCATTTGTCTCGACCATTTTCTCTCCAGCCGCTCTCCACACCTTCCTGATGTGCGCCATAACCCCGCAGCCCGCCTCATGAAGCCAGTCTTTACAACAATGCCCCCGGAGCCAGTCATCCAGGCCATCGCTCAAATGTTCCTGCGAGAGGTTATTGGCAACGTCCACCCACGGCACGTGCCGGCACTGCAGCACGCTCCCTGGAGACATGTCTCCGTGCCTCCATCGGAGCTCGCCCCACGCGCAGCTGGCTCCGGCCCGTGCCGCTTGGCAGTCTCGTGAGGCTCGCCTCAACCCTGCCTCGGCACAACAGGTATTGTCCCACTGCTCTGGGCTTGGCAGTGTGCCTCGACCCTACACCCGTGCGACACTATCCAGCCAGCCTGAGAGGCCTGCCCAACATCAACAATGCTTGCTTTCTTTCAATGTGACGCGTCCAGGTCAGTGCAAAAGTCGTTCCACTCATATCAAGCTACCTCAAGGTTTTGCACAAACATGAGGTCCACCGGTTGAGGAGTTGAGTGGATTCGGCCTGCTATGATGCTGCGGCACGATCTTAGTCAGCGGGGCGCTACCAGAAGTTTGAGTCGATCGCACCTCCTTATGCTGCTGCCCTTTCTGGTCCAGAGGCCTGCCAAGCTCTTTCCCCAGCACGATAGTACTTCAATCAGCCGTCAAAGCATGCCTCACAGCTTCAGCTTTTCCTCTCGGTATTACGCCAACAACTTGATCAGCGAGCCTGTCTCAGCCATATCCCCGCGCATTATCGTAGCATGGTTCAGGGGCCGTCTCAGCTCTCCTGCAACATTGCATTACTTAGCCTGACCCGGGGTCATACCTTAGCCATCTCCTGCTACATGACCTCTGCTTGTCTCAGGAGCCCGCCCCGGCCTGGCTTGGGTACGATATTACCTGAACGTGCCGTTGGAGCCTAAGCCAGCCACGTTCAAGCTTGACATTACCTCAGCCTGGGCGGAGACTTTGTCACCCCTTCTTCGGTATGTTGTCGAGCCCGGACGGGCTGCCTCAGCCTTGCTCTGACATGACATCACCGCGGTCGGACCAAGGCCTCGACCTTGCTCCGGCATGACGTCACCAAAAATTGGCCGAAGGTCTCGTATTGGCCTTCCTCCTACCCAGGGCGGTTGCGGCTTGTCGGTTTTCACGTCAGCGTTGAGCCGACCCGGCGCCGGCGGCTAGCCGCAGAGCCAATTTTGTGACCCGATGATGGCTAATGACTAATACAGGAGCCCGGATTTGCGTTTAATTTTTAGTGTGCCTTGAAAAATGTATCACCATCTTTGCAAATTTAATTAACGTGAGTTAAATTTATCACAAGGTCCGGAGAACAGAGCCGGTTTTCCGAGGTCTTGCCCGATTGAACGGTGGCCAGCCGGTTGCTTAGGAAGCAAATTGCTACCATGTAAAGCTGGAAAACTGGTGAATCTTGAGAAAAATTGCATGGAAATACGTCACTGGCGACTTTTCATTGCGATAAATATTTATTTACCTATTATCTTTTTAAACCTTTTCATTTGTTCACTTTTTAGCAAGAGAGGAACTGTTGTCCAATTAGTTGAAGAACTTTGACAGATGCACCCAGAATTTGTTGTACGTGATAGGAATTTAGATTAGATAGTACCGTTAGCCTCGTTTTTCCTAGAATTAACGGCAAAAGGAGAGATGGACGTATTGATATTTCGGGTACATGCCTTCATCAAAACGAATGTGAGTTATTGTGCCTTGAGTAATTTGTAGCCGAAATATCAATGCCGTCACCTTTTCTTTCCCATGGTTATTCTACAAGAAATAAAGCTAACAATATTGTCTTATCTATATGTATACTGCTCCACGCAAATGCACTTCGCGCCTTACCATGCACGTGTTTGAATCACACAAAATGTTTTACGTTTATCATCCTATAATCCTGGCCGAGCTGTTTACGGAGTTGATTCGTGCATCCCAAGCCGGCGTTTTGCATCCACACGCGCGTGTTTTCAACAATCACCCTCCCAAAGACTGGCTAGCCGGCGTCGCCGCTAGCCGGTCGATCAGCGGCTGCCCGGAAACAAGCCTTGCTCCCGCACACTGTCGCAGCTTGCCGCGGCATTTCCATCCGACATCAGCCTTCCTTCGGCCCCACATTTCCGTCGCCGTCTCACGGAGCGCCATTGTCGGCCTTTCTCCCGGCGGGGCGCCCGAAGCCGCGTCTAATCTCGCACCAGGCCAGCGCCGGGTAAATGAAACATGCAATCTCGCCTCGGCCTGCACCGCCTGCATGTTGCATGGCGTCATTGTAGCGGGGCCCCCCGATTCCCCGCGGGATGGGGCCGTCTCCGAGGCGCCCGATCCACGACCCAGGTGCACCGGCCAGCCGCTTGCCGATGCGACGCGGTGTGACGTGACGTGATGCGATGCGACGTGACGCGACATGACGCCATGCGACGTACGTGATGCGACGTGACGTGGCGTGTCGCGATGCGACCTGACGTGATGCGACGTGACGTGACGTAACATGACGCGACGTGACGTGACGTGACGAAATGCGACGTGACGTGATGCGACGTGACGTGACGCGATGCGACGTGACGTGATGCGATGCGATGCGACGTGACGTGATGTGACGTAATGTGGCGTGATGAGACGTGACGTAAAATGACGTCTCATCATCGCAGCTCGACGGCAGGTACCCTGTCGTCGAGCTAAGCCATCTCCACCGCGGCACGAGACGGTGGCAGGGCCAGCGCCGATGTCCCGAAGAGGCGAGTCGGGGCTCTGGCAAGTGCCGAATAAGAGGGTGCTAGTGACTACTCTCCACCATGAATAGATCCACACTCAACCACTGGCCACTCTCCACCAAGTTAAAGTTGGGGCGTTACACTGGATTCGACTTACATGTTTACTGAGGCCATGGGCAGTGCTGAGGGAGAACTGATCGTCATTTGCGCCTGGCGTGAGCAACCCAAGGCTCCCGGAAAAAGGACCCTTTCTGTCTCCATCCTGTTGATGACGCTCTTGGCTGACATATGAGCAAGGGCGGAACACTACTTTCTCCTCACATGCGAGGATGCGGGTCCCAGAAATGTTGAAAAACTGTGTAGCACAATGAACCTGTGGGCATCATGTATTATACTGTTTACTTTGTGAAAAGACAGAATGGCTCAAGGAGAAAGGCGACAGGGTGACAGGAATGCCAACTGTGCTGGCATTCTTCAGTTCCTTCTCTTCCAACTCATGGTGCTAAAAAAACAACTGCCCAAGATTGCCTGTTCGCAGGGCTGCGGACCAGTGCTCCGAGTGTCAATGGAAAGAGCCAGTAAAAGCAGCGGCATGGATTAGAAGGACTGCAAGACAATGTGCGCCCCCACGTGATAAGTGGAACGGGGAAGAACTAACAGAACTGGACAGCAGGTGGTGATGAACACACCTTACAGTCTTGCTGTCGCACGTCCCGATCTTCACCTATTCAGTTCACAACACCTTTGGAAGGGCGGCAATTCACCCACCGCAGCAGGTGGTGACGTGACCGGTGAACGCGGCGAGCCCTAGAATAAAAGAGATGTCCAAAGAATGCTTGAAAAGGGGCACTTGCGATCTTTTTGTCCGATCAGGAAAGCGCATATCAAATTATGGAAATTATTGGCAAAACGTTTGTAAGCTGACCTATTCATCGGCTTTCCATGGAGAAAGCCTGTTAGTTATACTAAATCGCCACATTCGTGAAAGGTTTCAAAATGAAGCTCCTAAGCAAGCTTAGGCAGCTTCCTGTCCATATATTCATACGGCGCGATTACAAATGGTTCATTTTATAATTTCACTTTTGAAAGCATAGCTACTAATAGAGATGGAGAAGCATGGACGGTAGTGTTAAAGAATATCGAATTTTCCCCGAATGCAATTTCGGAGTTCTCAGTACTTTCAAGCGTTTTTGTGCTCTGAGTCATATTTCGGGGACCGAAGCGAACAACGGTAGCCTTGCATGCGGCAAACGTACGCCCAAAGAGATGCAGAGACTCGTGGCTAATGCGTGTGGGGCCGTGAGGTATTGACAATCCGAGAGGGATTCAGACCCGTGATGCACATTTGCCCCGTGATGGCGATCCGCCCGCCTGTTAGAGCCCATAGCGCCGAATGCCGACTGACACGGCCGCAGTATTGCATCCTTTTGCAGCTGCCTCAGCTGCATCAATTCTGATCAAGGCACTCTCAGCCCGATTTGGGTCAATCTAAGCCTCGGCCGGCCCCGGCGCCAGCTGAGCTCCGGCGTTCAGAGCGGGCCATGTTCGGCGTACCTTGCAGCACTGCAGCCAATCGGCGGTATGGCCACGGCTGCGGATCGAAACGTCCCGTCCGCCAGACAAGACACGGGCTATGTTGGACAGGACTCTAAGGTCGGCAAAACGCGATCCGGGTATGTCAGGGAGAATCATAAACACGCCAAAAAATCACACGAGTCTGTCAGAGGGCGGGGTCGCTAGCCACGCGGAGGGTACATGAAGCCTGCTGTGAATGAATGGGCGCTGCCGGGACACGAGCATCGCCAACGAGAATGCGTGGTCTGACAAGCAGTACGTGATATCTGGCAGTGGAGGACTCAGCGTCACATGAACACGCCAGGCCTGTCGAGACGATCTTGGTCTCCCAGGAGGTAAACCAAGTCCGTGAGAGAATACCGTTCCTAATGAGAACAAAAAGTGTGTCGGGAAGAACACGCAGCCCGAAAAGGAGCACAAGAACTCTGCCGGCGAGAGCATGGCATGCCGTGGTGTGAGGGTCTTCTTCGGTGAACCTGCCAGGGGAGCAGTGCCCGGGGGATGCAACAGCAACCACGCGGCCAATCAGTCGGGACATGAGTCGGCGAGGGAGGTCCGGTGTCTGTGGGAGGACGGCGGGGAGGGCCCGCCGGCAGAGTCGCGCGAGCTGGGCGTGCGTGCCCGCCGCCGCCGACGCCGCCAGGCCGCGCGTGAAACGCGCTGATCCGGAGGGTTGTCGGCCCATAGATCTCCGATGGCGGGGCGGGCCGGGCGGCGACGGTGCGGCCGGCGGTGCATCGATCGACACCCGGCCCGACCTGTCGCCGCCCGGAGAGAGGCAGACGAGAGAGGAGAGAGGAGAGACGGCGGGGACGACAGCGACCCGCCGGGTCTCCGGCCAGCGGCGCTGTCGGCTGCTTCGGTACGTCAACCGTGAAGGGCATCGGTCAAGAAGCTGATGAGGTCTGTAGGCGATAACAACTGGTGTCTGGAGTGGTGCCCCTGTCTGAGGCACGGGTATTGATATACCAGGAAAGCTATGAAGAATCTGAGAAACCTCTTCTGTTCTGTTTGGGAAGATTTGGCCACAACCTTTCATTGAATGGATTTCTGGGATTAGATCACACGGCAAGAGGTGCTTTTTGCGCGAGAGTTGACCCCAGGATCTAATCGTGAAATTCTAGGTCAGCGGCAGAAAACGTGCCGGTATGCTTGGCACGGTCCGTCTAACCTATGACGTCGTATGACCTTTAACAGGATTGCTTAAACTTAGTCGATCCCGCCCCGCCATAGGTGAGCGAATCGGAAGAGGCGCCATAACAAACTGTGCTATCAGGATGGAATTCAATAAGGTACAAAAACAAACCACACGAAGAAAGACATCCAAACCAATAAGATTGTGAATTGCCGCCCAGAGGTCCGGAGAGCCCCGCGACCACACACACACAGCAGAAGACGCCTCCAGAGCGCGTGTTAGGGCATGGCCTACCGGACGCCTGAAGGCCGTCAGTATGCGCGGGTGTATACCGTTCGCTCCGCAGCGTGTCAGCGTAGGGCCGAGTGGCGCGGCTCGGGAGCCGCGGTATGCGGCGGGAGCCTCCGCCGCCGGCCGCAGCTACAAGGGCTCGCTGTGCCGGTGCCCTGCCGGGGCGGTCGAGCGGGGCCCGACCGCGGACGCCCCGCCGTCTGCCGTACACATCGCCGCTGAGATAACAAGCGGCCGCGACCGGCGCCAAAACAGGCGCGACGGAGGCGGAGGGCGGCGACGGCCGTGCTCAGTCACCGCCATGGCCTGTCTCAGCATCATCAAGGCTCTGCTGGCGCGCGGCCTGTTCCGTGGTGCACTCCTTCATCGCGGTCTGGAAGGTGGTGGACGTGAAGGGGCGGCAACACCGCCTACTGGTTCCTGCTGACCGGTGTCCTGCTCCTCATCTTCGAAGGCATGGTCTCCGTCTGCGGCCGGTCCGGAAAGGAGCTGAAGTGGTGGGTGGCTGTTGGTCTCCAGGTCACGGAAAGATGAGTATACGAGGCCTTCCTCTGGGCCGCGTCAGGTCAATGATTGGTGGCTCTACTGGGCACTGGGTCAGCTAGATAAGCAGTGGGTCACTGGTGACGGCTGACCACGAAGGTCAAATTGGTGGTAACTAAGCTGGTTTATTGGTCGCATCGGACAAGTGGTGGGTGGCTCTGCTTCTTGCAGGGTCACGGCAGTCAAGTGACACATGACTGTGTTGACCTTTGAATCAACGTCTGATCAATTGATGGGTGGTTGCCGTGATGCTTGGGTCCATGTCAGGTTACGCGGGTGGGGAACTGGTTATCTCTGGTTCCAGGAAGGTCCAGTAGCGGTGGCCGGGTGACCTCTGAATCACAGCAACCAAGCGGTGTGTGGCTCTGGTGCTCTTTGGTTCACGGCAGGATAAGTGGTGGACCCCTCTACTGGTATTTTTATTACGACAGGTTAAATAAGTGCTGAGCAGCTGAGAATGCTTCTGTGATGAGGTCAGGGCCAGACGGCTATCAGGCCATCATCGCTTGATCCCAGACAGCGTTCTTTGATAGTCTTGATTAAAGGGATTGTCCAACCTTAGGAGCATATTTCAGAAATATACTCTGGTGAAACCTCAGGGCCATTTACGTCAGTGATGGCATTGGGTGGTGTCCCTATAGCACCATGCAGTGCCACCAAAGTATGCTATCAACGCTTTGTAACAGCACTACACTTCTTCCTTTCTTGGTGGTCTCAAATGGTATCCTGAGTCCACGACAGCTGCAGCTGTCGTGATCGCCGTCGTCATGACAACAGCCGTCGATATGACTACGGCAGAATCTGTTGAAGGTCATTGTCAGCTGTTCGGATTAGAGGTACCACTTTTGAGCTGTTCAAACCACACACTGCGGTCATGTGGGCTTAAAAGTGACGCCTCTACTGGCATAAGTGATGCCAGTCCGAAAGAGCGTCTGTGATTGACACAGCGGGAGGCAGGAGTCACTTACCGATAAGTGTATTGGCTGAAGTTTGAACAAGTGCGTCATTATAAACCATGCGGTACTTCGTTTCCCACAACCAAAGTGCGCTTTGAAAAAAGCCCCGGTGGTAAACGCCATTTATCCACGGGAGAAATAAATGCCTTAGTATGGCATTTAGTTAAATGCGCGGGATGATAGCATCATGTCTGCATATTTTTCACTAAAAGGAGTTATTAAGCTGTTTAGTATTAATTAGGCAACCATTTTGACAAATAAGTGTGTTGCAAGCATTGCGGAACATACACGTTGGAAAAAAGAAGGCAAATGGAAGTATTACTCCCATAGTGATGAGCTGGAAGTCTAATAAGACTTCTCCCGCAAGAGCGGCTACTTCAAATTGAAATTCGGAGCTACTCAGAAGGAGCTCGAGGAAACTGTCATCACCCATCGAATCGGACGCGTCTAATCTAGCACTAAGTGAAAAGTAAAAAAAAGGTGGCATGCTCCCTGTAGGGGAAGGGACACAGCCACACCACCTGCTGTTCACTTACCCGGAAGCCTTCATGGACATAATAAATTTAAAAAATGGTATAAAAGGCTTCGTCACAGAGTGCGTGGCCTGCCTGGTCATATCTTTCAGGGTCCCAAAATTTAGGCCAGTACCTGTTGGGGTGCGCGGCGGACAGGTTCCTGGGTATAGTCTCATCTCAGATAACCTAAAAGAGTCGTTACGGTTTCGGTGAGCTCAAAAAATTCCTTGTCAAATAAAATGACTGCAAGAGCACTAGACAGAGAATATTCAGAAAATACTGCAAAAATTACATCATGTTATGGCTAAAAGAAAGTAGTTATTTCTTCATCTTAACAGTGTATCTATTTTAGAACCAGACCACAATTCAGGGTTTGGCTAGTTACTCAGATTAATGACAGACGGTCTCGCCCCCCGAAATTGGATGGGAAGTCTGTACGCCTTGTGTAGTTGAGTCAGTGTGGCGCATCGAGGTCTCGACCCCTATTCAACGGTGTCTCAACTGCTTTGGTCTGCTAAGAGGGCCAGATGAGAAACTAAGAGATAACACAGAGATGAACAAAAAATACATTGGAAACAACCAAGTTTGTGTGTAAGTTCCGGTGTTGAAATCAGGGGCGCAAACCAAAGTGACCGAAATTTTGGGAGAAGTTAGGACTTGGGGGAAGTTTAGTCGAACGTTATAGGCTCAGACCGCACCCACAGAGAGCCGATACCTCGAGTATGGAGAACCGGAAAAGAAGGTGGATAT
The DNA here is from genome assembly GCF_011947565.3 of Pollicipes pollicipes. Lineage (NCBI taxonomy): Eukaryota > Metazoa > Arthropoda > Thecostraca > Pollicipedomorpha > Pollicipedidae > Pollicipes > Pollicipes pollicipes. The sequence goes on from NW_023596461.1 coordinate 3,761,972, forward strand.
TCACAATGCTGAGCGGCGCTGCGGATATCCACCTCCTTTCCGGCACTGTTCATGACATGCAAACAATTTGCATTGACCAGCTGATGTTGGCCGATTGGAAACGTACGTGTGAACTGTTTGTGAGCTGGATCGGGCTTTTTGATATTACTTTTGTAGCAATGCATCTTGATTGCTGTTCCTGTTGCCGCGATTTTGCTCTGGCAGAACTGGCCGCTTTTCGCTCCCGCGGCGCCCTAGGTTAGCTTTTGAAGAATTGGGCGGGAGGGGAG
>NW_023596461.1:3763240-3774248 GCF_011947565.3 Pollicipes pollicipes
TGACGTCAGTTTGATCGTCGCTCACGCTCCGTCCACGTGAGTTGCTGGATGGTCGTCATGCGACCACGTGAGTGACCGGCTAGGGTGGCCTCGTGACCTCTGACGGCATTGTGGAGGGAGTCGGGACGTAGGACGGTGGCGGGCTTATTGCTGCGGGTTTGCTCCGGCACACATTCACCGTCAGCTTAACAGGTTTTGTGTCGCGGCACGTCATGGCTAACAGAGGAGGGTCGTCCAGTTGGCAGGTCAATAGAGTCTATCCTTCACCATGGCCACCTGGAGCCATACAGTGCATGCACGTCTGCTCGGAGAGTTCTCCGAAGTACAGTGCGTGGAGCGCAGCTGGCAGACACCCCGCACCATGCCGGGCTGGGAGTGTCCTCCCTCCATAGTTCAGCGACTCCGAAATACAATCGCCAGTTTGTAGAGCAGTGCTCGCTGTTCTGCGTCAAGAAAAGTCCTTCCTCTCAAGGCCAATCTGCACCAGTGTAAAATATATGTACCTGTGTAAAATCTAGGGAACAAGTATTGTAAGCTGATAGACCTGGACCATTGTCTGAGCCAAGTATTACTTAAGGCTCATAAATCGTCACCTTCTCTGTGCTTGGGTGCTCTGTTTCCCTAAACCAAAAGATTGCGCTGTTTTTATGTTTGCGCTTTTTAATTCAAGAATCCGAGACCGATTCTGAACATTATGAGTAAGGAACTCGATTTTCAGACGGATCGAGATTCCACCGCAACGTCCTGACATGGAGGCGCGCATACGGAGGCAGTAACACCGCTGGCGGGATGGGGTCGGATAAACAGACGGGACGCACGACATCGCTCCATAACACTGGAGGTAGAAGGGGGTTCATGCCGTTGAGGCTTCGTGTTTAAGTCCACTAAAGAGGTATTTTAAGCCCAAGCCCAGAGTTTTGCTGTTATATAAAAATATAGTTTTAAAGCGTCATGAACCCGGACTTCTATTCCGGATTCTATAAGGGCCCAGAATTCCGAAAACTCGAGCAGGTTGGTCAACCAGCTCAAACAGAGAGTTCTCCTTAGAGGATGTGTTCCACATTTATGTGGGGTTTTGAACTGAAATAGCCACCTTGGAGACCTTTTGGTGCAGTTCACAATTCCTGCCATCTTACGACCTAGTCCCCTCTGATTTCTGAGCCACACGCCCGCGAAAATGGGAAAAAGTATATTGGAGAAAGTATTTCAAAGTCACCTTAGCGTTCATGACTTCATAATAACGTCATTTAAATCCTGCCATTGCGTAAGTCATGAAGCGATCAAGTCCCAGAAAAATATCACTTCCGAAAGGCTCATATCTGTTGTTCGTGAACACGATTTCCAGATATGACGACAGTCAACTGACTCTCAATCAATGTTGTGCAAAGCGCGATGACATAATCAAACCATGCCAGAATGAAGAACCTATTCAACAAACTAATAATTGTACGGTCTGCAGTCTTTTCCACTTAAAAGTATACCAATAGTTATAAGTGAGCTTATTTCATTATATCTGATGCGTCCTTCAGCATCTTCCAATGTAAAGCATTACATTTCAAGCAATGCACAAATCTCCTAGTCATTTGTGGACTTGGATTCGAACTTGAATACCTGGCAATTTTTGATAGCTCAGGGTCATCCGACAATTAAATTTTGCCTTTTGCTTTCAGAGTTAGTCAAGAAAAATACATTTGCTGATCAATTGGTATCATCAATCGGTCGTTTTTCGTTGTAAAACGCTCAGCCTCGAGACCGTTAAAACATCGCGGGAAATGCTACCAGTTTGTGGCAGCACAGCAGCCAAAATCCGGCATCTCGAAGGCCGGCACCTTCATTTGGATGGAGGAGATGTGACACCATCCGCACCCATTAATGCGCTCGTTGACGGGAGTCGGAAAACAGGCTCGTTCCTTTGCTCATATAAGCACGCATTAGTGGCTGCCGACGCGTAAACAGGAGAGGAAAGGCTTGGCCGCGTCACGCGCATCCAAATAACTGAGAACGTGATGGGATGGTGGGCTGCTGCCTGGTGGCGCCTTCAGCGGCGGATGCGTGGTAGACACCTTTGCGAGTAAAATTCTCACACCTGTGCCCGGCCTGTAAACGCTTGGTCAAACCCGTACCTACCCACTGCTAGTAGAATAAAGGCCTCGCACGCCAATTACCCTCCCCCCCCCCCCGTTTGCCATGTTCTCAGTTCCGATGTAGCGGTTACATTGATGCTTTAAAAACATTTGAAAACTTAGTGAGCTTGTTTTATCGTTTCTGGTATTATAAGATCCCCTTGCTGGCCATCGTGCCAAGAAGCGCAATCAGCACCAAACAAAGCGCCGTGCGCGTTGCTTGGTGCACGTCGCGCACCAACTGACATATTGAGCCTGCAGTTCTCCAAACAGAGTGACAGACGTGCGCGACTGTCCACGGATGTATAAAAGTCTATGCCTGTTGCAAAATATCGCCCATGTGATACACACATGTGTCATAAGCTGGCACACACACTTATGTCTTAACCATATGTGAGAGTGTACAAGAAAATGTCCATATGTGAATGGGCTAGGAATACAATCCGCCTATAGCTTGATACAACCTGGGGTCATGGTAACAGCATCACACTCCTTGTTCAAACAATAGTTACATCCGATTAATACGAGGTCTCAAATGCATGAATGGGGCAGCTAAGAAGCAATGAGAACTAGTTTACTATGGGCATGAACATAAAGAGAACCTAATAATTTAACAAGGACGTAGCATTCTCTGCTTAGGCACCGTTATCCGCATGTATTGCACTTCACAACATATACACACCCTCTCAGAATTAAGAAAAGCATTGTCGATCAACAACTGCTCCATGCTTTTGATCCCGGACTGCTTGGAAGGTACCGAAACATATCTCCTGGAGCAAAAAAAAAAAACCTGGATAGAAGCCTGAACCACAGTCATACCACGCCCTTCATTCGCGCCTACCACGCGCTACTAAACGTCAGCCACTTTTGACGCGTGCATCAGAATAGCCGCCTTAGATGCGTGTGTTTAGGCTCAAAAGTGACATCATTGCACTAGAAAAGTACTAGCACAGTAACCCGTATAGTCCTTTTACACTGGAAACACATCAACCCAGCATTTATAAATTTTCTGAGATACTGAACGCAACGATAGTATCCTTGAGTACATATGCTAAATACGCATTTTCACGTTTCGATATTAATTGGCTATTTCCACACTACTAATGTACACATCTGATGATAATTTTCTCAGCACTTCGGCACAGGACATGTTGCGTTGCATTTTGCCTCGTCCTATCTTGCCACAGCTCTCGTAAACACCAGATTCTCTTCCATGGCACACGTATGGCAAAGCGTTGAAAGGACACAGTGGATATTGGCAACAGTGATTGTGATATTGTGGGTTTCGCAGGTTTGCTTGCTTTTTGATGGTGGGTGCCTTATATGATTGGTCACGCTGCCTTAGGACGATAGGCTGCCTTAGGCATCGCTGTTTTCTACCTGATTGTTTTCATGGATCAGGTGTCATGTTCGAGAATGGTGGCAATTCATTGGTACTTCTGTGGGATGTTTTTAGGGCAATGGCGGTCAGCATCACATGTTGTGGCGCAGACAACTTATCTCAGCTCCTTATGGCCAACTTTCTGAGCCATAGATTATATATTTGGTTTTCTAATCAATGTTTGTAAGATGACAGCTTTAAAGGTTCATTTTACGTTGTTGTAAAATTGTGCCGCACTTTCTTGACAACAGTCTCAAACTCGAATGGAATGCAATAACCAAGTTGGAAACTTCGCTAAAATAGCGGCTAAAATAGCTCTCTTCAGGCGAGTTTTGAAATTTACGAGTGAGTTCACGGATTTCAAAAGACACGAAGACACGTCTGCCAAAAGTGAGTCAATTTGGGGTTTGTTTACTGTATTTCATTTGAGTTCCAAATCGTCGTCAGGCGTCTACAATATATCAGTAGGTAATGATGCACAGTCTGCAGAGAGGGACCGTTACCGTTTAATAAACATCTTTCAACAATGTGTCGCAACATGCCAGACTTGTATGACATCAATTTTGGCCGCGGTTGGAACAGCAGTAGTCCTCCCTGAGGCTGCCTATTGCGGGGTTGGCGATTCCAGGTATAATGTGACGCCTTCCTGCCTGACATGTCTTGCAAATGGCTGGACATTCGCCTCGCATGTTTGCATTTATCTATTTAAAGAACAAAGGGCTTGGCTGTAGTTAATTTTATATTCCAGAACATTGGGACATGCAATGCATGTGCCCGTGCTCGCACCCATATTCTGCACAACTTACGCCAAAAACAAAACTCTTGGGCATTGACTCTGCCACACTGGTCTCTGCTGGGCGCTGAGCCGCCTGACGGGTGTATCACTGCCACACCGGCCTCTGCTGGGCGCTGAACCGCCTAACAGGTGTATCACTGCCACACAGGCCCGCCTCTGCTGGGCGCTGAGCCGTCTCTCGGCCGCGTCGCTGCCACCCTTAGGGCCGCCTCTGCTGGGCGCTGAGCCGTCTGACGGGTGTACCGCTGCCACGCAGTCTCGCCTCTGCTGGGCGCTGAGCCGTCTCTCGGCCGCGTCGCTGCTACCCTCAGGGCCGCCTCTGCTGGGCGCTGAGTCGTCTGGCGGACGTGCCACCGCCACACAGGCCCGCCTCTGCTGGGCGCTGAGCCGTCTGGCGGGCGTATCGCTCCCACACAGGCCCGCCTCTGCTGGGCGCTGAGCCGTCTGACGGGTGTATCACTGCCACGCAGTCCCGCCTCTGCTGGGCGCTGAGCCGTCTCTCGGCCGCGTCGCTGCCACCCTTAGGGCCGCCTCTGCTGGGCGCTGAGTCGTCTGGCGGACGTGCCACCGCCACACAGGCCCACCTCTGCTGGGCGCTGAGCCGTCTGGCGGCCGCGCCGCTGCCACCCTCGGGCCGTTTATCCGCCGCCGGCGGCGTCAAATGGCCGCTCTAAATTGCATTTAGGAATTCGCTGCGCCGTGGTCGGTGGCGCCGTCGGCGCTGCTTCAGCGCCGGGGGCGGCGGCTCCAGCGTCGGGGGCCGCCGAGTTAGCTGACGCTGACCTCAGAGGTGATTAGCATGTCGCGGCTGAGCAAGTTTCCCGCCTGACGAGGCGCTGCGGGAGGCACTATGACGGAGGACAATGCAGATTGGACGATGTCCGTAGGACGGACTGGTGCCAAATCGGTGACGAACGCAGCGCTAGGGCGTCTGCCGCCCATTTACTTCCCGCCACAACATGCCTTGGTGTTTACTTACTGAGGGTGTGTCGATGGACTTATTTTTCCAAAATATGGCTGGCCATCGATGGTTTATTGCACAATGAAATAATGAAGATAAATAACAAGTTTTGGAGGCTAGCTAAAAGCACAGTGTGCGTCACCACATTGTGGGGTATCCAAATTTGCATGCATTAACGATGCTGTCGTCGCTTCGCTTGCTTAGGAAACAGAGCATCAAGATATAAGCCGAACGGAAGCCAACATCCCTAATGCTCGGTTTATATTCCTAACATTCGTATCCGTTCCTGGGTCGACACTGTTTCTGGGTGATTTCCGTGCCCCTCTCATAGCGAAGAGCAAGTTAAACTGTCAGCACACCAATTATGAGACGAACTGTGGAATTCAGAGCAGGTGAGACTAACGGTAGTTTCGATGCAGCAGAATGGCTTGAGTTTATCTAAAAATAGTTCTATCGGCTTTCATGAGTGTGGCAGTCGCCTCGGAATTAACATTTCTGCCCAGCTTTGTCGACTCACGTGCTTGCCAACGTTCCAGGATAGCAAAAAAAAAAAAACAAAAACAAAAAAAAAACGAAAAACGTAAACGTAATATTTAGCAGCACTTTGTATGCCTCGAGAAATATCATGATTTAGGAAGCAAGTAATCACATTTCATCTTGGCGTAACCTTGTTGCCGCCCAAGAAAAGAGCGTCAACAAAGGTGACAACATATTTAACCCGGTCCCTGCGGGAAGGCGGATTCGGTGTTTCTCGGTGCGGCTTTGTTTGCTTCTCGTAAACAGTTCGCTCTGGCGGCACGATATTTTTAAAAAGAAATTTCACGAAATGAAGCGTACACGTGTTGTATCCCGATTGGAAAAACACGATCAAGCCGAAGCGGTCCCAGCTATTGGCTTGAAGGGAGTGCCCTACCTTTGTGGCATATTTCAAAAATATACCCCAGTGGGACTTCGGGTCTACTTACGTCTTATTATAGCACTGGGTATGACTAGTGCAGCACTGTCAAAACATGATAAGAACATCAGTTGAAGTTATCTTCCATTCCAAATTACGCTGTCAACGCTTTCCACCCGCACCACGCCCCTTCTCTGCAGTTGCGACTACCGTCGTCATGGCAGCCACCGTGCGCATCTCTACTGATGCGATTAAAAGAACGATTGTGGTTGGCCCAGCGGGCTAGCGCCTGTTACCGAAAAGATGGTTGGTTGAAGTTTGAAGCAGTGCATCAAAGGGATCACGCTATACTTTCACCCTCGAAGCCAGTGCGCCTCGAGAAGAACCATTGTGGTGAACGTCGTTGGCAAGGAAATCTGACCCACTGCATAACATTTCGTTGAAGTCGCGTGATGATAGATTTGTGGTCACATATCCTTTTGTCTAAATCATCTTTCAAGCTTTCGCAGCATTTATTATACAAACATTTTGGCAAATTAGTGTGCTGTGAACATCACAAAACATACGCGTTGGTAAAAGTAAGGGAAATGGGAAGTTTCAAAGGGTTGAGTTTGGAGTCCATTAATATTTCTCCCGCAGGAATGACTTCTTCAAATGGGGATACTGAGCTTTTTAGGGGGTTTTTGAGAAAACAGGTATTACTGACCAAATTATATGTGTCTAATCGAACAGTGAGTGAAAGGTACGTAATGTTTTGTCTCTATGGAGGCGAGCTATTGTACGGAAAGCATCAACGTAAATGCATGCTTGTGTGCCGTACTCCGATGCATTTCAGAATAAACTTGTTTATCGCATGTTTATTCATATAGTCCCACATGCTGATGATGTGCGATAGCTTTAAGAATCCTTGAGCAAGTTTATGTTACCTCGCCTATATCCTCTGCCTGCGATAATTGGCGGTTAAAAGCTACTCCTAAACTTTTTACTCTCCAACTGTAGTTGACCTTACTACCCACATTCAGGCTGACCTCGGGTGCTTTTAGACTAAGTTGTGTGCCAGTGATCATAAGCTCCAGACATTTGGCAATAACAACTGCAAAGGCTTATAATCCAGCTCATTGTGACCAATATCCAAATAATGTTCTGCGTACTTACTCCTAACCATTCCAAAACAATTCGTTAGTACTTAAAAACGCTTGAATTATGCATCATTCGCAACTTATATGCACATCATAGGAACATCACTTTCATCGGTACACGAAGACGGTACGGGACACGCTAACAGGGCGATGGATATTTCATAAGACAGTAGTAATAGCTTTATTCCTCGGGGAAAACCAGGAGAATGAAGATATAGATGGGCCGATATTTCGGCAACATGCCCTTATCGAAAAAATAGCTGAAGATAAAGGCATGTTGCCGAAATATCAACCCATCTATGTCTCCATTCTCTTGTTTTTTTTCTCCGAGAAATAAATCTATTACTACAAAAGCGAAGCTTTCGTTGAAATAAAGGCATGGGTGAACTAAGCTGCTTCTTCTTCGTGGAAAACGAAAGATGGTGACGTTCAAAACCCGGTCTTTTTTATCTCCAGACAAATGGTCTAACAATGACATCACTCTATAGGTGCTCGCCGGCATGCGGTCTGGGCAGTGGTTAAGATACGGTGACGTCACAAACTATTTTTTCGTCTCCATACATTTTCTGTCGTTTATTAAGTGCTGACACGTCACATTTTGATCACACGACATATTCCGTCTGCGTGCTCTGCGACCATTCTTTCCTGCCACGCCATAAAACGGGATCTTGCCTCATAGGCAGCAGCGCAGACAATCATTGTAACTATCGCTTGGCTGGTGCAAAGTTTGCTCCTGTTTTTCAGCCGAGAAACTTCGAATGTTAAATGACTTTCTATATCGCACCAAAACATTAACGACTTCGAAGTTCCGCGGCTGTTTACACAACCGGATGCTCAAGAGAATAAAGCTAGCGGACGTCCGGAATACAATCGGAGCACCGCTTCCAATAGGCCCCGGCAGTCGGCAGCAGAGAAGGCTACCAAGGGGCCTGGTGTACTGTACTCTCCTGACGTGGCGTGTGTGGAGTGCTGTACTCCCCTGACGTATCCAGCCTGGCGTGCGGTATTCTCCTCAGCCCGGTGTGCGGTCTCTCCTGGCTTGGCGTGCCTGGTGTGCGGAACTGTCCTGACGTAACGACTCTGTGTGTACTTCTCTCCTGATGTAGCATGCCTGGAGCGCTTTACTGTCCTGATGTGGCGTACCTGGCGTGCTGTACTCTCTTGACGTGACGTGCCTGGTGTGCGGTACTGTCCTGACGCGACGAACCCGGTGGAAAGTTGTGCGCTTCTCTCCTGCCGTGGTGTGCCTGGTCCACAGCGCTCTGCATGCGCGGCGTGCCTGGTCCACAGCACTCTGCATGCGCGGCCCCTCCGGTCGTTGAGGACGTTGAGGACTGGCTGGTGCCGACACCGACGAGATGGAAGCGTGGGGGCCGAGTGGCTGGGACGCAGCTGCTCGCCGGCGTCGTAATTACAGGCACTGGGGCTTCCGAGCCGGTGACTGCCACGGCTGCTCTGAGGCTGCCGGGCCGGCGGCTGCCACAGTTGCACTGGGGCTTCCGAGCCGCTGGCTGCCACAGTTGCACTGCGGCTTCCGAGCCGCTGGCTGCCACAGTTGCGCTGCGGCTTCCGGGCCGCTTGCTGCCACTGTTCCACTGGGGCTTCCGAGCCGGCGGCTGCCACATTTGCACTGGGGCTTCCGAGCCGCTGGCTGCCACGGCTGCTCTGAGGCTGCCGGGCCGGCGGCTGCCACAGTTACACTGGGGCTTCCGAGCCGCTGGTTGCCACAGTTGCACTGGGGCTTCCGAGCCGCTGGCTGCCACAGTTGCACTGGGGCTTCCGAGCCGCTGGCTACCACGGTTGCGCTGGGGCTTCCGAGCTGGCGGTTATCACGGTTGCGCTGGGGCATTCCGAGGCACTGGCTGTCACAGTCGCACTAGAATACTCGAAGCTCAAACAAACACCCTGCATTGCATGTGAAGTGAACTGGCAAGGAATAGATTAGAGGGATTGAGCGCGCGAACTGTCATACAGACGATATAAATACGTGCGAGCATTCTGAGTAAGTACGAGTGCCCTCGCATCCTGACCACTTTATCCACCATTCATGACGCCTTAAGAATCTGGTGATGAAGATTCCTGAAAAATGTACCATTGCATCAGAGACATTGCTAAAATAGAAAATTTCAAGCACACTCCGCAGGCGCCATTCGCCGCAACTCAGCAATGGGCAAAAGAGGCTCACAAAGCGGCTTACGCTAGAAGGGGCATACCAAGGTTCAAGAGGTGAAGAACACATTTTCTGGGTGAAGAAAATTCATAAAAGCCACGTGGTCCTGTATCGCTACTGCCTAGCACACAAAACATGACAACACTTGGAAGATCGCGCGTGAAATGACGCCTGCTATAGGTCATAGATCATATGACTATTGATTATATGTCAATAGATGATACATTCAGCTGCCTACTGATACATTCATTTTCTCCTCACGAGTATGTAGATCCCGCGTGGTCTCCCATGGCTTTGACGGGCCAGGTTCTGCCGCTCATACATGACATTATCCTGAGTATCAGTATTTGGAACTCGTTAGGAGCGCTGTAAACGTTGCTTTGTCATTGAAAAAAAACATGCAGATTCTTTCAAGATCTGAAAGCCAAGGAAACCAATAGAGCCGCTGGCGCCTAACAAAAGGGGTTAACGAAGCACGGCGCGTTACCTTGAAGTGAGTGTCCCACGTTTAGAACATGTTTCAGAACATGATCTGGTGAACTGTCAGCACCAAATATCACTGGGGAGTAAAGCCGTACTCTCAAGACGAAAGCAGGCGCGAATTAATTGTATTTATCTTCGAGCGCAAATTGCGCGGTCACCATCTCGTAGAAGCACTCACCTTCTTGTGTTGGTATCCCCACATGTGACACCGTGCGCGGACGATGCATATTTCTAAGGAGCTAGACGATTCTGACGCGCGCAAGACGACGCGACGACTAAGCATGACACAAGACGCAAGAGGTGACCTATAATGCTGCGCTATCCCATGCAGCGTATCAAAAACTAAACATAAGGCGCCTTTGTGTAGAAGATTTTGCATAGCTTGGCATCGGCTTATCTGACACCGGACAAGCAGCTAGATTCGACGACTTCATTCAAATGTAACTGTTCAGCAGCACTATCATAATCACCATCTGAATGCCCCTGTTTATCGTGGACACAGTTAACGTAACAAAAAACAAGCATATTCCATTGTTCATAACAATGGTGCGTTTACTCCACTGGCTTAAGCTTCCAGCTGTTTCATACTCAATCCAATTTAGTTTCATGTTGATTAGGCGAAAACTGAAGCGTGTCGGCACATAAAGATGACGTTTGCTACGCCTCAGCCAGTCAAGCTCTGACTTTGTTTCCCTCATCATTTTCTTCCAACCAGAATCATGACTGTGGATTTCGACTCAGCGTCCCTGTGTCACTGAAATCCATGGCTACTCAGAAGCAATATTTACATAGATTTAATTCGCATTCGTACACTTTCTCGCACGCTGTTGTCTTAACAAACTTCATCGTCGTCACTTGTTTTATATTTAAATCAACGTAGGTACGTTGTTTGAGGCAGACACCAAGTCAACCCAAGTGTCCAGCATTTGGTGATGACCGCTAAGCGACGGCAGCCAAGTCATCTCCTCATGCTGTAGCCGAGGGCTTGGTAGAAGATCAGGGCGCGGCTACTAAATGCAAGACTTTGGAGGCAAACGGTGCCGTGAACAAGAAACTGGAG
>NW_023596461.1:3775248-3807748 GCF_011947565.3 Pollicipes pollicipes
CCTCGGGGAAAACCAGGAGAATGAAGATATAGATGGGCCGATATTTCGGCAACATGCCCTTATCGAAAAAATAGCTGAAGATAAAGGCATGTTGCCGAAATATCAACCCATCTATGTCTCCATTCTCTTGTTTTTTTTCTCCGAGAAATAAATCTATTACTACAAAAGCAAGCTTTCGTTGAAATAAAGGCATGGGTGAACTAAGCTGCTTCTTCTTCGTGGAAAACGAAAGATGGTGACGTTCAAAACCCGGTCTTTTTTATCTCCAGACAAATGGTCTAACAATGACATCACTCTATAGGTGCTCGCCGGCATGCGGTCTGGGCAGTGGTTAAGATACGGTGACGTCACAAACTATTTTTTCGTCTCCATACATTTTCTGTCGTTTATAAAGTGCTGACACGTCACATTTTGATCACACGACATATTCCGTCTGCGTGCTCTGCGACCATTCTTTCCTGCCACGCCATAAAACGGGATCTTGCCTCATAGGCAGCAGCGCAGACAATCATTGTAACTATTGCTTGGCTGGTGCAAAGTTTGCTCCTGTTTTTCAGCCGAGAAACTTCGAATGTTAAATGACTTTCTATATCGCACCAAAACATTAACGACTTCGAAGTTCCGCGGCTGTTTACACAACCGGATGCTCAAGAGACTAAAGCTAGCGGACGTCCGGAATACAATCGGAGCACCGCTACCAAGAGGCCCCGGCAGTCGGCAGCAGAGAAGGCTACCAAGGGGCCTGGTGTACTGTACTCTCCTGACGTGGCGTGTGTGGAGTGCTGTACTCCCCTGACGTATCCAGCCTGGCGTGCGGTATTCTCCTCAGCCCGGTGTGTGGTCTCTCCTGGCTTGGCGTGCCTGGTGTGCGGAACTGTCCTGACGTAACGACTCTGTGTGTACTTCTCTCCTGATGTAGCATGCCTGGAGCGCTTTACTGTCCTGATGTGGCGTACCTGGCGTGCCGTACTCTCTTGAAGTGACGTGCCTGGTGTGCGGTACTGTCCTGACGCGACGAACCCGGTGGAAAGTTGTGCGCTTCTCTCCTGCCGTGGTGTGCCTGGTCCACAGCGCTCTGCATGCGCGGCGTGCCTGGTCTACAGCACTCTGCATGCGCGGCCCCTCCGGTCGTTGAGGACGTTGAGGACTGGCTGGTGCCGACACCGACGAGATGGAAGCGTGGGGGCCGAGTGGCTGGGACGCAGCTGCTCGCCGGCGTCGTAATTACAGGCACTGGGGCTTCCGAGCCGGTGACTGCCACGGCTGCTCTGAGGCTGCCGAGCCGGCGGCTGCCACCGTTGCACTGGGGCTTCCGAGCCGCTGGCTGCCACAGTTGCACTGCGGCTTCCGAGCCGCTGCCTGCCACAGTTGCGCTGCGGCTTCCGGGCCGCTGGCTGCCACTGTTGCACTGGGGCTTCCGAGCCGGCGGCTGCCACAGTTGCACTGGGGCTTCCGAGCCGCTGGCTGCCACGGCTGCTCTGAGGCTGCCGGGCCGGCGGCTGCCACAGTTACACTGGGGCTTCCGGGCCGCTGGTTGCCACAGTTGCACTGGGGCTTCCGAGCCGCTGGCTGCCACAGTTGCACTGGGGCTTCCGAGCCGCTGGCTACCACGGTTGTGCTGGGGCTTCCGAGCTGGCGGCTATCACGGTTGCGCTGGGGCATTCCGAGGCACTGGCTGTCACAGTCGCACTAGAATGCTCGAAGCTCAAACAAACACCCTGCATTGCATGTGAAGTGAACTGGCGAGGAATAGATTAGAGGGATTGAGCGCGCGAACTATCATACAGACGATATAAATACGTGCGAGCATTCTGAGTAAGTACGAGTGCCCTCGCATCCTGACCACTTTATCCACCATTCATGACGCCTTAAGAATCTGGTGATGAAGATTCCTGAAAAATGTACCATTGCATCAGAGACATTGCTAAAATAGAAAATTTCAAGCACACTCCGCAGGCGCCATTCGCCGCAACTCAGCAATGGGCAAAAGAGGCTCACGAAGCGGCTTACGCTAGAAGGGGCATACCAAGGTTCAAGAGGTGAAGAACACATTTTCTGGGTGAAGAAAATTCATAAAAGCCACGTGGTCCTGTATCGCTACTGCCTAGCACACAAAACATGACAACACTCGGAAGATCGCGCGTGAAATGACGCCTGCTATAGGTCATAGATCATATGACTATAGATTATATGTCAATAGATGATACATTCAGCTGCCTACTGATGCATTCATTTTCTCCTCACGAGTATGTAGATCCCGCGTGGTCTCCCATGGCTTTGACGGGCCAGGTTCTGTCTCTCATACATGACATTATCCTGAGTATCAGTGTTTGGAACTCGTTAGGAGCGCTGTAAACGTTGCTTTATCATTGGAAAAACATGCAGATTGTTTCAAGATCTGAAAGCCAAGGAAACCAATAGAGTCGCTGGCGCCTAATAAAAGGGGGTAACGAAGCGCGGCGCGTTACCTTAAAGTGAGTGTCCCACGTTTAGAACATGTTTCAGAACATGATCTGGTGGACTATCAGCACCAAATATCACTGGGGAGTAAAGCCGTACTCCCAAGACGAAAGCAGGCGCGAATTAATTGTATTTGTCTTCGAGCGCAAATTGCGCGGTCACCATCTCATAGAAGCACTCACCTTCTTGTGTTGGTATCCCCACATGTGACACCGTGCGCGGACGATGCATATTTCTAAGGAGCTAGACGATTCTGACGCGCGCAAGACGACGCGACGACTAAGCATGACACAAGACGCAAGAGGTGACCTATAATGCTGCGCTATCCCATGCAGCGTATCAAAAACTAAACATAAGGCGCCTTTGTGTAGAAGATTTTGCATAGCTTGACATCGGCTTATCTGACACCAGACAAGCAGCTAGATTCGACGACTTCAATCAAATGTAACTGTTCAGCAGCACTATCATAATCACCAACTGAATGCCCCTGTTTATCGTGGATACAGTTAACGTAACAAAAAACAAGCATATTCAATTGTTCATGACAATGGTGCGTTTACTCCACTGGCTTAAGCTTCCAGCTGTTTCATACTCAATCCAATTTAGTTTCATGTTGATTAGGCGAAAACTGAAGTGTGTCGGCACATCAAGATGACGTTTGCTACGCCTCAGCCAGTCAAGCTCTGACTTTGTTTCCCTCATCATTTTCTTCCAACCAGAATCATGGCTGTGGATTTCAACTCAGCGTCCCTGTGTCACTGAAATCCATGGCTACTCAGAAGCAATATTTACATAGATTTAATTTGCATTCGTACACTTTCTTGCACGCTGCTTGTCTTAACAAACTTCATCGTCGCCACTTGTTTTATATTTAAATCAACGTAGGTACGTTGTTTGAGGCAGACACCAAGTCAACCCAAGTGTCCAGCATTTGGTGATGACCGCTAAGCGACGGCAGCCAAGTCATCTCCTCATGCTGTAGCCGAGGGCTTGGTAGAAGATCAGGGCGCGGCTACTAAATGCAAGACTTTGGAGGCAAACGGTGCCGTGAACGAGAAACTGGAGGTTGTGCGAAGAAAACAACTGTCGCACCAACCACTCACCTACCAACTTCCGTTACGTGCTATGTTGCAATGGCGTCACATGATGGAGGTCGTGACACTGTGTGCGACAGCGAATGGTGTCGGCCCGCGCCGGTCCGACCCGGCCCAACCAGGTCGGGCTGGTCGGCCCAACCAGGTCGGGCCGGTCGGCCTGGTGGGCCCAGCCGGGTCGGGTCAGCCGGCCCAGCCGGGTCGGGTCGGCAGGCCCAGGCGGGTCGGGCCGGTCGGCCCAGCCGGGTCGGGCTGGTCGGCCCAGCCGGGTCGGGCCGGTCGGCCCAGCCGGGTCGGGTCAGCCGGCCCAGCCGGGTCGTGTCGGCAGGCCCAGCCGGGTCGGGTCGGCAGGCCCAGCCGGGTCGAGCCGGCCGGCCCAGCCGGGTCGGGTCAGCAGGCCCTGCCGGGTCGGGCCGGCCGGCCCAGCCGGGTCGGGTCGGCAGGCCCAGCTGGGTCGGGCCGGCCGGCCCAGCCGGGTCGGGCTGCCGACGCCAATCGCGTCGCGCAAACATCGACGCACTTCGGGATGTTGTCCGAGGCGGACGCTGGAGGCGCCATTGCGTGAGGCTCCCAGACTTCGCTCTTGCCGACCGTCGGTCCGCGAGAGCCCGCGGACGAGGCGCGCCGGTGGCCGTGTGTCACCGGCAGAGGTGGGCAAACCCAACCAGAACTTAACTTGCGGTGGAGAAAATCCTTTAGTTGAGAAGGTTAGCCAAATTAAAGTTAAACCGCTCAATCATTAATTAAGTTAATGGAAGTTAAAATGATTCCGTTCACGCAAGAACTCTACAGAACAAATATTTTCCTGCGCCTGATTTATACCAAATAAGCCTATACAAAATGAAGAAATAGCTGAACTGTATCAACTGCCGACGCCGTCCCGTGTGCTCGGTGGCTCAATAATAAAATATGTCCGTCCCGGTGGGTCAGTTGGTTAGAGCGCCTACCCACTGACCCGTGGCGGGGTGGGTTCGAGTCGCTTTAGGCGCTCGCTATTTGCCCTTGACAGGTATGACCTGCTGCCGGTGGCAGCGGTCGCGCTAAAGGTCAGTTGACGTCAGGGGGCAGGACGGACCGTGCCGAGCATTGCGGCACGTTAAGCTTCCGCCACTAAATTCCGCCGTAGCCTGGAATTGCGCGATCGGATGGTAGGGGTAAGGGCTCACACAACAAGCACTGCTTAGCGTGAGCACTGATCCCAGAAATCCATCCATTCAAAGCGTTTGGATCAAATTGAAAAAAAAACTGCCGTTCAGTCACAATACTGGAACTCCTATGGTAAGTTGCGAATATGCTTGCATTTCACAATGGCACAACTATCCTGAAAAATCGGGGACTGGAGAAAAAGATTCGCTACAATTAGGGATTCGAAGCCCATTGTGGGTGCATTAGGGTTTTGAATCGGATTTTTTATTCGAATAGGCTGAAATGGACCAGAACATATTCGGATATTTTCGTCAAAATTTCGAAACCGATGCCGTATAATTCCCACTTCTAAATCGTGTTTACTGGTATCTGGCTAACTGTTCACCGCCAGTGGCACATTTCTAACTCTGTCTTAGAGTATAGTCATTAGTGCCAGCCTTTCACTTTTTTGATGAGACATAGGCCAAGCCATGTGCTCCTCGGTACCACACGTGCTGGAGAAGCGTTTGGGAAAATATATGATAATGTAGCCATGCCACCACAAGCTATCCCCTAAATACTGGTTTGTACGCAATTTTGATTCTCGATAAGTTAGCAGCCGTACCGAACATGAAAGCGTAGCGAGGGGAAGCCGCGATACATGGGTGGTGCAGGTTTAATCCGGCAGCGGATCAAACCTGCATCACCCATGAGCCCCATGCGTCACATTACACCCACGAGGGCTGGGTTTCAACTCCCCCCGTGAGGCGCCACCTTTCGGTGGTGGGGGGGAGGGCGGATTGCGTGCCCCAATGATCCTGCGGGCGGTTGGGGAGGCTTGTAAAGCGCCCCTTCCGGCCAAAGGGGAGGGGCCAGACGAAGCGTGCCTACCGCAAGGGCTCTGACTCGTTCAGAGTAGGGATTAGCAGCCTCTCAGCACCAGCTTTTCAGTCTTATCTGGGTCTCGCAGTACTCCGTTGGATCCGCAGGTAGCGATGATGGGATCCTGGTCACGGAAGGAGTTACCCTGCGGGTCAGTCGGGGCAGCTTACCAACACGCGGCTTTGGCCCAGATTTGTGATCCTGCGAATGCCTCGTGAAGTCTTCACACGAGGAAATCGACTGGTCAGGCGTCGTGTTTTGGTGACACTGGCTTGGAGACGAGCAGGCCATGTGATGACATATGAGACATGTGAGACATGTGAGACAAGCAGGCCAGGCGTTGAGGGAGGAGCTGCCGGGTGCAGCGTCTGCCTCCTGACACCATTAAGGAGCCGTACCTCGATTTTTTACTAGAGTGCCTGGTTAGCCCCTGCGAACCGAGGCACTGACACCCGCAGACTCGTGCCCGGCGGCTCTCGCAGCAACTCTTTTGGTACACTGGTCTGCGTATAGCGTGCTGGTAGCCCTGGCGGCACCGCTCTTAGAAGTGGACCGTCCCTGTGTTGGGCTCCATGGTGGGCGGGGAATCAGCGCGCCGAATATAAACTCGTACTTATGGACACTATATCATGAACCCCCCCCCCCCAAAAAAAAAAAGCCCGACCGTCGTCCTGTGCCGCTGGCCCAGTTTCTGCTCGTAAGATCCGCCAAGGTAGATGACCAAGGAAAAAACAGTACCGCTCCGACTGAACCCATTTCAGCGCCAACAAACATTTTCAAAGATCGGGACACCCAAGGATGTGTTTTCGTATACGGATGGAGGCACATAAGCCCATTTAACGGACGAACGGGAGATCCAGCGCACGCTCAAGACTACCACACTAATTTACAAGGTACGAGGACAGGGAGAGGTTAGGGTGCCCGTATCAGTGCACCCTCACCCCTCTAAGAACTATTCCAAGGATGTGATTACTTGCCGGGACCTTTTCGGCGTGGGTGATGAGGATGTTGCTGAGGGCTTGTGTGAGGAAAGAGTTACGGCGGTGAGACGTATCAAGAGGAAGAGAGAGAGAGAGAGAGAGAGAGAGAGAGAGAGAGAGAGAGAGAGAGAGAGAGAGAGAGAGAGAGAGAGAGAGAGGAGAGAGAGAGAGAGAGAGAGAGAGAGAGAGAGAGAGATGAGAGAGAGAGAGAGAGAGAGAGAGAGAGAGAGAGAGAGAGAGAGAGAGAGAGAGAGAGAGAGAGAGAGAGAGAGAGAGAGAGAGAGAGAGAGAGAGAGAGAGAGAGAGAGAGAGGAGAGAGAGAGAGAGAGAGAGAGAGAGAGAGAGAGAGAGAGAGAGAGGAGAGAGAGAGAGAGAGAGAGAGAGAGAGAGAGAGAGAGAGAGAGAGAGAGAGAGAGAGAGAGAGAGAGAGAGAGAGAGAGAGAGAGAGAGAGAGAGAGAGAGAGAGAGAGAGAGAGAGAGAGAGAGAGAGAGAGAGAGAGAGAGAGAGAGAGAGAGAGAGAGAGAGAGAGAGAGAGAGAGAGAGAGAGAGAGAGAGAGAGAGAGAGAGAGAGAAGAGAGAGAGAGAGAGAGAGAGAGAGAGAGAGAGGAGAGAGAGAGAGAGAGAGAGAGAGAGAGAGAGAGAGAGAGAGAGAGAGAGAGAGTAGAGAGAGAGAGAGAGAGAGAGAGAGAGAGAGAGAGAGAGAGAGAGAGAGAGAGAGGAGAGAGAGAGAGAGAGAGAGAGAGAGAGAGAGAGAGAGAGAGAGAGAGAGAGAGAGAGAGAGAGAGAGAGAGAGAGAGAGAGAGAGAGAGAGAGAGCTGACCGATACTGATTCGATTATTCTGAGGTTTTGCTCTGCGAGAGGGCCAGATAGGGCCCGTGTCGAATATCAGGTCGGTCCCTGTAAAGGTCTTTGTACCCGATCCAGTCCAATGCTACCGATGCCAGACGTATTCACTTCACGGACAAGTGCTGGAAAGAAGTAAGATGCGGAAGGTGTGCAGAAATAGGTCACCAACACTCCAGAGTGTAAATCAGAAACCGTGAAATGCGTCAACTGTGGTCAGGGTCATGTGGCGTCATATCATAGCTGTCAGTCCTTCTTGTCAGAGAAAGCTGTCTTGAACATCAAAGTGAAGGAAAGAGTCTAATTTCGGGAGGCCCAACACGGACACAACGATGCGACCACCACAAAGACATACAAAGACCTCTTAGGAGACAACGACTTACTTTGTATTACGCTACAAAGGTTTCACAATTTCCGGATCACCCAGCCTTTGAGTTCATCTTCTCTCAGACGTTGATGCGTTCTTTCTTGAGGGGGCGAACGCACGTTAGTGCGGCCGGCGTGTCTGCGCGTCCGGGACTGGCTGGACGAAGCGGATATTACGCTGGATGACATTGCCCGCACACTCTTTGGAACCCAGCTCCGTGGAGACGTCTGAGTCTGAAGTGTGATTTGGAACTTTTTGTCAGCATCATAAAAATTGCACTTCACCACGGGAGTTCCTCAGCTATTCGTTGGAACGGATCTCACAATACGTGAACTCATTACAAATATTTACTGATGGCTCCAAGCGCTCAACAGGAACAGGCTGCGCATTTGTTTGCGGTGATCACACCGTTGGTCTCTGCCTCCCGCATCATATGTCAGTTTTTTTCCTCAAAGCTGTTTGTTGATTTAGCAGCGCTTCAGTTCGTTGCTTGTCGTCCTAAAAGGGATGCAGTCATTTTGACCGACTCACTTAGTGCAATTTTATCATTAGACCCGACGGCGATGTCGCGTGACCACTCATTTTTGACGCGCTCAATTTGGGAGGAACTGGAATGGCTGGCAATACTTTCTGCCGTATCACATTTATGTGGATCCGGGCCACATAGGGATGATGGGGAATGATAAAGCACACGTCGCAGTGAAAGCTGCGGCACGTGAAAGAAAACCAATGCCAATGTGTGTACCCGCTCGAGATCTGAAGTCAGTCATTTTCAAATACGTCCGCAATACGTGGCAGCACATGTTCGGCCAACATCTTCACGCTTTCAGGGAAATCAAGCCCCAACTGGGTGATTGGGAATCTTCCCATCGCCGAAGCTGCTTCCAGAAAGTCGCTCTTTGTAGACTTTCGTTGGGTCATACATATGCAACACACTCGTTTTACTTAACGCGTAGGGATGTGCCACGGTGTGATAGATACAGGGACCGGTTGTCTGTAGAACATGTCCTCGTCTCATGCCGGCGCATTGAGACAGAAAGGCGACGACTTTTTCCTCCAGCGCCCCTTCATCGGTTACTAAGGAGAGACCCACGTGGTAAACTTGGAGGTATACTCGCATTTTTAGCACGCATTGACTTTGACACTATTTTCACTCACCCCTCGGCGTAAGCGTGTCAGTGATACTGCCTGCTATTAGTTGACAACACACTTATCGCGTCGTCGCAGATGTAGATAGCCGTCATCGAGTGGGCGCAAAATGGCCCCGATACCGGCGCGCCCTTAAACACCAAATCACCACACCACCACGGGCTTCAATTCTTTCGTAATCGAGGGGCTCGGCACATAACACAAGTCGAAGAGGGGAGGGAAAGGGGCAAATGCGCCCCCACCCTTCTACAAACTCAGAAGTCGTTAGTGGTAGTGACAAGAAACTTGCAGGGTATGAACTTGAGGCACGAAGTTGGCGGAGGCATATGAGTGCAAGATATAGTTTGTTTGAAGACGAATTAAGCCTATAGCATATTTCAATGCAGTTACATACCCATTTAAAATATAGTTTTCAGGATGCACCAGGCTTTTTAGCATTCCAATCCTACTTTTCAGAGTTCGAATCCCGTCTTCGATGTTAGGATTCAAATCGATTCCAACCTATTTGAACTCTGCAAATTCGAACCTTCAGCTCCATATAACACCCACTTATTTTATCACTTTTTGGACAGCTGTCTTATTGTGGCGACTCCAAGCCCTCTCGCATTTACTAGACACCCGGGGATGTTTCGGACAACACCTATGCTCCATAAGCATCGCCCATACCGTCAGTGGTGTAAGAGATTTCAAACTGATTTCTGATCATGCTCACTTTTAAGTTTAGCTTGCTTAGTGAAATGAATGTCGTGATAGCAAAGAGACGCCTATCAAACCATGAATATACCCCGAAACTTACACTTATAAAACCAGAAAATAATATATACATATATATATATATATATATATATATATATATGTATGCCCAGCGTGTCATCCTAGGCATCGTGTAGGCATGTGTGGGCACCTGCCTCATATCCAGTGTTGCTCCCGGGTGTCCACAAAGCTACATGTCCAAGAATCTTTTCTTTGAACCGTTCCGGTCTTGAAATTGAGCAGCAGTTCTACGCTTAGGGTTTAAAATTCCATATGGCACCTCAAGTTTTTTTTACGTCACTTGGAATTGCAAACTGCCATAGAAATCACATTGGCTGTAGTGGTGTACCGAAGATTTCGCCCAGGAGGTGCGGGACGGAGTCGCATCCCATTACTATGAGTGTCAACAACGTCATCAACGTCCACCATTGCTTCCCCAAAACTCGTAGTCCACTGGCTCAACCAGAGGGTTGTGGGTTATGTTTATTTTTTGGGTTATGATTCCCCCATAACTCATGACCCCAAAAATCCCGGAACCCTAAGAGGCCCCACTCACCACCTGTGCAAGGCTTAACACTCCAAACTCAATTGGAATCTTCCCAAGAAAGTTAATGGTCTGAAAAACAGCGGGAAAATTTTGACGGTCAGCCTTAATCCACCAACGAAAGCAAAATAACTTGATAGTTAACGGATTAAGAGTTAAACGATTTCGAACTCACTTCTGATAATGGGCAGCGCGGTGTAGGTTCTTAAATGCGCGCCATCGGGGAATTACATGCCTCTCAACCGATCGAGCATATACCACCATGCAGATCTTAACGGAAGGTGTCCATTGTCTTACCTTGTAGTCAAATCACGATTCTGACGTTTTAAGACCTCTGCATGTAGCCGTTGTCCCGATATAGTTACGTCAGAAAATGACGTTATGGCTAAAATGCGCTAAGTAAATTGATGCTTATTTGAGTTGTTGATTTTTATAACAAGTTGAATTATCGGCATACCTATAAGCTTTCTTTTTTCCAATCAGCAAACTCGATTTCCTAAGTAATTAACACCTTCGATTGGTTACGAACATCGGGTTTCAAAGTCTGCGTTAATTTCTGCAACCACATCCATCAATAGGAAAGTAGGGACCCACTGAACACCCGCACAATGCGGATGCAATCCCAGCCGGACGGACCGGCGTGGCGCGGCGCCCCCTTCCGGCCGGCCCCGTGCGCCACCCAGCCCGTTGTCAGGCGGACCGGCCCGCGCCGATGTCACCGGCAGCTGTCGGCCCTCTCCCGTGTTGGTCCTGAAAAACGACTCCAGACGGCGGGAGTCATTGATTGAAAGATGATGGCCATCAAATTTCTCACTCACACTCGCTGACATCGGCCGCCTCAGCTGCAGCTACTTTAGCGACGTGAGCTCTTTCTGATTAGACAGTCATCCACGCACAGTGCTTACGAAGCGTTCATTTCTTTCAAAATGAATGGTCTGCGTTAACCCATATAACTGCAGCGTAAAGCGACTATATATATATATATATATATATATATATATATATATATATATATCTCTCTCTCTCTCTCTCTCTCTCTCTCTCTCTCTCTCTCTCTCTCCCTCTCTCTGAGGACATGGATATGTCGCTTAAGGTCTGACCAAACCAGATCCGTCTCGGTCAGGCCCATCAAACCGGATCCGTCTCGGCCAGGCCCATCAAACCCGATCCGTCTCGGTCAGGCCCATCAAACCGGATCCGTCTCGGCCAGGCCCATCAAGCCTGCTCCTGCAGCCGGGCTCGCCAACTCTACACTGTTCGTCAGAGCCGGGCCCTAGGCTCCGCTACATTTGGTAGGACTTCTGAACAACCAGGAGCCTCTCCAGCGGCCATTTGTGAGGCAGAAACTTCATCAGCGTCCACACAACCGCCAACACTGCAGTTCTGTTTACAGTTGTGCAATTCGGACAACTGCCTGCTGTGCTTCTGAAGCCACCAGACGACCCCGTTAGTCGTCTTGATTTTGCTCGCTCTTTTGATCATGTGTTTAGTGGCGCCACACCTGGGAGCAGTTTTATTGATTTAAGGGAATGGAACAAAAATCTGCAGTTTAGTTCCGAAGGGTGTGGACAGGTGGTTTAACTTGTCTACGAGATCCGCCGGCAGTTTTTCTATGATGGCTGGGGTTTTAGTCGTGGGGACTACGATAACCAGTTCGCGCCTCGTTATCGGTTTTTCATACATGTGCATGTACATGCATACATGTCTTTCTGTCTCTCCTTGCCTTCTTCATAGCGGTCCATTCAATACAATACTACAGGTCTCATGGGATTAACAATCACGCTTAATTCCACAGAAAAACAGGCAGTGTACCTCAATATTCCGCCAGCCCTTGCGTGCCCGCATTTAGGGTTGCGAGTTCAGTCTGGCTGCCACCCGTGCACCGCTCAGGCGTCCTTCGGATGGCCCGAGCGGTGCACGCGCCCATGGTTGTTGGGGTGGTGCTAGGTTTGCAATGCTAATGGCGTACCATGGCCTAATTGTATTAATTATATTCTTCCAGTGATTTCAGATGGGACATCACAGAACTTGACCAAAGCTTATAACATTTCGCTTCACGTCATTCCTGTAATTTTGCTTATCTTTGGCTTCACTCAGAACGCGCCACATCATGTCGAATTCCGCGCAGCCGAGAGACGCGGCTTATTTTCCTCTTTGGTTTCCCTCCACACAGTACGCTTCGGGATGATCTATTTCTGGTTCCGGAAACAACAACAACGGTAAGACTATTGGAGGAAGGTCGTTCGGGCTGTCGCTTTCGCCGCGCCAATTTCGGATGACAGGAAAATAGATGGCTTTTTTACCTTATCGGAATGCGACGCTATATTTGCACTGAAATTTCCGTTTTGGTCCTCGCCCGCAAGTCTGATGCTACCGACCGCACTAAAACCTACCCTAACCTAACCTAGCCTCCGTCCCTGGCGTTTATTGTGCCAGGTTTAGCGCCCCAAAACCGCAGACTCTTGCAGCCAAATGGCAGGAAATGCGCTACACTGTACCACATCTAAACCAGCCTTTCATAGTCAGCGTCCTGCACATAAGCTGCGATCGAAGCCGAGCCGTTCATTGATATTTCATGGAGAGTGCATGACGCAGGTCATCGCCTCACCGTTTGTCTCAGCTCTATTCGGGGCGGGCTCTTCGTAACTCTCGTTCCAGGCTGAGGAATGCAATTTGCTCGCCTCCTCCGAGGGCCCCCTCAATAAGACCTACACTTATCAAAAAAGAAAATCTCCAGAAGTTTTAATAAGGGCAACAGCAGGGCAAGAATGTAACCAACGCAGATCGATAAATAATGACAGGGACTGATGCATCACAGATAGATTCCAAGCCAAGAAATTTGGGACGTATCCAGTAAATGTAAACACAGAACGCTACATTCAAATATATTCACGTATATTCAACTATACTATATTATATTCAACTATACTCAAAACGCTTTACTCAAAACAACTGTACTATATTACTATACAACCATATTCAAGACATGATTTTACTTCAGTATGCTATTCAGAAAATGGGATGGTGCTTTACTCTATAGCAAAGAAAAGCAAAACTTCTGATAGAAGAATATCAGAAGAAGTTAAACAAGTTATGGCATGGTCGAAAGGTATGATGAGAGTATGCATCAAAATATTGTATAGGCGTTGATAAGGTGCCCATTGGTATGGCGAAAAAGTGGGGTGACGTGAGCAGTAGATATCTTTATCGGACACGTTGCTGCTATGCGCTGCAAAGGGCATATGATGCCCACATGGTAGGTATCGTCAGGTGCCATAGACGTATCCAGTTTCTAACGGAGCGGTTTAGGTAGAGGTGATTTGAGTGCGTCTCATTGCCGCGGCCGCTAGATGCCAGTCCGCTGCTGGTGGCCTGTATACTGCAATTGCCAGTCCTGCATACTGCAATTCACCCTTTTGAGTTCATAAAGTCGCCACTGGCATGATCTGACTGCTTTGAATACTTTGAAAAATAAACGCCTGTGGTTGTAGACTTTTCAGCCAACCACCCTTGACAAGGCCCTGCGACATACGTGTCATCGGAATGTGCATTGACTTTGTTTTTGATATTTCAACTTGGAAACTCGGATCGGTCTGTCGTGTCCGAGATCGGAGACGGCTTGACGGTCCGTTCACAGTTCGCTAGTTTGGGGCTTTTCAGGGCGCGTCAACTGCAATCCTCACTCGCGCTCCGTCCGCACAGTGAGCGCTCACTGTGGACTCTCACCATGGTTAGCTGACATCACCAGGTGCGCGGCGGCCTTTCATGCCGTATGTCACGAGACAGGGCGAATGGTGAGCATCTCATGAAGCTTCCAAGAGCACTCTCCGATGATGCAGACGGTCTTGGGGGTGACAGCGAGACTGTATGGCCAGCATTCAGCCAAGTTTTCTGTTGTCGCAACTGCATGCGTAATTAAGGCCGGGTAGTTCGGTTTCAGTTGATATGAGACATCATAGCGTTCGTCTTCACACGGCTGCTGTTTACACACATCGACGTGACTCTTGCTGGGCACGGCAAGCTTTTGCTGGCATGAATGCAACCAGCATCTTAAGACACAGCTGCGGGCGACATGTTTGTCGCGTCCACTTGCCCATTGCATGCTGTTTGCCTTTCACGGCAGACGTCCACATGCTGTAACGTTGCGACAGGCCATTTAGTATGGTTAGTATTTGGGATATTCAATGTACACGGCTCCAGTAAATCGAGGTCATTTCATCAAAATAAGATGACCCACGCACCGAGCACACGGACATATCACACACATGCATTCTGGTGTCATGACCAAACCACTGTTCTCGGGCATTGGGAAACCGGATACCACTGTTCTCGAGCATTAGGAAACCGGATACCACTGTTCTCGGGCATTAGGAAACCGAATGTGTATGATGTACGGGGGACAAGATACATGGTAACATTTATCATGGTGTAAACCTCCCATTCTTGGATCACTCTTGAACCAGTGTCACAAAAAACTGGGGTCTAAACTGCAGTTGTACATTCGCCTTTCCCGGAACTCGCGTATAACGAAGTACACCAATTATTCATGTGATATAATACAACCACCAAAGGAATACTTAAGGCTCAGGCAAAGAGCAATCCCAACAAAACACTACGCTGATAAATAACACAGACACAACACAAGTTACGTTCACGTAAAGCACGAATACGGGAAAGAAAGGTCACGCGACAGATGCCACATTGCTTGAACTCCAAATTCCAAATTATAGGCCACACAGTTGTATATATATGACACATGTCATCATAGCTTATCGAATACAAACAGCGCCAACCGACGGCCAGTATTTACGCCCGTTTGTGACACTGTGTCGGTCACGAGTCGGTGGACAACAGCTTGCACCGTCGGCGCCGCGGGGCTCCGTCCGTGACGCGCTGTGTGACCGGGGAGCCGAGCGTCACTGTTGACACGCCGGCGGCGAGGGGACCGGTGTCACGGAGTGTCTCGCCGTGCCGCCTCGCCGACACAGTGCTGTGGCTGGTGGAAGCCGGCCACCGGCGGCCGTGCGGCTGCAGTCTACGGCTGCGCACAGCGGCCAGGACCCCGTCAACCTGCTCAGCCTGCTCAGCCTGCTCATCCTGCCCGCTCCGACACGAGGTGGGCCGACAGCGCACCGAGGGTCGACACCGCGGCCGGTCCGGACGCGGCCCGATGAGCGCGCTCCTGCCCAGCCGGGCGTCGCCCGCGGGCTGGTCACAGACGTCCGGGGTCGATGCGCGGACCGTGTGAGGCGCCCGCTCGGGACCCCCGTGCCGGGCCGTTACAGGCCTAGGCCGGGTCAGCCGGTGTCGATGAGCGCCAGGCGCAGCGTCGTGAGCAGCACTGCCCGCCTCCAGCGGACGGCGTGACCCGCCCCGGCCGAGGTCACCGCCCGGGTCGGCGCCGTCGGCTTGATGTCCAGCACTGCGTTGGAGTAGTTGGTCGGCACGGGCACATTGCAGAATGAGTCGTCGCAGCAGGAGACGCACGTCTGTGAGAGACGCGACGAGGTGCGACGTGAGGAAACTGGTCACATTGGTCACGTGACACTGGGTGGTACACATGGCACCGCCCAGAACGAGTTGAAGTGAGGAGATCAACCAAATGGTCGGCAGAGTTTGAAGTCACTCGTCCTTACTGCTCGTGCCCCTGCAGTGTTGGCTAGTGTCTCAGCCCACACTTCTGCCCGCCCTCTTT
This sequence comes from Pollicipes pollicipes, assembly GCF_011947565.3. NCBI lineage: Eukaryota > Metazoa > Arthropoda > Thecostraca > Pollicipedomorpha > Pollicipedidae > Pollicipes > Pollicipes pollicipes. The sequence goes on from NW_023596461.1 coordinate 3,791,143, forward strand.
CCTATACAGATCGCTCTTGTAATCCTCCCGCAGCTGAGAGGAATCGATATCATCGCAGTCCATTCTACTCATTGACAATCTGGGAATTGCAACTACAGCTCAACAAAACTCGTGCAAGGTGCGTAAATTAAGCGACCACCGCTGCTTGATGCTTGCACTCCTGATTTTCTCCGCGCCGTTTGGCACCGATAGTTTTTAGTATGCAACCAGTTTTCTCCCTTTATTGTTCTGGGTGTTACGTATCTCCCTCATCGCCCCTTGCCCCGCTCTCTCTCTCCCTGCTCTCCGTCTCTCTCCCCCCCCCCACATACACTCTCTCCCTCTCTCTCCCTCTCTCTCTCTCGCTCTCCCTCTTCTCTCTCTCTCTCTATGCGCACATACATAAAAGACCGTACCTCTCAAACCCAAATTAGCATTGATTCAAATGCTGCATGCTTTTGAAAAGACGTGCTATTATACATTAACGATCTAGAATTGTTTAACGCCAGCAATTTTCAACCTAACGCCTGCACATATGCAGAGTTATTGACCATCGGCTGTAACACGAATGTATTGCAAAATCTAAGACGCTAAGATCTTTAATAAACGAAGCATCTTGAGCTAGCTGGTGGTGCTGTAGTGGGGCACAGGAACAACAGATAGAATTTGCTAAAACTACATTTGCCATCCCATGGACGCGGTACACTTGTTGTTAGTGTCAGGGCTCCTTGCGTCCCGTAACTCTCCTGATGTCAGTGCCCATCCCAGGCTTCCCCGCGTTGGCTAGAAGACTCCGTTCAGTCTGTCTCGAGAATTGCTCCCTTTCGGTCTTAAGACCCACTTGTTCGGTCCTGAAACTCACCATCGGTTGGCCTGAGACTCACACTCGGCACGTCCCGAACTGGCCATCTGTCCATCCTAGACTCACTCCTGTATGTCTCGAGACTCACTATCTGTAGACCCCGAGACTCACGCTCTATAGGTCGCGAGACTCACCCTCTATAGGCTCCGAGATTCACCCTCTATAGGTTCCGAGACTCATCCTCTGTAGGCCCCGAGACTTACCCTCTATAGGTCCCGAGACTCACCCTCTATAGGTCCCGAGACTCACCCTTTGTAGGCCCCGATACTCATCATCTATAGGTCCCGAGACTCACCCTCTATAGGCTCCGAGACTCACCCTCTACAGGCTCCGGGACTCACCTCTTTATGGGTCCCGAGACTCACCCTCTATACTCACCCTCTATAGGATACGACACTCACCCTCTATGGACTCCGAGACTCACCCTCTATAGGTCCCGAGACTCACCCTTTATAGGTCCCGAGACTCACCCTTGGTCGGTTCCGGCTCACCCTTGGTCGGAGCCGAGGTTCGCCTTCTGTCCGTCTGAGACGAACGGCCTGCATATCTCCAAAGGCACACTCGATCTATCCCACGGCTCACCCTCTACCCATTTAAGACTCATCCTCTGTTGATCCCTAAACTCATCCTCGGACGGTCTCCGAAACTCACCTTCGATCCCTTCCTTAACTGACGCTCGGTCGGCACCGAGACTCACCCTCTGCCGGTCCTGCTGCAGACAGCCGACCTGGTCCTCCCGGCACTGGTCGGCCGTCGCGCAGTGTTTGTTCACCACCAGGCTCACTCCTGACCAGTCCATGATGTGCAAGGTGCGACAGAACTCGGTACCTGCCGGCGCCAGACGATCACCATGTCGAGTCACATCGTGACACAGGGATGCAGTTTCCTTTGCCGTGCAGTATGCAACTTAAATGCAGTGATGTGTGGGCCAGAACGCGCGCCTTAATGCATTCACTTCACATCCAATAGGACTAAAGCAGTTCATTCAGCTCTAGCCACGCGCCAATGCTGTTCGCAGTACATCCCCCAGTAAATGCTGAAGTGGCAACGTGGCACAGGGCAGAGTTTGACTTCCCACGAATCCTTTAACGTGGTGTCTACAGTACGGCAAACACGAGACTTAGAGGTCTTAGCTTCACTGCATCGTACCTTCCTTGATTTCGAGCCTTACCGCCATTTCTGGAACATGTGATGAAAGTTTTTCAAGAAACAGGATAGGCGCGGATATATATATATATATATATATATATATATATATATATATACGTATTCTAATCTATTGTTATCTCGTAATGCGAACCTCTGAACACTTCCTGATGGCATAAACAACACGTACTTTCCTACGCTACTGCCCGTTACTGGACATGACATGATTTGGTACGCGTATGAATATTTGACGGAGGACCCCATCTCTTGCACTCATAAGTTAAGACCCGGCCGATTCGGTCGACAGCGCTAGTTTTCTCGAAACCCGTCTAAATAGCTCAAAATTTCGATTTAAAATAGCCACTTCAACGGGAGAAATGTCATTGCGCTCATAGCTTACCACTATGAAATAAGCACTTACAGATTGTATGACTTTTCCCAGCATGGCCTAATAAAATGGCTTCAGTACACCAATTGTCAAAAAAATTCAATAATTGGCATGACAGTTTAGGATTGCCTAATGAGAGAAAAATATATACCCATGTGCGGTCATTGCCACGCGAATTCAGCGAAACGTCCCACGATGGCTTTGACTCCTCCCCTCTTGCTACAATGATGGTAACCATGAAAATGGGCAGGGCACCGGACATAAAACTGAAAAAAAAATGGTGAATTGCAGGCCATAAATAGCATGGGTTTTTGTTAAAGCAAAATTATTTACCTTAAAAGATCCGACACACACAATTTTGTTACAGGACCTGGCTTAAGTGCATAGACTATCACTAAGCACAAAATGTGGCCTGATGAACTACACCGGCCTACTGGGCTCATGCCGGAACCAGATAGGATCAACAACATGACCACACTTAATCTGGCAAGCCAATTTTAAGTTTGCTGACATGGTAACAGCAAAATAATACTGTTTGGAACTCATACACTTCCGTCACAATGTTTTCTCTGCTTATAATGCAGCTGAACCTGACCACTTCTACACTTCCAAAGCTAGGCGGAGACGTATGGCTAGTGTAGATGTTCGATGTTACTGTATTACTGCTATTACTATACTATTTGTTATTATATTGGTATAATATACTGGTCACTTTACTGGTTACCATACTATAATGGTTATGTACTGGTTACTTTACTACTATATTACTGGTTACTATACGCTACTATATTACTGGTACCCATACAATTTAAAGGATACAAGAAAACGTTCCTTTAAGGTTTAATGCCATCAACTGTTCTTATTTTATATGAAATGAAAACCTCTGATTGTTGTCTTCGACAAGATGATGTGACACTGGTTGCAAGTTTTTTTCTTCTGTAAATATCATGCATCGTTCCGCAACCGGTGCAAAAGAGGTTCTCGAATGCTCTCAGGACGTTTGTTCCTTACATTTTCAGGTCTCGCTACATTGATATAAACATTTCATTCAAACTAGGAATATGATGATATGGCGACGACCTGAGTACAATCCACCAATCCAGATTTGGTGGATTGAGCTCCTAGCTCATCCACATATGGATGCACATGTTTGTATTGCGCAATGTAAGATGTCTTCATGGGTGTCAAAAGGCAGCCCCTCCTCTGAAATCTGAACCACACTTCTAATGACGAGTGTCTTATCATTGCATAACCTCAGCCACATATGAGTCATGCTGTGTTTGGAAAGATGCAGACTCAAGTGTGCCATTCTGTTGGTGTTACTTGGTGCTGGCTGTTACCCTTGATATCACTGAGCGCAACTAGTTCTTTTTACACCAGAAGTACTACAACTATGAGCGCTAGATATCTTAAAATGTTTTTTTTTTGAAGCATTGTGTACCCTCTTCACAGGAACTGGAAAAGGGCAAACAGCCCAGCAAGTGGGCGGATGAGGTCTCCTGTCAAGGTAGCAGGTGGGCACGGATATGCCCACGCGGATGTGGGGTGGCAACGGCAGCGCCCATTTTGCTCGCGAAGGCCATGGCATCGCCTGGTCTTGTCCTGGATCTGCGAATGCCCTGACTTTGACATAGTTTCCCGTACCGGAAGATCCGGCTGTCCTTGACCTCAGCCGCACTCCACATTACTGCGAGACGACACGCATTTCAGGCATTATATCAGCGCCGCCCTGCCGTGATGGTTCCTGCTGATGTTGCGCGAAAGCTTACGACCATCAAGGTGTCATGCAACTGACACAATCTGGCAGTGACACAAGGCTTGGGAATTCCAGAAATCCCAACAACCCGCCACATGTGATACGGCCACATCAGGCAGGACAACTAATCGAGGCAAGCTGCCATAGCTAACACGAGCTGGAAGTCATTGCTTTCAAAAAGCCTTGAATTGTTAAGATTGTTTGGTGTATTTTTAGCACCGCAAAACGTAGCATAGCCTCAAAAATACAAGCGCAACAAATCGATGACACTCAAACGTGATGCATTGCAAGGAGCGCTGTCTGTCATACAGATCCTCCAGCTAACTTTGTTCTGAAACAAGAAAAATATCCTGAAAGCAGCTTTTTAACCTCACACACAGAACGACGCACATATCACTCTGTAAAGCTCTGTCCACCTGGTGGCGGGGTGACGTCTCGGCGTGCCAATAGTGCAGTGGTTAAACTGCGCGACTGGAAAACCAGAGGTGCGGGGTTCGATTCCCCTCTTTCCGAGGCAGGAGGCAGGCGTTGCCAGATAGCCACAGCAGCTGAGCGCGTCGTAAGGCCCCAATGACGACGAAGTCGTAGTCACGCATTGATGTTTAATGTGATAATAAATACAGAGCCCTTTCACGCCGTTGCCACCACCGCAATTCACACATAGAACCCATGTCGTTAATGCCAAGACTTACAAAAATACGGTAATGTGGATAAAACAACCCGTAGAAGATACCATATCGTTTTATGCATGCCAATTAAGTATCTGTTTGCGGAGATCCTTTTACAGCGGATAGCCTACCAAAACACTTTTTTGGCGGGAGCGCCAAATAGGTAAATAATTGCGGTATATTCTTGCGATTGCGTACTTGCTAAGTGCCTTGCGATGAACATAACGCATGTGAATAAACAATACTAAAAACCGTATTCATCGTAGAATAGCCGGGAAAATGGATATATATATATACATATATATATATATATATATATATGTATATACACTTCGGCTAAGTGCCCTCATCAAAACAGTAGTAAAATAGTAGTAAATTCAAAATTGTCAAGTGCCAAACTTGGCAATTTCAAACAGTGCTGCTAATAGTCGTTTCGATGGAGACAAGGAACCGAAATATCAATATACAGTCTCCATTCTTCTGGCTAATTTACCGGGAAAAAAGCGATTAGTACTGTCTTACTTATGTGATTTATTGATGCCTGTACATTTGCTAGAAGAAGCAATTGAGCTGTCACAATTCTGTAAAATTTTGACATTCACAAAATGCATACGGTAAGCGAGTACAGAATGGTTATACGTTGATGACAGCTGCAGCATATTAGCCAATGACTTTAAGACCTAGGACAAAGGGAGAGGCGCCAAAATTTATGGTGTTTACAATTTGTTGGAGTTGAAAAGTCACTATCATATTGGAATACGGCTGGTATGGCGTTCTTACAGGAGCGGTCCGTTCTGTTACTGTCACGATAGCACGGCTAGCCAAACACCATCAGAAAGCACAGCTGGTCTGACGTCATGAGCTGGATATGGTCGGTCTGACGTCATCAGCGGAGTGCGGTAGGTCTGATGTCATAAGCGGATTGCAGTAGGTATGGCGTCATGAGTGGAGTACGGCCGGTCTGACATCATAAGCGAAGAACCGCCCGTCTGACGTATGAACAGAGTACGGTCGGTCTGACGTCATGAGCGGGGTACTGCCAGTCTGACGTCATCAGCAGAGCACAGCTGATCTGAGCACATTAGCAGAACATGGCAGGTCGGACACCATTAATAAAGCACGGCAGACGACACACTATCAGCAAAGTACCGTCGGTCTGACGTCATGGGCCGGACACAGCTGATTTGTCGTCATTATTAAAGCACGGCCGGTCTGATGTCATTAGCCGAGCGCGGCTGTCTTGACGTGAACGGTGCAGCACAACTCATCTGACGTCGTTAGTGGAGCCCGGCTAGAGTGATGTCATTAGCAGGGCTCGGCCGTTATGACGTCATTAGCGAAGCGCGACCAGTTCGGCATCACTAACGGGGCGCGGCCAACCGAGCCGCTCGCCGGAGCGGGCCACTGTGGTGAAGCGGACGCGCCGCTGCAGCCCCTCTGGGAAGCGCCGCGCGAGCCGCGCTGGGCGCCAGGAAACCCATCAGCGCGAGTGGGCGCCGAGGGACGCAGACATGGCTGATACACTGCGAGACGAGAACGGGCTGAGAAACGGCCGAGCCTGCGGGCCCAGTCACGTGCGACCATACGCCCTGCGGCTGATCCTTCGCTGGGCACGGCGGGCAGAATTCGGGATAATAGGGCAGCCGGGCGGCACGCAGGTGCAGCTGTCGTTCTCGTGATCAGAGGCCAGTTGTATGAAGGAAAATCCCGTCGGCGACGAGAACCAATAGCTGCGACGCAGAAAAGACGATGCAAGGGAAATCGGATGGAAGGAGTTAAAAGCACTGGCGTCGGTTCCGTCTTTTGTCCCCCGTTCTACCGAGACCGTATGAAGGTAGAGGCGCTCCGCGGCTCTTTTCTTACAGCGAGGTTAACGCTCTATGCACTGGAGGTGACATTTTACCATTGCATGGAGTGAAGTGGTTATCAACTTCTTTAAGATAGTGCGAAATCTAATTATATATTTAGTAAACATACCACTTACAATTAAGAACAAGGTTCTTACTTTCTCTCATAAATTATCCCAAAAGTGATTCAAACGCCGAAGCATGACGAAAGTAAAAAGTAAAAATGGAAAAGAAAAATAAACTTAAGTAATGCAACGGAAGTAATACGAAGATACAATAGGAAAAGGAGAGGAAAAACGTAATACTGATACGGAAACATAACGAAAGGAATGCGAAGATGTGAAGCTTTCAGCAATAGTATAACCTTATATAGGGAGCGCCCACCACTGGCACATAGACGCTGGTCCGGTGATATGCACTCCGCGCTGGATCTGTCCAAAGCCTTGACTGTGTCAGCACGATATCTTCCTGTCGAAGATTGTGTGGCACGGGATTTCATTATGCTGCATGACCAGATTTCTTGCTGCTAAAACGGTGACAACTAGAGTGCATGCTCCATATGTGAAGATATTAAAATAAGAATCAGGTATGATGAAATAGGCTCATTTACAAAGATTGGTATGGTGTTAAGTGAAAAGGACTGCTCTAGACAACAAAATTTGTCTTATCGCAAACACGCTGTTGACTACGTCTTTCTTAAATGACGTCATCGTACCTTGCACAACAAGGATTCAGAACTAAATGGCGTCTGTGACATCCGGAAATGGTGCGCCCGAACACCAGATATGAACAACTCAACAACCCGACCCTTCTTGGCCTTGACCGTCGCATGGGAAAAGGAATGGCAGGACCTGAATGACGTTATCATCGCTTCGTGAAGGCCTAGATGACCTTGAAATAGCCCACACATCTTCGCGGGCGTGTAGCTCAGAAACTATAGGGGGTAGTCTTAAGCATGGCAAGGTTGGGAGCTGCATCGAATGATCTTCAAGACGGCTGTTTCGGTTCACGCGCGTTTGACGAGGCCACTCACCAGCGGGACACGGAGTGTCAATGGCGAACCTGTTGCAGATGAAATTGCTCTGAACGTTTTCACAGAAGATGCACGAGAGGCCATTCACTGAAAAGAAACAGACAGGCATCACTGTATAATGTGATCATGGCGGCAAACTGACTCTCGTGCCACTTTTAACGGAAATCGTTGAATTTTTGGCTCGATCGCTTTGAGTATGAAGGGTCGAGACCAGTCGTCAACGTCATTATCCCATGTTTAGGCTGAAGTGCTATGGGTAAGTTTCATTAGGGCCTTTTCATGCATGTAAGGCTGTAAATAGCTCCAGACTATCAAAAGATGCCTCATCCAATCATACCCGGAAATGCTTCATGTGCGGTCCTTGACCCAAGCTGAATAACGAAGGTCATCTACCCGCTAAAAGACCTCGTAATATCTGCCAGCAAGCTGGATTGCGGGAAACACATGTTTCAGGAGAGACAGAGATCATGCACTTAACCAAGTGCTCCCGATGTGGCCCATTCTTTTGATTAGTTAGCTGAAGCACTTGCTTCAACTATAGTTTTACGTTATAAACATTTTACTATCTGTTTCAACGCGTTTCTCGTCAATAATTTCTTTTCGTATATGTGCACTTTGAGCAGGAATGTAGTTTCCTATTCAGTTGAACGCTCTAACACCCTACTCCCCAACATGGGGTCCAGCCCAGGGGTGCAGTTACCTATACCATTGGGTGGGGGGGGGGTGGCTAACCCCTTCCTAAATTGGGCTCCAGCTCTCCGCGCTTTGAGATGAAAGTCGGCACAACTTTTTGTTGGCATATTTCAGTGTTACGCCGGGTCATTCCTTCCTATTCAAAATCCCCTCAAACATTTTGTGAAACTACGCCCCCGTTCCAGCCCCCGACATTGAGAAGCAAATGGGCCAAATCTAGATTGGACTAAATAATGCAACTTCAGGCTACACATCAACTTAACACAATGGTTATCGATGGGCTGTCAGGACTCGGAGCGCAAGACGTTGCCATGTGCGCGACCCGTGAAGGACGGCAGGCACGTGCGGGTAATTCATACGCACTCTGGAAGATTGTCTTGGCTTTGACGTCGAAGTGGATGGTTCCCAGCTCACCGCCACGGTTCCTGACGCAGTGAGCCGACCGCGCCCGGTCACCCGATGCCGGTCGGTCGGCTCACAGCGGGCCGCCGCGCGTGACCCGTCAATGCTCAAATTCCATTTGAGACCGATCTAGAAGAAATCCCGTCATGTGTTTAAGCCTGAACGCCAGTTACTTGTTCTGTGCATTATTTTAAAGAAAATCGAAGGCATCATATCTTTCAGAAAATCAGGTCAAAGCTTAATCCAGACCACTAAATGATCCTTACCTACATTAGATGTTATATTTACCCATGTTGCAGATCAATATATGTATTTGTATTTTTGATGCACTTTTCCTAGGCATAAGACTCCGCGGGCTGTTTTTTTCTAGAGCCGTTTCAAAGCAGGACTCGTGACGTCACCGCGTGCTTCCATCTGCTCCCAGTTCCTTATCGGTGCGCCGTACGACTCTAAAACTTGCAGAATCGTGTTTTGGCCGTATGGCTCCCTCATAAACGTGTTTTCGTCTCATTTTAAGGGAATGCCGCGTTATCCTCCGGTCGATTTTCCGTGGAATGGCCTAGCTTGGAAGTGTGAGACAGCCGGCAGCCTATGACAGCCACACGGCATCCAAATACCCCATTACCAACAGCGCCACCAGCCTGTCGGCGACGGACATCATGCACAAACACTGCATCACCTTATTATAGCGTCAGTGCTTAAGACCTCATGAAATTTCTCGATTGGTGGTGGATTGTCTGTAACTGTGGCAAGCAGATTTTATGTTCTATATGACACTAATTGCTAGCATATGATTATTGTAACTGGATGGTAAATTATCAAAAAATGATAAAAACATGCAACAAAAACACAGGCAGTAGGAGATGGGGGGTGGGGGGGGGGGGGAAGCAACAGTCACTGCACGACTTCCGTCACAGTTGCGGGAGATGCACTCGCGTCACTGCACGAGCATTGGCTTACAGATACCCTGCTACACTCCTCCGCCTTTTGACACTCATGCGTTGGGCAAATCGCCGCAACGTCATTCCGATTTCGATCTGGTATTTCAGCGAGTAAAATCAGGTCGGATCGACTTGGATGTCGTGCAAATAATGTCAAACGCAGCTAAAAAAATAGTGCAAGCACCAATCGTCCATACAACGCCACAGCTTTTTTCATGCACTAGTTTAAGCTTTCAATCCCGTCGTTAAAAAGGCGTGCAAGCGTTTGTACCTATTTCTGATGTGAGCTATGATATCGACCGGCCTTGGACCTACCAAGAACTGCCAAAAGTCATCAGTAAGATGATTGAATTTGAAAATATTAACCTTTTTTGGTGACAGTGATGACGGTGATGAGAAGCACGCTAATATGCTGTGTTGGTACTTACCACTGTAAACGGGGTTACGCATCCATGAAGTGTTCGTGGCCCGACAAACCGCAGTTAGACCATACTTCACATAAACGCAGTGCATTTCCGACCCGCTTTCGTTCTTTGAGATTTGTACATTTCCTATGTCAATCCAATTGCGAGATGAAAGAGCTGTGACATCGCAATTTTTCAAAATTACTCCGCCTGATTCAACAGTATGTCTTCAAGTGTCATGAGAGCATTATAGTACAACTTTAAAAAGCCATGCTACTTGTTGCTGAAACTTTAGCGCGGTATGATCTGCTGCTGCAATGGTCGGTGTGGGGCCAGTGTTTCAAAAGTGTCACTGGCCGGCCAGCCTACTGAAGCGACTTAATTTCCGATTAATTGACATCAGACTCGCCTGCCCTGCGCCTTTGGTTTTAATAATCCGCTTTTTCCCATGACCTCAGAGATTCACCATGGTGCGGTAGCAGAACAAACGACGCGGGTACAGCCTATTGCGTTGCATCCAATGTCCGATAACATCGCCGGAGATATCTCAAACAATGAATGTCCAACGATTTGGCCGCAAATAGACCTTCATTTGGAGCACTTGACCTAGCTTGACACTGGACGGATTGGCCTAATTGATTTTCAGAGAATGGCATCACCATGAATCATGCTAGATTTAAACATCATGCACATGGTTGCAAAGTTGGTTGTAGAAGAACTCGGTACGAGGTACGGGGGGGGGGGGTAAAGGTTAAGACCGGTGAGATCGGATCTCAGTCTGCTTATCTGTAAACGAATCGAGTCACTTGAATTGACGTCCCGAATAATCATGAACTTGGAATCGATTTCGGGATCTGGGGACCCAGAGTCACGCTTCACAACGGCTAATCTAGGATGATTCGCTGGCATAAATGATATCGCTGGAAGATGTTCTATACCGGGTGATGCAAAGGCACTATAAACATGATGTATATGAATGTATATTTTCATGGGAAATCAATGTACTTCATCTCGGCAGAACTTTTGCGGAGGGTGTTTAAATATACTAAAGGCGATATATGAATGTCTGTATTTTCAGCTTTGTTTACGTCTCATGTTTATGTTTCATCAATAACGCTTATTGCCACCAATATCTCTCATCATCAAAGACATTCCAAACATCCATTGCGAGCAAGCCGAGATGAAGGAGAACCAAGCCGACCGAACACCGGTTTCGGAGCGTCAGGTCCGGGGAGGGCCGACACAGTACAGAGTGGGGTCGAAACAAAACAATGAAGTGTAGTCGGGCGTGAGCACAATCAACGCGGAGCGGAGCGAGGAGAGTGCGGACTCGGCGCAGAGTGGAGCCTTCAGAGCGGAGGCAACCAAGCGCAGCGAAGCTCTGCAGAGTGGCGGGCACGAGGCGTCGGCACGGCTGGGATATTTATCGCCCTTTTCGGACTATTACCTTCGCCGATGACCCTACTGTGTGCACTATAGATCGGCGTTGGTGACGTTATGGTGGGCAGTACGTTTCGGCACCGGCTGCGGCCGTCAGGCGGTGTTGGCTGGTCACGAAGAAAACCGCAGAATGTTTTGAAAATGAAAAAAAAAAACAAAAAAATGTGTATGAACCTACGGAAAGGTTCTTTCTGGCAGCTTTGCGATTCGAACCGCGATATCGAGATTTACAGACTGACGCTCCACTGATAAGAACCCCGAAAAGAACAATCATCTTCGCCCATAAACCTCGGTGGAGAGCTATAGACTTTGGCAGCACCTTGAAGGAGGTTTAAAACGTCAGTCTCAATGGGCAAGGCTGTGGGTTCGGATCTGGAAGCTGCCGGAAGCTTTCGGAGCTAGACATAGAGAGGAAAACAATTCGAATCATTGCTCCATCAGAGCCGAGCTGCTCCCACGCCTTCGGCAGCAAACGGCGGCGGCTGCGATCGCAGAGCGGCGCGGCGCCCGTTGGCTGGGTGATATACGGCCGGACCGGCCAGACCACGGTTGACACCGGCGACAAATCGGTCAAATCAATACCAAAAGCCGAGTCGACTGCCGCACCACCGCCGCCACCAGCTCGGCATGATTCGGGATTTTACGACTTGGCTCGTGCATTTCACATGCCGAATGGGTGGGCATAATACAGTAGCAGTGGTCGGTGGCAGCGCGCAGCAGCTGGGTCAGGGACAGCCTCCGTGCGGCGGCGGCCAGCTATCAGCCATTGGTTCGTCCCTGGAGCAGCGCACCTGGCTCAACATCAGAGCACCTGGGAATCTACCCTGTCCCAGAACAGCTCTTATAAACGAATTGCAAATACAGCCATCCGCCGCAGTGCATGCTGGTGCATTTTTTTTTTTTTTAACGGGACGCGCCGCGCGTCGTTCCGACCCTTCTATGGAATGCCAGTGACCGCAATAGCCGTATTAGCGCTCGGGGGCATGGCGCAACTGGGATTCGAACCTGGCCTCCGACGTGGAAGTCCCGCGCTAGAATCATTCGGCCGTTACGCCCCCATGACGGTGTGGTAACAGCCGGTTCAGGCCGGGCTGAGTACGATTCAAGGGTGCGTTAGAATTTCTACAGCACGTCCAGCTCTCGAGCGAGAACTTATAACAGGCGGGCAAACTGCTCGAAAGGTGGTTCATCTGAAAGTCGGGCAGTAATCCATAGTTCTGCTCGATAAATAACCAGCTTAGCGGTGAATGCTTCAGATTTGTTACTTTTGACATCGCAGTGAAGTGTTCTGAATATTCATAATAGACCACTACAGGGAGAATGTCTGAAGAAATCAGTTCGACTAGGTTGCGTGGCGTCCAACTGCAGAAGCTAGCATAGCCCCCTGAGGGGGAGACAGAGTTGGTTTAACTTAAATGAGAGGTGCCCGAGTGTCGGGCCTCTATAGACCACTGCGGGAAAGGCGTGTCCGTTTGGTTTAGTTAGCGATTATTTCACTATGGTGTTCCGTCGGGGGGCATCCCCAACGGGAACCATGGACCACTGCCAAGATAGGGGCCAATAGTAACAAGCGAGCTTATTTTATCTTATGCTTGCTTCAGTATCTTTAAATGCGGAACCTTCCATTTGCAGGGAGTGTTCTCACTTGTAGTACTTCAAACTCGCCGAGAGATGGCAGTGGCAGTGGTGCAAGTGTTCGCCAAACCAAACATCGTTATGAACTAGTGTTTGAACTTTTTCTCGCGGTGTCCCTGTATATTTTCCCGTGAGTTCTATCTGTGTACCTGTATTCACATACTCGGTTGTGTGGTTTTTCTTAAGCAATTCGATTACATGTCTTAGTTCGGGAATATGTTGTGTTCAATTGTGTTCGCCTTATTATCCTAAGTAGCCCAAATCGTGATCCGTGAGTGAAACTAGCGGAGCTTGTTCAATACTGGTTGAAAGCCAGTTTACATCTTTATTGGAGATAGTGCTCACGGACCTCAGGTCTGAATTGTTCGGCACTAATATTCTTCCTGGCATTAAACGCCGGCCCATTGTATGAGCGAGGTTTAAATGGCGTTGCTATGGCGTGACACATGCCTGAATGGCCTCGAAATGGTCTGCCAGAAACAGCCTGTGCATGTTTACGGGCATATGGCTCATAAGCTAGAGGGCTTTAGGTATTAAGATGGGCAGGACTGTGAACTGTACCGAATGTTCTTCAAAAGTACTTCTTCAGTTTAAGACCCCATCAGGATCAAGAGATCGCCCGGCTCCTAAAATATATCTTAGAACATCTTCGATGGTTGTTATCCAGCCCTGTCGAAACTTTTGGAAGCGACGACATGTTCTCGATTGAAAACCAGAACTACCTAAGTTGCAAAGGTCTCAAAAAGCATGCCTCCGCAAAATACATGTCCATGTGGTCTTTGAGTGAGGTGGATGGTCTGTCTTCTAAGTATTGGGTGTTAAGAACCACTGCACGGGAAGAGAGTCTCTGTTTGGCTTGGTCGAGGGTCACCACATGAGAAGAGTTCATATGTCTGCTATTGGTCCGGATTGGATAAGGGTCACCCGCCTGCCGGGAATTCCAACTCGATGCTCCCACTTGGCCGGAGAGTCCGTCATCGAATGGCCCGCCCGGCTGCTCATTCAGCGACTCGTCTGTCCGGTGACTTATTTATGGACTCGCCCACCCGGTGACTCGTTCAGCGACTCGCCCGCCTGGTGACTCGCTCAGCGACTCGCCCGTCCGGAGACTCGCTCAGCGTCTATAAAGCGGTTTTGCATTCTACCTGTCCGGGATTTGGAAGTACCTTGAAGACGCTTGGGAAACATATCGTCAGAGTAAAAAAAAGTCCTGGTTCGGATGGTCGGCACACTCTTCTCCCGTCTGTCATGAGCAGATGCACCTTTCATAAATATATGTCTAGACGGAGAAAGAAATACGACGTGAGGAAATTAAGATTTCTTGTTACAAAGTCCGCAGGGTATTTCGACAAATGGGTGACTGACTTGAATCAGAAAAGGGGTCCATGGCAGGGAGTGACACGCGTTCACTGCTCTCGCTCGCTCATCGAATCTCGTAATATCACGTATACCTCATCGACCACCAGTAGCCCCCGTAAAATGTCCGCACGGTGCGCTTTTGTTTTGATGAGGCTGGCTTTTACAACTTGTCTCATCAGTGTTTAGTATTTCGTGTGGCGTTGTATTTAACTTACATCCCATGTGACATGACTGGGATCAAATACTAAGCCACTTGTTGAGATGATACCTTAATTAATTCACTTGACTTGAGTGACACGGGCCGGATGGAGCATCACTAGCCTGAAGTTGGTGTATGATGGTAGACCTGACTGGGCATAGGTCGCTGACCTGACTTGGCACACGTTGCTGACCTGACTGAGCGTAGGCCGCTGACCTGGACCAGGCGTGTCATCACTGACGCCAACGGGCAGTGGAGTGACTGAACTAAGCTGTATTCAGGTTACCGACCTGTGCCGCGCGAAAGGTCACCTAGCAGGGTTGAGCACCGGGCTGTCTCTTCTTTAAAACAGAGAAGGCGGCGCACGCCGTCGCGTACCCTTCATAGAGCGCTAGCGACCGCAGAAATGGTATTAATGCTTAGGGACCATGGTTCTGCCGGCATTCGAACCCGGGCACCCCACATGGGAACCGAGGGCGCTTCCACTCGACGATGACGCCCTCGGGTTGCAGTCAGTGGGCTCCCTGACCTACAGCTGGTACGTGATCACTGACCTGGACCAGCGGTGGGGTCATCGGACCGGTGGGCGTGGTGCGGTCGCGGCCCGACCACCACCAGCAGCAGCAGCAGCAGCAGTCGCCACATGGCTCATCGCTCGGGCGTCAGAGCGGCCCATTCACTGGTCCCGTCAGGCAACGCCGGCGCTGCCGTCACGCCGCCACAGGTCACGGCGCGGTGGGTCACAGCGGGTCACAGCAGGTCTCGCTGGGTCACAGCACGCCAGGATTGGAGGTACACGCCGCCGCAGGTCACGTCAAGGTGCGCCGAGGCGCTGGGTCACAGCAGGTCACGCTGGGCCACAGCGCACTGAGACCGGAGACCGGACGCGTCACGGTAAGCCGAGGCTGGAGGTACATCATGGCACGGAGTTGCCGGGAATACGGTTCGTCACAGCATAGCCAGGCCGGAGCCTAACTTATTATAGGGTCCGATCGGGAACTACACAAAAACGACTGATATTTTTTACCATCACAAGGCTTCATGCCCTTTGCATGTGAAGCCATAAGTTGTAGCTCCCTCAAATTAACCTTGCAGTTAGCTGCGCAAAAATCCAAATGCTGATTTGGCGGAGGGAGCATCCTACCTCCTCCCCACAGCCGCCCGTCCCGCTCAGTGATCCGGACACTCATAGCCTCATGGCGAATGCGGCTAAGCCACGTAAGCGGGCACGGACTTCAATTACGAATTGATCAACATTGCAAGAAGAGCACTGGTGTCCGAACTGCTGCCTGCGCTATGAAAGACGGCGTGCAATCTTGGGAGTGAAGCTCATTTAAGTCCCTGATGTAAGTGCTTTAATCCTGCTGGAAATGGCTTTTGCCGAAGAACAAAACAAATCTATTTTAAACTTTCATTGGAGTACAAATCGAGGAACACCCACATGAACAATTCCCAGAGTAAGAGGAGACCCCAAAGCAACAATCTGCAGCATAAGCTAAGGGCTGAGTCTTGCCTGGATAATCGGCTCTCTCGCCAGATCTGCCCGAGTTTCGCGCGGCCGGGGCTTCGCACCAGGATCACATCATCAGTCGTACGTGCGTAACGTCTCTTCCTGCAGGGACCCGATCACGGCCTCCTGTCCAGATGAGCGGCACGAGGGCGAGTGGCCCCGCCCCGCTCCCTTTACGACGGACTGCACGTGCTCTGCAGCGGCGGGCGGGACGGCGGCGCCGGCCGGCCCGCCGTCCACGGCCCGTTTCCCATTGATTGGGGCTGTGACGCTACACTGGGCGGCGCAAACGGGCCGTCCCCGCGGAGCTGGCATCGAGATTGGACGGCATGAATGGCGACCGA